>NC_062254.1:8190000-8522356 GCF_905475465.1 Pieris napi
ATAATTGTTTAATCAAGCCTCGGCTATTCGGCGACCATATATTCATATACTAACCTAACCTAACCTAACCTAACCTAACCTAACCTAACCCATCTAAATAATATTTGTTTTTTTGTACAGCTCCGTTCTAAATAATAATTTGTTTATCAAGCCTCGGCTATTCGGCGACCAAATATTCATATACTAACCTAACCTAACCTAACCTAACCTAACCTAACCTAACCTAACCTAACCTAATCCATCTAAATAATATTTGTTTTTTTGGACAGCTCCGTTCTAAATAATAATTGTTTTATCAAGCCTCGGCTATTCGGCGACCAAATATTCATATACTAACCTAACCTAACCTAACCTAAAGTAACCCATCTAAATAATATTTGTTTTTTTGGACAGCTCCGATATTAATAATAATTGTTTAATCAAGCTTCGGCTTCTCGGCGACCAAATATTCATATACTTACTTAACCTAACCTAACCCATCTAAATAATATTTGTTTTTTTGGACAGCTCCGATCGAAATAATAATTGTTTAATCAAGCCTCAGCTTCTTGGCGACCAAATATTCATATACTAACCTAACCTAACCTAACCTAACCTAACCCATCTAAATAATATTTGTTTTTTTGGACAGCTCCGATCTAAATAATAATTGTTTAATCAAGCCTCGGCTATTCGGCGACCAAATATTCATATACTAACCTAACCTAACCTAACCTCACCTAACCCATCTAAATAATATTTGTTTTTTTGGACAGCTCCGATCGAAATAATAATTGTTTAATCAAGCCTCAGCTTCTTGGCGACCAAATATTCATATACTAACCTAACCTAACCTAACCTAACCTAACCCATCTAAATAATATTTGTTTTTTTGGACAGCTCCGATCTAAATAATAATTGTTTAATCAAGCCTCGGCTATTCGGCGACCAAATATTTATATACTAACCTAACCTAACCTAACCTAACCTAACCTAACCTAACCTAACCTAACCCATCTAAATAATATTTGTTTTTTTTGGACAGCTCCGATCTAAATAATAATTGTTTAATCAAACCTCGGCTTCTCAGCGACCAAATATTCATATACTAACCTAACCTTACCTAACCTAACCTAACCCATCTAAATAATATTTGTTTTTTTGGACAGCTCCGTTCTAAATAATAATTGTTTTATCAAGCCTCGGCTATTCGGCGACCAAATATTCATATACTAACCTAACCTAACCTAACCTAAAGTAACCCATCTAAATAATATTTGTTTTTTTGGACAGCTCCGATATTAATAATAATTGTTTAATCAAGCTTCGGCTTCTCGGCGACCAAATATTCATATACTTACTTAACCTAACCTAACCCATCTAAATAATATTTGTTTTTTTGGACAGCTCCGATCGAAATAATAATTGTTTAATCAAGCCTCAGCTTCTTGGCGACCAAATATTCATATACTAACCTAACCTAACCTAACCTAACCTAACCCATCTAAATAATATTTGTTTTTTTGGACAGCTCCGATCTAAATAATAATTGTTTAATCAAGCCTCGGCTATTCGGCGACCAAATATTCATATACTAACCTAACCTAACCTAACCTAACCTAACCCATCTAAATAATATTTGTTTTTTTGGACAGCTCCGATCGAAATAATAATTGTTTAATTAAGCCTCAGCTTCTTGGCGACCAAATATTCATATACTAACCTAACCTAACCTAACCTAACCTAACCCATCTAAATAATATTTGTTTTTTTGGACAGCTCCGATCTAAATAATAATTGTTTAATCAAACCTCGGCTTCTCAGCGACCAAATATTCATATACTAACCTAACCTAACCTAACCTAACCTTACCTAACCTAACCTTACCTAACCCATCTAAATAATATTTGTTTTTTTGGACAGCTCCGATCTAAATAATAATTGTTTAATCAAGCCTCGGCTATTCGGCGACCAAATATTCATATACTAACCTAACCTAACCTAACCTAACCTAATCTAACCTTACCTAACCTAACCTAACCCATCTAAATAATATTTGTTTTTTTGGACAGCTCCGATCTAAATAATAATTGTTTAATCAAACCTCGGCTTCTCAGCGACCAAATATTCATATACTAACCTAACCTAACCTAACCTAACCTAACCTAACCTAACCCATCTAAATAATATTTGTTTTTTTGGACAGCTCCGATCTAAATAATAATTGTTTAATCAAGCCTCGGCTATTCGGCGACCAAATATTCATATACTAACCTAACCTAACCTAACCCATCTAAATAATATTTGTTTTTTTGGACAGCTCCGATCGAAATAATAATTGTTTAATCAAGCCTCAGCTTCTTGGCGACCAAATATTCATATACTAACCTAACCTTACCTAACCTAACCTAACCCATCTAAATAATATTTGTTTTTTTGGACAGCTCCGATCTAAATAATAATTGTTTAATCAAGCCTCGGCTATTCGGCGACCAAATATTCATATACTAACCTAACCTAACCTAACCTAACCTAACCTAACCTAACCTAACCTAACCTAACCCATCTAAATAATATTTGTTTTTTTGGACAGCTCCGATCTAAATAATAATTGTTTAATCAAGCCTCGGCTATTCGGCGACCAAATATTCATATACTAACCTAACCTAACCTAACCCATCTAAATAATATTTGTTTTTTTGGACAGCTCCGATCGAAATAATAATTGTTTAATCAAGCCTCAGCTTGTTGGCGACCAAATATTCATATACTAACCTAACCTTACCTAACCTAACCTAACCCATCTAAATAATATTTGTTTTTTTGGACAGCTCCGATCTAAATAATAATTGTTTAATCAAGCCTCGGCTATTCGGCGACCAAATATTCAAATACTAACCTAACCTAACCTAACCTAACCTAACCTAACCTAACCTAACCTAACCTAACCCATCTAAATAATATTTGTTTTTTTGGACAGCTCCGATCTAAATAATAATTGTTTAATCAAACCTCGGCTTCTCAGCGACCAAATATTCATAGACTAACCTAACCTAACCTAACCTAACCTAAAGTAACCCATCTAAATAATATTTGTTTTTTTTTACAGTTTTTTTACAGGAATTTCTTATTCCTACGCGAATAACGAGTCAAAAAGTTTGTGTTTTCGCGACAACTTCCGAGAGGGCGGCTACGCCCCGCTTAAAATATCCCCCCTGTCGAAAGGGAAACTAAAAATTACCTTTGAAAGCAATGATAATAGACAGCACGCGCTTTCACATTTAAAAAAGACGGGCTCGCTCAATGCAGAAGAGGAGCGTCGTCTCGATCCTATGATCCACATAAAAGGCATCAGCAAAGACACTCCCGCCGAGGAAATTATCAATGCTATCAAGGATCAAAACCCCTCACTCAAATCAGAGAAATTTAACACCAAATTTAAACGAAACAATAGGAACGACAAACTATATAACCTAGTGCTAAGCACCTCGCCGACAGCCTGGCGTAAGTTCCTGGAACTCGAGAGGGTTTCAATTAATTACCAAAGAGTCCATTGTGAGAATTTCTCACCATTCTTACAATGTAGAAACTGCCAAGGTTTTGGGCACACCAAAAACCGCTGCCCAGCCACCGTCCCCACCTGCGCCAAATGCGCAAAAACACATACAACGGGCGAATGCAGCAAGGCGACCTCAGAGAAGCCTTGCTGCATTAACTGCAGTGAGCAAAACCATCAATACAAAACTACGACCGACGTTAGCCATCGCGCTGACAGCGAGAACTGCCCCAAGGTGAAATCCATGCGTGCCCGCGTCGAGGCCAAAATCAATTACAATTAAATATGCATACACATTTTAATATCTTACAGGCGAACCTCGATAGGTCTCGCAATGCATTTCACGAGCTCAAATTACACTTTGATAACAATCACACAGACATTGCAATCATCTCTGAGCCATATCTAGGTAACAACACACTCTCACCACATATACCAGGCCTACGCACATTCCAAACCAATCGGAGAGGAATCACGAAAGCCTGTATAGTTACACGATCAAACATCAATGCCATGCTACTCACACAACACTCTACCGGCAACCTGGCCATCATCTCCATACCCACTAGTACCTCCACACTATACGTGGCTTCTGTTTACATAGAGCCAGAAACAGACAACAATGACACACTCAACACATTAGAAAACTTCATCACTCAACATCCTCACGCGTCTATCGCAGTCTGCGGTGACTTCAACGCATGGCATTCACTTTGGGGTGGAGGTCGCTACCCGCGTAGCAATAGACGGGGCCATGATCTGGTCGACCTTATGAGTTCCGCGGACTTACACCTGTGCAATGTAGGTAATACACCTACCTTCGAAACTATCACACACGGCCGCCCTCGCTCTTCCATTATCGATTTAAGTTTTAGCACCACCCCTCTCGTTAACAAAATAACACACTGGGAAGTTAGGCCTAACCTATTCCCATCCACCCAACACAACATAATCACATTTAAAATCAATCTGCAAAATCCGCCAACCGCGATACCCAACCAAAGCACCTTTTTATACCACACTAAAAATGCAAACTGGCACAAATTCAAGGAAAATCTGCTTTCCAAAATTGCCAATAGTGAAATCCTTAACACAAACTTCCTCAACATTTCACCCACCGAACTCGACTCGATCGTGGAACGCACGACGCGTATTATTAATGACGCCTGTACAGAGTCATTTCCCATCAAAACCGGCAAACAAAAAAGTAAAGCCCCCTTCTGGAATGACCACTTAGAGCACCTCAAAACTAAATGTATACAATTACATCGGATTTTGCATCGCACATCACGATCAAACAACACACCCTCACCGGATCTAATCGAACAGTATAGGGAAACAAAAGAGTATTATGCGTCCGAGATGCGCCGGGCCTCGACAGACAGCTTTCGGGCATTCTGCGAGGCTCAGGGCAAGGACGACGCATGGTCCATTACAAACAAACTTTTAAAAGAGAAAGCTCTCAACATACACCCGGGAACACTTAAGATCAACAACACATACACAAACACCGAACAGGAGACTGCCGAAGCGCTGCTTAACCACTTTTACCCCGGCGATGATCCCGACACGAGCGAACACCGCGACATCAGGGGTGCTTCTAATGATCTCCCTAACACGGAGAACGAACCCCTATTCACCACCACCGAGATAATCGACGCCATCAGCTCGATTGGCAATAACAAAGCACCGGGTCATGACCACCTGACCAGTGACATATGCGCCGTGTTCGCTCGTCTGTTTCCGGATTTCATCACCAACCTATTTAACTGCTGCTTGACGATTTCACACTTCCCGTCCACATGGAAAGAGGCGGTAGTGAAAATCATTCCCAAACCCGGTAAAACAAAACTCGAAGAACTGAGTTCCTATCGTCCTATTGGCCTTATACCCGTCTTCGGCAAGACATTAGAAAAACTCTTCACTAAAAGACTTACATTCAATGCACATAGCTTAAAACTACTGAACCCAAATCAATTTGGCTTCACGGAGCAGACAAGCACCGTGCAAGCCATACAGCAAGCCATCAGCACGATCACTTCAGCCAAGTCCAAAGGTCAGCTAGCAATAGCGGTTTCCCTCGATATTAAAGCAGCATTTGACAATGCGTGGTGGCCCGCTGTCTATGACGGGCTCCGCCGCATAAGATGTCCCCTTAACATTTTTAAAATCATACAAAGTTACCTACATGATAGGAAAGTCTCTTTGCGCCTCGGCAACACCACCGTCTCAAAACACACCGAGAAAGGATGCGTCCAAGGTTCAGCCTGCGGGCCTATCCTCTGGAACATAATTCTCAACAGCCTTCTCAACACACCTATTCCAGAAGGCTGCTCCCTTCAGGCATACGCAGACGACGTCCTGCTTATAAGCACAGCTAAGGACGTCCAAACACTCGAACACATAACAAACTCGGCACTGGAAACTATTCGACTATGGGGACACAGCGTCAAGCTCCGCTTTGGCCCAGACAAAACACAGTGTATCGCGTTCACCAAACTTGCGACCCTCGGCCGAATAGTTTTCAATGGCGTTCCACTCAAATTTAACAACTCCATTAAATATTTGGGCTTAATCATAGACAGTAAGCTTAATTTTAATGAACATGTTAATTACATCTTAGGGAGGGCAATAAAAATATTCCATAAAATCTCACTCTTCACCAGACCAACTTGGGGCCCTCACCCTGATAACATTAGGCTCATATACCAAAGGGTTATCGAACCTATTATTACTTACGCTTCGGGAATATGGGGCCATATCGCCACTAAGAAATATATTCGAAAACGACTAAATAATACTCAAAGGCTTTTCGCCATAAAAATCATCAGAGGGTTTCGCACTATTTCAACCTGTGCGGCCACGGCTTTAGCCCAAATCACTCCGCTAGACCTCAGGGTCCTAGAGACCGCTGAGCTGGAACAAACCCGAATCAATAGAACTAGCGATAGGATTCCCTCTGACATCCCGATAGAAACACCTATATCGACCCAGGAGCTCCTTCACCCTGCGCATAGGATAGCAATCAGTACACGTGTTGCAGACACCAACACTAACAGTATCTTCACACACACACACATATACACGGACGGCAGCAAACAAAACGACGGCTCTGTCGGCGCGGCATTTGTTGTCTTCCCACCCTCCACCCGTACACCCAAACTTACAAAATTATTTAAATTACACAGCACTAGCTCAGTCTTTCAGGCTGAGCTGTTTGCAATTCTTAAAGCTGTAGAACACATCTATAGAAATAAAATATCGCACTCGCTCATTCATACCGACTCACAATCATCGCTAGCTGCACTTAAACAGTCATCTAATACACACCCACTTGTTGCACAAATACACAAAACTATTCACCAGCTAAAAAACACACATTTAAAATCAGAGATCCTATTTCAATGGGTGAAAGGACACTCCGGGATCCCTGGCAACGAAGCCGCGGACGCAGCCGCTTCTAAAGCTGCGAACATGCACTGCTCCCCATCCCACGTTGCATGCCCCCTGTCCCATATTAAATCATCAATTAAAAGCGCGACCAAAGTCAAAAGCAATAACAGATATGTAGGAGACTGCACAGGTCGCTTTACGGTCAACATATTCCCGAAACTAGAAGACATACATTCATTTTTCTCTTCTACGCCAATTTCGTTTCAACTCACTCAATTTCTCACAGGACACTCCTTCGCCAAAAGCTATCTGAACCGATTCAAAATCACTGACAACGACACTTGCCCATGCGACAATCAAACTACGCAGACACTGATACATCTGCTAGAAGAGTGCCCTAGATTTATAAATCAAAGACACAACCATACACAAAAATTCACAAAACACATGACCAAACTTAACCCCTTCTCCTTAAGAGAACTGATTTCGCACCCCTCAGAACTAGAGTCACTTGTTCAACTGATGACCCATATCATAAATTGCCTCAAACAATTCAACAGATAAATTCAACATTCGAAAATGACTGTTATTCTAACATACTCATAGAGTTGTATTTATCATCTTTTCCTGTCTGACTGTCTTGCTGTGTATAATGTTAATTTTAAGTAGTAATTCCCTTTATAAATGTTAAAAGTCACAATCACATATTTCAAAATAATTTTTAACGCTAGCTTAGCCCTATTACAGTAATAGAAGTAATAGAAAACTTGTCAACTAAATCACTAACATTTGTTAATTTGTACAATTTCTCATTAATTCTAGTTTAGCCCTATTACAGTAATAGAAGTAATAGAAACCTTGTCAACTTAGTCACCAACATTTGTTAATTTCTACAATATTTCATTCACGTGTTACCAAAGTAATTCCAGCCTAGTCCTATTACTACGGTAATAAGACTAGAATTATTTTGATGTTTTATTTTATTATATTATTATTTTTATGTTACTACATTTCCTATTCTTTCTTTTTTTTGTACTAAATAAATTCAGATTATTCTACACAGAGACTCCACGTCACATTGGACGCCAATAACTTGTTCATACCTCACTTCAATTACTGTGTATAATTATTTAACAAATAGCAAACACTTGCCTTATATAAATTTTATATTAATTCGTCCATGTGACAAATTGTAAAGGTACAAGGAACGAGAAGGTATCAAATAGCCACTTCTTCCTTGCATCTCCACCCTTTTGTGAATCATATCTTTGTTAAGCTCTTCAAGCTACATCTTCTCATTAAAAAAACAAATTGCGAACAAAAAAAAAAAAAAAAAAAAAAAAACCTAACCTAACCTAACCTAACCTAACCTTTTTTTTTTTTTTTTTTTTTTTTTTTTTTACCTGGGGAAACCCGCTTACGGGCCCCCGCGCCTGGGCAAAGTGTGAGTGGCGCGGGGAGTGTGGGGGTCAAGGTCATAAAAAGCGATGACCCCATACCCACTAAAACCACCAGGGCCCAATCCGTAGCGTGTCTGTAGCTGGGTCGTGGTAATAGCCTTTTCAGGCCTGAACCCACTTTCCAGCTTGCGCATGCTGCGTGGCGCCAATTAGCGCGCAGCACTCCTAATAAAAAGCCCTATATATCTCTGTATGACGTCAGCGACGCAGAAAGTCGCGACGGCTACGCGCGGTACGTTTCTTCCTTAAAGGCGGCGCCGTAGGGTCAGCCTCCCGGGCTCGCTCGCTGGTTTCTTTCGCCTGCAGGACAGCCTCGGCGAAGGCTTCGACCGCCTGCCAGGCTCGTCTATCCCTTACCATGACGGACACTAAATTTGGGAGTGTCAAGTCGGTCACATTTATTGAGGAGAGCAGAGCGCTCCTCTCGGACTCCCACGCTGGACACTCCTCCAGAGTATGCTGCGGCGTGTCATTTTGACACCCGCAGTGGTGGCAAAGGGGGTTTGCCTCTCGGCGAGCCACCTGGCAAAGGTATTTGCCAAAGCATCCGTGTCCAGTTAGTAGCTGGATCAGGTGGTATCTCAGTGACCCCCATCGTCTGTCAAGCCATTCTTTGAGGACGGGCCGTATGGCCTCGAGGGTCCACAGGCCCGCGCTTGCATTTGTCAGATCGGCACTCCAGTTTCGTATCGCGACTTCGTGCGATTCAGTTCGCCACTGCTTAGTTACCTCGAAGGGCGGCTCTTCTCCGCGCCCCCGCCAGTGGTTTCTCCTCCAGTAAACATCGGCTAGTGCTACCGCATCGTGGTACCAAGGGCATGTTCCTGCTATCACACAAACTGCGTCAAAGGAAACGGTGCGGTATGCTCTTGCCACACGCAATGAAATCGTGCGTTGCGTCCGTCTGATCAGAGCCTTATTCTGCGTGTTAAGGCCCGTTGCATTCGCCCATATTGGGCAGCCGTATAGGGCTTTCGCTCTGACGATACCGGCGAATAACTTTCGGCACGATTCACGCGGCCCGCCAATGTTGGGCATGATGCGACTCAGCGCCATGGCTGTCGCTTCCAGTTTCGGCGTCAATTCTATGAAATGATTCTTGAACGACCATTTGGGGTCAAGCAATAGGCCCAGGTATTTAAGCCGCATTCCTATATCAATCGGGACCCCTCCAACGACGATTTGGGCGTCCGGGGGGCGAGATCTCCGGGGGCCGTAGAAGGCAATGGCCTCTGATTTTTTAAGGGCGACACGCAAGCCCAAACTACGAATGCGACCCACTATCTGCGCAACGCCTGCTGTCGCTCTGAGGGAAGCCTCCCTAAAAGAGTCGCCGGAAGCCACGACGAGTGTGTCGTCCGCGTAGCATAAAACTTGCACACCACGAATCAGCACCCCCCTCAAGACCCTGTCATATCCGATGTTCCACAACAGTGGCCCTAACACCGACCCCTGTGGAACACCGCATCGCACCTGATGTCTCCTCCAGCCATCCCTACCGGGATATATGATTTTCCTTCCTTGCAGGTACTCGGCGACCAGTGTCCTCAAATAAATGGGCACCCCATGGTATCGGAGACCATTAGTGATCGCCTCCCAAGGTATGGTATTGAACGCGTTGGCGATGTCGAGCGACACCGCGATCGCAACGCCACCTTTTAATGTTATTTCTTCCGTGATTTCTCGGAGGCGGGCAATGGCGTCCATGGTGGACCTTCTCGACCGGAAGCCAAATTGACAGTCCGACAGATCGGGTCCAACCGATGTCAGGTGGCGCCCTATGCGCACGGAAATTATGCGCTCGAAAATTTTGCCCGCCTCGTTCAAGAGTACGATCGGCCTGTAGCCTGAGGGCGAGTCGGCCGGTTTGTCGATTTTCCTTAAGAGGACCAAGCGTCCATCTTTCCATATTTGTGGAAAGGACCCTCTTTTTATACAGTCAGTCAAAAGAGATCGGAACCTTTCCAGAAGCCCGTGGCGGAGGGAGAGAGCCAAGACCTTTCCGTGTACCCCGTCCGGGCCTGGCGCCGTCTTTTTGAGCGCAGCTCGTTCCGCCGCAGCAACCAGCTCCTCCTCTGTAACCTCCGACGCTTCGTCGTCCTCCTCCTCTATGTCTCTGGTAGCATAGGGTCTCATTGTGTCCGACATTGCCGATGCCGGTGGGAAAAGCGTTTCTACGACCTTAGCCAGGAGAGACGGCTCCATTCCCTCGGTGATTGGCGGGGTCCATGGACGCATTTTTGCCATAACCGTCTTATACGGCCGGCCCCAGGGGTCGAGGTCCAGAATGGACAGGAATTCCTCCCAAGCCCGCTCCTTGGCCTCACTGATCTCCTTCTTCAGTGTCCTCTTCGCTTGCTGCAAGTCCGCACGAAGCCTCGCTTCTTCGTCGCCACCGAGAATGGCTCCACTTCTCCTTCTGTACCTTCGCAGGCGTCTTCGCGCCTCAGTGCATGCCTTGCGGAGTCTGCTCAGACCTGCGCTCCACCAATAAACATACTTTCGAACAGTAGGACGCTGAGATCTAGGCATCGAGGCATCCGATATCTCTTTCCAAGCCCCTTCCAGCGAGATCACTTTCTCGTCAATACTCCGAGCTCCAGCGGCAGGACACCAGGAGCTCACCACAGTTGCTACCACCAAGTCTTCTCTGTTTAAAGCTTTTAAAGCCCATCTAGGGCCTATCTCACGCGGAGCTCCCTCCCGGACGGGAGGCACCGACGACGAGGGGGGGTGAACGCTGAAACGTATATATCGATGGTCGGAGAGCGTTTCCACCCCCGTCTCCACTCTCCAATCCCGTACACGACACGCAAGGGCGGGGGTGGCAAAGGTCACATCCACCACTGAAGCTCCCGATTCTCTGCAACACGTCCATTCCGAGCCGACATTCAGTACGACGAGGTTGCAGGATGCCAACCATTCTACTAGCACGTCCCCGCGGCAATTTCTAACTGGGGAACCCCACGCCGCAGACTTCGCGTTCAGGTCTCCGGCAACCAAGACCCCGCCAGGCGCGCCTTGCCTTACAATACTATCCATGCTAGCCAGGAAGGACTCGAATTCACTGATTGGTTTATTTGGAGAGAAATAAACCGCTACAACTTTCTGCTGGCCCAAGTTGGCTGCTACCCAGCCGTCTCCTTTCGAAACGTTCCTGAGGTGGCACTCTGAATTGCTGGCAGCAACGATAGAGACCAGACCACAGCGATCCGAGACCCAATTTGGGCGATCAGGTGCTGCGTACGGTTCGCTAATGACGCCTACGTCTATGGACCACTCCGCCACGCTCTGAACCAGCAAATTCTGAGCGGCGGCGCAGTGGTTAATGTTCGCCTGTAGGAAATTAAAGACCATATCAGTTGACTACAGCCCCGTCCGTCTCCATACTGTTATCCCCGCTCGGGTTGGGATGGGGTGCCTTCGATGAGGGCACTCTCCTAGGCATCCTCTTTTTGGGGGCCGAGCATGAGAGACCTCCCAAACGATGATCGGCCTTCCTACCGGATGCCACACAAATAGTGCACTGGACCTTTCCCGTGCATTCTGCCGCTTTATGGCCGGCTATTCCGCATCTGTAGCACTGTAGGCTGCGGTCTTCCGCCGTGCATCGGACCGCTACGTGTCCCTTCTCCAGGCACCTGTAGCAGCGTAGCTCTCTGGGCATATGGACGGCAACACGCGCCGCCACCCATCCGACGAGCAACCTTCCTTCGGTCAGCTTCTTTGCAGCTGTGATCGGGCACGTCACCCACGCCGCGGAGAGCCCACTTCTGTCCGGGCGGACTCCACTCACCCGAATTTGATCTGTGGGGCACTCTCCTTTTGCCGATACCGCAAGACGGATTTCCTCGGCTGTGACTGAGTCATCTAGTCCGGATATGCGGACGCTCGTAACTTTTTGAGGTCTAGCCACTTTTACGCTTTCTGCGGGCAGTACCTCCTTTAATTTGTCCGCGAGAGAGTTTGCGACGCCGTCCTTCCCAGTACCGGGAATTAGTAGTATGGCGGCCCCGGTCACTCCACGGCGGAACTTGACCGCCTCTAAGCCGAGGCCGTTGAGGTCGATCTTCTGCCTCGCTTCCTTTATAATGTCGGCGTAGGTGAGCCCCTTCTGCTCGGCCTCTTTTGCTAATGTAATGCTCACGGCTGCAGAACGTGTCACCCGGAGCTTTGGTGAAGCCTTCTTCTTCGGGCTAGTCTTCGAACTAGCGCGTGCCTGGCGCACTCTCGGCGAAGTCGGCAGGTCATTGACATCCTTACCTCGTTTGCCAACTACAACCCATGCGCTCTCGCCATCTCGGCTCTTAGCGCCTAGGTTTGTAGGGAGCGCAACGGTGGCGGACGTAGAGGGCACTTCTGGTATGGGCACACTCTTACTGCTCTCGCCAGATGCTTTGGCTTTCTTCTTCTTCCTATTTTTCTTCATTTCTGAGGCCTGTCGGGCAGTAGCTGGGATTGAAGCAACTGCTTCGACTCTGCCTTTTGTGGCTATATCTGCCGCGAGCGGGGGACGGACTCGTTGCGCGGGATTGAGCCTTGGCTCCAGGTCCTCAAGGCGTGCATTGAGCCTTTCCCCGAGATTTCGGTAGATACGGGCTTCCATCTCTTCGAGGCCCGGCATCTGCGTCTCCATTCGCTTCTTGAGCTCCTCTATTTCACGATGGAGGCGCTCATTGTCCGCGCGTAGCGCACGCGTCTCTTCTGAAATCGTTTTCTGTGCGAGCGCAGAACCTAACCTAACCTAACCTAACCTAACCTAACCTAACCTAACCTAACCTAACCAGTCGCAGTCGAACCGCCGTCGCGTAAGCAGCAAAACCGTTTAGCTCCGCAAACTAAAAATCCCAAAAATAGGATTTTTGTCGCGAAATAAACAGCGCGATATATCATTTTGTGCGTCTCGCGACGGCGAATCTAAATATATAAATATTGTCTAATAAAAAGTGAATATAAGTGACTAAAAAGTTCGAAAAACAACAAAAAAGTGAAAAAACAGTGACAAAAGTGAGTGCGACGCACGTATTTGATCGGTGACCTGTGCTGTTCTTCGCATCGCTGGATGCGCCTTGCTAAGCCGCATCTTTTGACACCAATCTTGGATTTTTACGGATAAAGGTTTTTGAGAAATTTAAATAAAATAAAAAAGGGGCGTGACCACTGGTCGGAGAATTAGAGCCGTCCCCCACAAGTGATATACACCAAAAGACGCGGCTCATCGAGTCGAGTCGATTGACATAATTTTCTAAAATATATGCCTTGGGGAAAAAATTATATAACTGAAAAACCAAAAATAACCTAATAAAAAACAACTTAAAGCTCAAAAACTTAAAAACTAAAGCGGTGACCCCCAATTTAAATAACGTCATTCGATAGAACTCACGAAGACGCGTCTGCTGAAGTGTCGCAAGGATTTTTACCTTCAAAAATAAAAAAGTTACGACATAAAAACCCAAAAACCACGTGGCACGTGGTCGGCGAAATCCGAATTTTCTGGAAAGGTGTGATACGTCGTTGGATAGCCCTCTGCGAGCTGAACTTAACGACGGTTCGAACCAGAAGATCGGACCAACCCGAGCGGAGCTGCAGCGACGGGAAGAAATCAGGAAGAAAACACAAATATCTCGGGAACGGTTGGTTTTTTCGCGTTTTTAAGGGCAGATCAATAATAATAATAATATTAATATATATTAATATATTGGATTTGTCCGCCTGGCCCGCCCCTACCAGGATCGAAATTCCAAATTTTTAAATTCCAAATTTTGAAAAATTTATTAAATTTATTAAAAAATTTCTAAAACTTTTGAAATATTAAAATCTTTTGGCAGTTAATAACTCGAAAACGGTGCGTTTTTCGGCAATTTTGGCAGCGGACTTGTATACGTAGTATACGTATACTCAGCAAGTTTGGACAAATTAGGGGAATAAAAATATACAAAAAACGCACCTAACCCACGGACACGTCCGCCTGACCACCCGTCAAAATAACAACATACAGGTGCGACGGCTCAAACGACTCCACTCAAAGAGGGGAGTCTTTTTATAGCTACCGCACCTAACTACACAC
The DNA here is from genome assembly GCF_905475465.1 of Pieris napi. Classification (NCBI taxonomy): domain Eukaryota; kingdom Metazoa; phylum Arthropoda; class Insecta; order Lepidoptera; family Pieridae; genus Pieris; species Pieris napi. Next base: position 8,204,456 of record NC_062254.1, read on the forward strand.
ACACACAAGTGACTTACACACACACACACACACACACAAAACACCATAAACACTAAGTGTGACGGCTCATTTGACTCCACTCAAAGAGGGGAGTCACCTGACAACCACCACACTTATACACACACACACACATCGTCGACTAGGGCGGACGGTCCAGCGCGCGTATATATTTATTTCTAAATTATACCAGCCCTTCCCGAGGACCTGAAACATATAGATTTATTGACTGCCTTTTCCCTTTTGGGAAAAGACACTAGTTTTAAGTTAGATAAGAAAGTAGGCTAAGTTTTAATTGACGGTTACTACCCTATTGGGAGTAGACCCTAAAATAAGTTTTACTGTATATTTAAATTGTATATAAATAATATTTACTGACACGGCTACTACCCTATTGGGAGTAGACCCTAGAATAAGTTTTATTGTATATTTCAAAAATTGTATAATAATAATATTATATTGACACGGCTACTACCCTATTGGGAGTAGACCCTAAAATAAGTTTTATTGTAGATTTAAATTTTGTATATAAAAATATTTTATTGACAAGGCTACTACCCTATTGGGAGTAGACCCTAAAATAAGTTTTATTGTAGATTTGAATTTTGTATATAAATAATATTTTACTGACACGGCTACTACCCTATTGGGAGTAGACCCTAGAATAAGCTTTATTGGATAATTTAAATTATTGTATTTAAATAATATATTATTGACACGGCTACCACCCTATTGGGGGTAGACCTTAGACTAAGTACTCAAATTGAATTTAAATTTTACCACTGACAATTCCTAATAGGCAAAATGCTGGGTCTACGTACTCCACCGAAAAGTCAGTCATCGGCGCCTGCCATCAGGCGCAGCATCGATAAGTGGGAGGAGGCCTCTAGCCAGGCCCCAAAGGTGGCAAAAGAGGCTTCCCTGACCGGGGCGGGTGGAGGAGGTAAGTCTCCTGCTCCCGCTCTGGCCAGGGAAAAAGAAGCCAAAAACTGCTATCTGAAGGCAATGGCGCACCTGGCGGAGTCCAGGAACATAAAAACGGATATTAAAACAGGGGTACAGTCAGCTGTCAAGCGGCTGTACCAGATAGTCAAAGAGGCCGAAGAGGAGATACAGAGGAACCCACAACAACAAACACCGAAACAGGAAAATGACGCAAAAATAGATATAAACGAAAAGCTACACAAACAAATAGAAAGAATGGAAATGGAGAACAAGAAATTGGAAAAATTTCGAAAAAATATGGAGGATCTGGCAAAACAGAAAAATGAAAGCATCCTGACCGAGATTAGGAAAGAGTTGGAGGAAAAAGAAAAGAGAGAAATAGAAAGACATAACATCTGGGAAAGGAAAATGAGGTCGTACGCAGAAGCGACGAAGGAAAATCTCGGTCAGGGCCAAAACCGAAAAGAAGGCCCGGGAGGACAGAAACCTACGCTGCACTCTGTCGTTGTGGCGCCTAAGAGTGCGACAGACACGGCAGAGGACACGATGCAGAACATCCGGCATCTGTTAAATGCTAAGGAAGAAGGCTGGCAGGTAGCAAAAATAAGAAGAGCCAGGGACGGAAAGGTCGTAGTGGGATGCAGGACGGAGGAGGAAAGGAATAAAATCAAAGAAAAATTAGGGGAAGAAATGATGGTGAAGGACACCTTAAATAAAAACCCATTAATAAAAATTAAAAATCTCTTGTCCTGCAACACGACAGAAGACATTACCCGGGCCATCAAAAACCAAAACAGAAATGTGACTGCACACCTGGAGGAACGGGACCTAACAATTATAGAAAAATATAGAAGAAAGGCGAGAAACCCCCTGGAGAGCCACGTGGTCCTGCAGGTCACGCCAAAGCTCTGGCAATCATTAACAGCGGCTGGCAGGATACACGTGGACCTGCAGCGGGTTTGGGTAGAGGACCAATCCCCTCTGGTCCAGTGCACTATGTGTCTGGGGTACGGACATACCCGCAGACATTGTAAAAAGGAGACCGAGGTGTGCAGTCATTGCGGAGGAGCCCATTTGAGGGCAGATTGCCAGATCCAAAAGGAAGGTAAACCTCCCAGCTGCGTCAACTGTATATCAATAAAAGGAAGAAACGCGGAGCACGGGGCCTTCAGCCAGAGCTGTCCAACCCGGCAGGGGTGGGACAAGGCGGCGAGGCTAAGCTACGCGTATTGCTAAAAAAGCCGAGGGCACCAATAATATTACCGGCTTTCTCCTGGCACAAGCGAACCTTAGGAAAAAGAGAATCGCGATCCAGGAGTTTATAAAAGAAGCGGGCGGTAGAAACGTGAAAATAGCACTACTCCAGGAACCGTACATAGGGGCCAGTAAACAGATGGCAGAAAGCCCTATGTACAGAGTAGTGCAGTGCGTACCCACTGGAGAGAAACCGGTGAAGGCGGCGATACTTGTTTTCGACGAGCACATCGAGGTCCTACAAGACAAAAATCTTATAACGGAAAACATAGTGGCTGCCGTCCTGAGAACGGACCAGTGGGAGATAGGGATAATTTCAGTGTACTTCGAAGGCGATGAACCCATCGAACCATACCTCGTACAACTAGGAAGCTTCACGAAGAGACTAAAAACCAAGATGGTACTAATTGGAGGGGACGTGAATGCATGGAGTGAATGGTGGGGGAGCCGAAACGAAGACACACGAGGAAAGGAACTACGAGGGTTCCTTGAAGAAGAAGGGCTGAACATCCTAAATTGTGGCAACACACCCACCTTCGACACCGTAAGAGGGGGCCGTAGATACACGAGTGCAGTAGATATCACAGTATGCACAACGGCTCTCCTCAGTAAGGTAACGAGATGGTGGGTTGATACTTCTATTACTAGTTCAGACCATAACACGATTTTTGTGACTACAGCCCTTCAAAAACCCCAAACGCACACCCTACCGAAGACGACCCGCATATACAGTACCAAAAATGCAGACTGGGAGGATTTTAAGAACAAGTTAAGGACGGACATGACAAATAAGGGAATAAATTCTGACAAAATAAAAGAACTGGACACGAAGGCCAGGGTCAATAACATAGTAACGGAATATTCGAAATCAATTATAAAAGCCGCAGAAAAACATATCCCCAAAATTAAACAAAAAAGAAAAAACTTCAATCCACCCTGGTGGAACAAAGAAATAGAGGCCCTTAAGAAAGACATGGTCAGGAAAAAGAAACGGATCTCATACGCAGCTCCCAGGAGGAGAGAGTACGTAATAACTGCCTACCTGGAGGCAAAAAAGATATACGAAGAAGAGATCGAAAGGGCTCAAAAGGAAGGGTGGAAAAAACTCTGCACGAAGCAAGAAGGGGAAAGCTTATGGGACAGAATATATAAAATAATAAGAAAGGCGGAAGGGATCAGGGAAGACACCACGCTAATAGAGAAGGGCATTTCACTGAACTCCGAAGAATCGGTGCAGCTGCTGGCACAGAAATTCTTCCCGCCTGACAATTGTGAGATGGATGATGACATCCATCAAAGAATGAGGAAAACTGTTGAGGAAATGACCAGCAGCTTGCAGGGAAGTAGTGCTGATGAAGTGCCAATCACAATGGCGGAGCTCATCAGCACTGCTAGAAGCTTCAACCCGAGGAAGGCCCCGGGGGCTGACGGACTCACTGCGGATATCTGCTGCGCAGCTATCACGGCGAACCCGGAGGTTCCCTTGGCCATCTTCAATAAATGCCTCGAAGTGGGATGCTTCCCTGATCTATGGAAGGAATGCACGATAGTGGTACTGAGGAAGCCAGGAAAGGAGGATTACGCGGCCGCCAAATCCTACCGTCCAATAGGCCTGTTGCCAGTCATGGGGAAGATCCTAGAAAAGGTGATCATAAATAGAATAAGACATAGCCTACTCCCCAGGATGAGCAGGAGGCAGTATGGATTCATGCCAGGAAAGAGCACGGAGGATGCCCTCTACGATATCTTGACAAAAGCGAGGAGCCACATTAAAAACAAGGAAATAGTGCTGATGGTGTCGCTAGATATCGAGGGGGCTTTCGACAACGCATGGTGGCCGGCGATCAAGTACCAACTAGCAAAGAAAGACTGTCCCAAGCAACTAAGGCTGGTAGTGGAAGACTACTTCAAAGGCAGGAAGGTGGTGGTCCGCTACGCAAACAGAGAGAATGTGAGGCAACCTGAAAAGGGATGCATTCAGGGCTCGATTAGCGGGCCCACCTTCTGGAACATCTTGCTCGACCCACTACTGGTCGAACTAGAAGAGGATGGGACATACGCACAAGCTTTCGCAGACGATGTTGTGCTGATGTTCAGCGGAACGGACACGCACTCCATCGAAAACCGAGCGAACGTTGCCCTCGAGTATGTGAGGAAGTGGGGTATCGAGAACAAGCTCAACTTCGCGCCACAAAAAACCAAAGCAATGGTCCTGACGCGAAGATTGAAGTTCGATACCCCAAGAATAAGAATGAATGGACAGGACATAGCATTAGAGAAGGAAATTAAATTACTGGGGCTGACTATAGACGAAGGGCTAACGTTTAACAAGCATGTGAAAAATGTCACAAGAAAAGCGGCGGATATTCATAAAAAAGTAGCTAGAATGGCGAAGCTGGAATGGGGAATGACGGGAGACATGGTACACCAGGTATACCAAGCCGTCATAGAGCCGATAGTTACGTACGCGTCGGCAGCCTGGGCACCGACAGTAAAGAAACTGTGCACGAAGAAAAAACTGGAGACGGTGCAGAGGGCTTTCGCACAGAAAATAGCAAAGACCTACAGGACGGCATCGCTAAATTCCGCGACGCTATTGGCGGGGATACTGCCCCTCGACCTCAGGGTGGAAGAAGCCGCCGCGATGTTTGAGGCCAGAAGGGGGTCGTCTCCGTTCATACGCGAAGGAGACCGGATTGAGCGAGCCGTACCTGCTTTAGAACAACCCCATCCCGCGGAAAAACCGGAGATAAGCTTCGCCATCACAACTGACCCTGGCCTAATACAAAATGACGACACAACAGCTATCTACACAGACGGTAGTAAGACGGAGAAAGGAGTAGGGGCAGCATGGACGAAATGGGAAGGAGGAAGAGAGCGAAAATGGAAAAAGATAAAGATGGCTCCTTACTGCACCGTATATCAAGCAGAGCTGGCGGCTCTCGTCGGTGCAGTGAGGGAGGCGATGATAGCGGGTACTGACGTGAACATCTGCAGCGACTCGCGGTCTTCGCTCGAGGCGATTGCGGGCGGACGCTCTCGAAACCCCCGAGTAGTCGAGATCCGCAGACACCTGGTGGAGAGCCTTAAAAAGGGCCAGAATATTAAGCTCCACTGGGTGAAAGCGCACGTCGGCACGGAGGGGAATGAGAGGGCGGACGAACTCGCGAGAGCCGCTGCGGAGACCTCGAAAGTCAAAGCAGCTCACGTAGAGTACCCGCTCTCATACATCAGGAAAGAAGTGAGAAGAAAAACTATAGAAGAATGGGATCGAAGATATAAGGAAGGGATAACAGGGGGAATAACCAAATTGTTCCTGCCAAATATTACAAGGGCACATAAACAAATCCGAGAGAAAAGATTCAGTCCTGAGATGGCACAGGTCCTCACAGGCCATGGGCCCTTTGCCGAGTACCTGTGCCGTTTCAGGCTGAAAGAAAAACCGGACTGCGAATGTGAGAGTGGGGTGGAACAATCCATCCCACACCTACTTCTGGAGTGCCCCATTTTTGCCTCCTCCAGATGCGACCTGGAACAGAGGACGGGCATGTCGCTTAGTCTTCAGGGACTGCCCGTCATGCTAGCCTGTAACAGATCGCACCTGGAGGATTTTTGCCTTAAAATTACTAAAAGAACAGCCAAGTTCAATGAGAGTAAAGCCGGGGCGGGGACCGCGAGGCGGCCGGCGCCCACTTGCTAATGGGTATTATGAGGATACTCACGGAGAAGTGAAAGCCGCCCGCCTCGCGGGCCACGTCTCGTGATTGGAATGTGTAGAAAATAAATAATGAAAGGAGATAGATATAAGTAGGTAAATAAAAGAATGACTGTGATAGAAATGTAAAGATAAATAGATAGTAAGGAGATAGATATAAGTAGGATAATAAAAAGTGTAACCGGAACTGTGATATTAATAGGTGTAAAATCCTAATGAAGGTAGGCCTATTAGGTGCAAATAAAAAAAAAAAAAAAAAAAAAAAAAAAAACCTTACCTAACCTAACCTAACCTAACCCATCTAAATAAGAGTCGCAGTCGAACCGCCGCCCGAACCGGTCACAAACAGTGTCGCTCCGCAGTTAAAAAATCTCATAAATGGTATTTTGTTACCAAACAAATAGTGTTATATATCATCTAGTGCGTCTCGCGACGGCGAGTCTGGGGATATATATATTGACTAGTAAAAAGTGAAAAACGGTGCTTAAAAAGTGAAAAAACACAAAAAACACAAAAAAGTGAAAAAGTGAGTGCGGCGCGAAATCTAGATCGGCAAGCATAACTGATCTTCACATCGCTAGATGCGCCTTGTTGAAGTGCATCTTTTAAGGTCAGTTCCAAAATTTTATTCTCAAGAGTGAGGGAGTAAATCAAGAAAAACAAAAAAGGGGCGTGACCGCAGACAGGCGAAATAGTGCCGACTCCCACAAGTGCGATACGTCAAAAAATTTGCCTTATTGCAGCGAATCAAACGATATATCGCACATAATTATTTGTACTGGGGAAAAAACTTTAGAGATAAAAACAAGAAATAACCTCTCAAAAACAACGAAAACTGAAGATATTTAAAAAACCAAAGCGGTGACCTCACAATTAAAAATCACCAAAAGATAGAACTCGCAGAGCTGCGTTTTTTGAGGGGTCGCAAGAAATTTTCGGACAGGAATCCAGGAAATTATAAGACAAAAACCCCAAAACCACGTGGCACGTGGTCGGTGTTCCCGTGGGAAACAAAAGACGTGCGATACATCATTGAAAAGCTCTCGTTAAGTCCTACTAGTCGTCGACTAATTAAAAATTAAAATCGACCCAGCGGCTGCAGAGAAAAGTCAAAGGGAAGAGTTGCATCATAAAACCGGGAATAACTCGGGAACGGTAGGAGATAGGGCTTTTTTAACATCACCCCATATCCATATACTGGTTTTGATTGCGGGGCTTAGAGTCATAATATAACTTTTTAAAATTTTTAAAAATCAAAAATTCGGGAAAATCCCAAAAATTCGAAAAAAATTTCAAAATCTGAAATCTTTAAACGCCCGTATCTCGGAAACGGTGCGGTTTTCGGAAATTTTGACTGCAGTCTTGTATACATTTATGTATACAAGCCTTGCTCCAATTAATTATATTTATATCTAGGCAAAAAAGTTTTCCCCCCCCGGGAACTCACACCTCAACTCCCCCCCCTCTCGCCGTTCTCGAGTATTTCACAAAAATAACTTCCTTTTGTAATTCTAATCAGGACAATACACCCTTACGGAGCGTTTTTCGCCTTAAAAAATCAATAGTAGTCTAGATATTCCACTTTTATTAAAGCTTCTCCTTAGAACCCTCATCCCCACCACTTTTTCAAAACTATTATTCCCCTAGTTATAACAAGTAAAGAAAAGGCTACAACTGAGAGAAAACCACGTCGAAATCGGAGCAGGGACACCGGAGCTACAGGCGATTTTCACTTTGGCAGCCATTTTTGTCCGCCATCTTTGAAACGGGTTGCCCGATTTTGACGAGATTTTCGACCCAGAAAAGGCCAAGAGACGCTTCGCAGTATTGGACACAAAAAATTGTATAAAGGTAGAGTCGACTCTACAAACCCAGTTTTTTCACTAGACAAGTCGGGGTTGGGGCGTTCATCACGATAGTGAAAACCGCTCCCTCCTCCGGCAGAAACTCACAAAGATACGGCAATTTTACAGATTGGCGGCCATTTTGACCGCCATCTTGGATATTTTAAAAAACTACATAACTCGGAAAATACTTAACCGATTTTAACAAGCGACGTATCAAATAAAAGGGCACAAAGAGTCCAATCGATCTGGGATATAGAGACGGCTCTACATAGAGTCGAAAAAATAATTTTGTAAAAACCGACTCAGAATTAGCATAAGTTGACGGCTGCCACCCTATTGGGGACAGACCCTAGGTTAAGTCAAGAAATTTGACAACGTGACGGCTGCCACCCTATTGGGACAGACCTTAATTTTAAGCTAAATAATAATAATTGTAAAAACTCAAAAAGTGCATTGTATTATTGACTTATATTTATTGAATAATTTAAACTATTGACATAACTTCCCCCTATTGGGAATTGTTATTATAAACTGTCAGTTGTAAAAAGTGACGACTATCACCCTATTGGGGATAGACCCGCTGACTAAATTATTATAAACTATTACATAAGAACAACCACCCTATTGGTGGCCTTATTAGTTTAAGTTCTAGTTTAAGATAACACCAGACAAACGCACTATTGGCGGTCGTTTAGATACTGTAATAGAATTGTCACTGTAAAATAAAACGGACGTGAAGCCTTATCGGGCCACAAAATAAAACAAGACAACTATTATTACAAATTGTTTAAATATTATTTTATATAAGACAGCCGCCCTATAGGTGACCTTATTAGTTTATAAGTAAAAAATCTACATCTATCTGGAAACTTAAATAATAGCCTACCTAAATATATCACTCACCTGAAACTCACCTCAAATCCAAAATCCCCCAAATAAAAATGTTCGCATTAAGAACACCCACAAAACCTCGCACCTCCACGACACCAGACATAAATCTGGAGAAGACTTCTACTGTAGCGAGCGGAACACAAGTACCAAGAGAAAGCAAAGTTAGGAAGAGTATAGACCAGTGGGAGGGGACAACTGCAGAAGAGGAAGAAAGAGGGAAAGGTAAAGAATGTAAAGAGTATAAGAGTCGCACCACGGAAGCATTGGCGCAAAGACAGAGCGTAAGCAAACATTTGAGTATGTCAAGAAATATAAAGGGAGAAATAAAAACAGCGATCACGGAGGCAGTCAAAAAATTATATGAACTTGTAAAGGAAACTGAAGCTGAACTCAAAAGAGAGGAATTACCAATAAACAAAACCTATAACATAGACGGTAACGGAAACACGAGAAGCACGCCGCAAATCGATACAGAAAAATTAGAAGAACAAATAAAACGGCTGGAAAAAGAAAACGACAGGATGGAGGAAACCAGCAAACAACTAAAAGAGGATATAAAAGCTCTTAATACACAACAAGGAAACAGTATAGTAGAAGAAATGAAAATGGAACTAAGAGAATACAGACGCGAGGAAGAGGAAAGAGAAAAAAGGATAGAAGGAAAGATTTTAACGTACGCAGAAGCGGCAGCAATTAAGCAAAGAAACACTGAAACGAATGAAGATGAAACGAACAAAACCCTGAACAAACGAGGGCAAATGCACTCGATTATAATAAAGTCCGCAGGCACAGAAACGAGCGAAAAATTACTAGAACGCATCCGGAACACGGTAGACGCCAAAAACACCGGACTCAATGTAGACAAAATCAGAAAAGTAAAAGATCAAAAAATAGTTATAGGATGTACCACCACGGAGCGACTTGATAAAATCACAGACCGCTTAAAGACCGACTCATCCTACATAGTGGAAACTGCAATCACCAAAGACCCACTGGTCGTCCTCAGAGACGTAATAAAATCCCACACTGATGAGGAAGTGGTGACTGCACTGAAAATCCAAAATCAGAACGTGTTCAAAGACCTGCGGGAGGAAGAGATAAGAGTGGCAGTAAAATACCGAAGACGAGCCAGAAATCCGCATACCGAGAATATAATCCTACAGGTCTCTCCGCGCGTGTGGAAAATGCTCACAGAAGCAAGGAAGGCACACATAGATTTGCAGCGAGTATCGGTGCAAGATCAATCACCTCTTATACAGTGTTCGAGGTGTCTGGGTTACGGCCACGGGCGGAAATACTGTAAAGAAGCTGACCCAACCTGCTCACACTGTGGAGGATCGCACCTGAAAGCTGACTGCCCAGACCACCAAGCGGAAGTACCACCGGTGTGCGTGAACTGTCGAAAGGCAAACACTGGCCCAGATGCGCACAACGCCTTCAATATCGAGTGCCCAGTGCGGAAAAGATGGGACATACTGGCTCGCAGCCCAGTAGCTTATTGCTAACGCCAGAGTTGAGCAAAAATCTATCAGGGTGATACAGGCAAACCTGCAAAGAGCTAAAATCACCACTGAAGAACTCATCCTGGAAGCACAAAAGCGTCGCGTAGCGATAGCCCTAATCCAGGAACCATATGTCGGGTCGAAGGGCAGAATGAAAGAGTACAGGGGAACCAGTGTGTACCAAAATGTAGATACGATGGGAGGCCACAACAAAGCGGCTATTGTTGTGCTCGATGATACTATCGAGGTACTGCAATACCCCGAAATCACAACTAAAAACGTGGTACCCATCGGTCTTAAAACAGCCGGAGGCGTGATACACCTGGTTTCCTTCTACATCGAGCCAAAACCCAAGCCCATAAGACCGTTCCTGGATGAGATAGAGAGGGCTATCCAAACACTCCGCCAGAAGATTCTGATAGGAGGAGACACCAACGCAAGAAGCCCATGGTGGGGCAGCAATACCACGAACGACAGAGGCGAGGAGGTCGAAGCGACTCTCGACGGTGCAAGTATGGAGATCGTAAACCAGGGCGGGGAATACACATTTGACACTATCAGAGGAAAGACAAGATACACGAGTTGTGTTGACATCACTGCCGTCACTCATGATCTTCTCGGACTTATCGAAAAGTGGAGGGTCGATCATGACGTGACAGGCTCTGACCACAACGCTCTTACATTTACCATCAAATTAGAACTAACACAAAAAGTAAGCGTTGACAGCACAACCAGGGTTTACAACGTGAGAAGGGCGAACTGGACCCATTTTCATGAGAAAATTAGCCAGTTGCTCTCCGAACGCAATCTCTCAATAGAACACATAAACAGTATACACTCAACACAAGATTTGGAAAACACACTCACACACTACACAAACATCATCACAGAGGCATGTAACACACATATACCAAAAATTAAAAAACGCAAAATACTCACCTCCCCCCCCTGGTGGTCCGAAACGCTCTATCAGATGAAGAAAGATGTCGCCAGGAAAAAGAGGAGAATTCGATGCGCAGCCCCAGCTCGCCGTACCGTGGTCGTTGAGGAGTACCTAAACGCGAAACAGAACTATAAGGAAGAAATTGAGAAAGCAATGACAGACAGCTGGAAATCCTTTTGCAGCAAGCAAGACCGAGAGAGCCTTTGGGATGGCATATACAGAGTGATAAAAAGAACCAACCAAAGGAAGAAGGACGAGATGCTGAAAAAAGACGGAAGGGTTCTGACGCCTGAAGAGTCGGCACAGTATCTGGCGGAGACCCTCTTCCCAGAGGACACGGCAATGGGAGAAAGCGGGGAACAATCAGAGATAAGGAGCAGAGCCGAAAGGTTAAACGGTACAGTTGATGATAATGATAACTATGATCCGCCGTTTACCTACACGGAACTCACTGAAAGCGTTGCCAGCTTCAACCCGAAAAAGGCACCCGGGGAGGATGGGTTCACGGCAGATATATGCGAACGAGCAATTTCGGCTAACCCCTCCATCTACCTAGCGCTAGCAAATAAATGCCTAAAACTCGGACACTTCCCTGTCCAATGGAAAAAGGCCACGGTTATCATATTACGGAAACCGGACAGGGAAGCGTACGACCAACCAAAGGCATACCGCCCAATTGGGCTGCTGTCTGTATTGGGGAAGATAATGGAAAAGATGATCGTCAAAAGGCTGAACTGGCATTTAATACCAAGAATGTCGGAGAGGCAATACGGCTTCGTCCCACAAAAGGGCACGGAGGACGCGCTGTACACTCTGACAAAGCATATTAGGGAAGGTCTGAGGGCAAAAAGGGTGGTGACGGTAGTGTCTCTCGATATCGAGGGGGCTTTCGACAACGCTTGGTGGCCGGCAATTAAAACTAGACTAGCCGAAGAGGACTGCCCCCTCGGTGTCGGGAGGATTATCGATAGCTACCTTAGGGACAGGAAGATCAGAGTTATATATGGAGGTACAGCCTGGGAAAAAACCACAAGCAAAGGGTGTGTTCAAGGTTCCATCAGCGGACCGACATTTTGGAATTTACTGGTGGACCCCCTGCTAAAAGAGCTAGAACATCAAAATGTATACGTACAAGCCTTCGCTGATGACATTGTGTTGGTCTTCACAAATGAAACCGCGCTGGAAACGGAAAAAAGTGCCAACCAAGCACTAACACATGTCCAAAGGTGGGGACAGCGCAACAAACTAAAGTTCGCACCACACAAAACAAAGTCTATGGTGATAACTAATCGGACTAAATACGATGTCCCGAGACTCACCATGGCTGGTGTGGACATCGAAACTTTTAAAAGTATAAAGATACTGGGACTTATCATAGACAATAAATTAACCTTTAATGATCATACGGCAGCGGTAGCCAAAAAGGCGATAAACTTGTACAAACAAATAGCTAAAGCAGCGAAAGTAAGCTGGGGTCTAAATCCAGAAATAATCCGCACAATATATACAGCGGTAGTAGAACCAATAATCCTTTATGCAGCCAGCGCCTGGTCTCCATCAGTAAGCAAGCTGTACATAAGAAAAAGGCTGGACACGATCCAACGAGGTTTTGCAGCAAAAATCTGTAAAGCACACAGAACCACTTCGCTTAACTCAGTGAGGGCACTCGCCGGACTGCTGCCCCTTGACCTGAGAGTGGAAGAGGAGGCAGCACTGTTCAAAATTAAAAAAGGGCACGAAAATCTGGAAGCGCTGAAGGACGCGGAGTAAGAGGTTAAAACACCCTACCAAAACACTCCGCACCCAGCAAAAATCCCAAAAGTTAGCTACCGGGTGTTAGCAGATGAAGAAGTCATAACGAACGAAAACGAAATTCATATTTACACAGACGGCAGCAAAACAAGCGAGGGCGTGGGTGCAGCGGTGACATTCTGGAGAAACAATCGTGAGATCCTGAAACATAAAATAACCCTGGCCGGCTTTTGCAGTGTTTACCAAGCCGAATTATTGGCCTTGAAAAAAGCAGTGCACTTGGCGGTGCGACGAAAGGAGGTCGGCTTTAATATATTTAGTGATGCAAGGTCAGCGCTTGACGCTATAACAAGTAGCCGCTCTCTCAGTCCCCTCGTCACCGATATTCGTGAAGTGCTCGGAAAACACCCGGAAAAGGAAATAAAACTTTTCTGGGTGAAAGCCCACGCAGGTAGGGAGGGAAATGAGAGAGCGGACGAGCTAGCCAAAGAAGCAACAAAAAACCACAAAAACAAGCCGACCTACGATCGCTGCCCGCTGTCGCACCTAAAGCGCCTCATAAGAGCGGAAACGCTGCAAAAGTGGGCCACAAGGTACAAAAACGAACAAACAGGGAAAATAACAAAAATGTTCTTCCCGGATGCAATCGCTGCATACAAAATAATCAGAAATATAACATTTAACAGTACACTGTCTCAGATACTCACAGGACACGGGGGATTTTCTGCCTACTTATATAGGTTTAAATTAAAAGAAAGCCCGACGTGCATATGTGGATACGCAGAGGAAGACGTTCCACACATCCTATTCGACTGTCCCGTCCACCTTTACGAAAGAATGAAACTTGAAAACCAGATAGATGTAGACAAAATAGGCAAATGTAATATAGCATCGGAATTAGCGAAAAAAGATAATAGAGAAACGATACTTCAATATTGTATAGAAATAGGAACCTTAGTAAATAATAGAAAAAAGTAAAAATTGCAAAATATGTATTGTAAAAAATGTAATCAAAATTTAAATGTAATTTGAATTGAATAACCAAATAAAGGAACAACTAACAAAGTATCAGCTATTCCACGGCCCGGAGTTGCCCAACGTCCGGGGGTAGGCTATTAGGAAGAAAAAAAAAAAAAAAAAAAAAAAAAACCCATCTAAATAATATTTGTTTTTTTGGACAGCTCCGATCGAAATAATAATTGTTTAATCAAGCCTCAGCTTCTTGGCGACCAAATATTCATATACTAACCTAACCTAACCTAACCTAACCTAACCTAACCCATCTAAATAATATTTGTTTTTTTGGACAGATCCGATCTAAATCATAATTGTTTAATCAAGCCTCGGCTATTCGGCGACCAAATATTCATATACTAACCTAACCTAACCTTACCTAACCTAACCTAACCCATCTTAATAATATTTGTTTTTTTGGACAGCTCCGATCGAAATAATAATTGTTTAATCAAGCCTCAGCTTCTTGGCGACCAAATATTCATATACTAACCTAACCTAACCTAACCTTACCTAACCCATCTAAATAATATTTGTTTTTTTGGACAGCTCCGATCTAAATAATAATTGTTTAATCAAACCTCGGCTTCTCAGCGACCAAATATTCATATACTAACCTAACCTAACCTAACCTAACCTAACCTTACCTAACCTAACCTAACCCATCTAAATAATATTTGTTTTTTTGGACAGCTCCGATCTAAATAATAATTGTTTAATCAAGCCTCGGCTATTCGGCGACCAAATATTCATATACTTACCTAACCTAACCTAACCTAACCTAACCTAACCTAACCTAACCTAACCCATCTAAATAATATTTGTTTTTTTGGACAGCTCCGTTCTAAATAATAATTGTTTTATCAAGCCTCGGCTATTCGGCGACCAAATATTCATATACTAACCTAACCTAACCTAACCTAAAGTAACCCATCTAAATAATATTTGTTTTTTTGGACAGCTCCGATATTAATAATAATTGTTTAATCAAGCCTCAGCTTCTTGGCGACCAAATATTCATATACTAACCTAACCTAACCTAACCTTACCTAACCCATCTAAATAATATTTGTTTTTTTGGACAGCTCCGATCTAAATAATAATTGTTTAATCAAGCCTCGGCTATTCGGCGACCAAATATTCATATACTAACCTAACCTAACCTAACCTAACCTAACCTAACCCATCTAAATAATATTTGTTTTTTTGGACAGCTCCGATCTAAATAATAATTGTTTAATCAAACCTCGGCTTCTCAGCGACCAAATATTCATATACTAACCTAACCTAACCTAACCTAACCTAACCTAACCTTACCTAACCTAACCTAACCCATCTAAATAATATTTGTTTTTTTGGACAGCTCCGATCTAAATAATAATTGTTTAATCAAGCCTCGGCTATTCGGCGACCAAATATTCATATACTTACCTAACCTAACCTAACCTAACCTAACCTAACCTAACCTAACCTAACCCATCTAAATAATATTTGTTTTTTTGGACAGCTCCGTTCTAAATAATAATTGTTTTATCAAGCCTCGGCTATTCGGCGACCAAATATTCATATACTAACCTAACCTAACCTAACCTAAAGTAACCCATCTAAATAATATTTGTTTTTTTGGACAGCTCCGATATTAATAATAATTGTTTAATCAAGCTTCGGCTTCTCGGCGACCAAATATTCATATACTAACTTAACCTAACCTAACCCATCTAAATAATATTTGTTTTTTTGGACAGCTCCGATCGAAATAATAATTGTTTAATCAAGCCTCGGCTATTCGGCGACCAAATATTCATATACTAACCTAACCTTACCTAACCTAACCTAACCTAACCCATCTAAATAATATTTGTTTTTTTGGACAGCTCCGATCTAAATAATAATTGTTTAATCAAGCCTCGGCTATTCGGCGACCAAATATTCATATACTAACCTAACCTAACCTAACCTAACCCATCTAAATAATATTTGTTTTTTTGGACAGCTCCGATCTAAATAATAATTGTTTAATCAAACCTCGGCTTCTCTGCGACCAAATATTCATATACTAACCTAACCTAACCTAACCTAACCCATCTAAATAATATTTGTTTTTTTGGACAGCTCCGATCTAAATAATAATTGTTTAATCAAGCCTCGGCTATTCGGCGACCAAATATTCATATACTTACCTAACCTAACCTAACCTAACCTAACCTAACCTAACCTAACCCATCTAAATAATATTTGTTTTTTTGGACAGCTCCGATCTAAATAATAATTGTTTAATCAAACCTCGGCTTCTCAGCGACCAAATATTCATAGACTAACCTAACCTAACCTAACCTAAAGTAACCCATCTAAATAATATTTGGTTTTTTTTACAGTTCCGATATTAATAATAATTGTTTAATCAAGCTTCGGCTTCTCGGCGTCCTGGTCGCCTTCGGCGACCAAATATTCATATACTAACCTAACCTAACCTTACCTAACCTAACTTTACCCATCTAAATAATATTTGTTTTTTTGGACAGCTCCGATCTAAATAATCATTGTTTATTCAAGCCTCGGAAACTCGTCGACCAAATATTCATATACTAACCTAAATTAACCCATCTAAATAATATTTGTTTTTTTGGACAGCTCCGATATTAATAATAATTGTTTAATCAAGCTTCGGCTTCTCGGCGACCAAATATTCATATACTAACTTAACCTAACCTAACCCATCTAAATAATATTTGTTTTTTTGGACAGCTCCGATCGAAATAATAATTGTTTAATCAAGCCTCGGCTATTCGGCGACCAAATATTCATATACTAACCTAACCTAACCTAACCTAACCTAACCTAACCCATCTAAATAATATTTGTTTTTTTGGACAGCTCCGATCTAAATAATAATTGTTTAATCAAGCCTCGGCTATTCGGCGACCAAATATTCATATACTAACCTAACCTAACCTAACCTAACCCATCTAAATAATATTTGTTTTTTTGGACAGCTCCGATCTAAATAATAATTGTTTAATCAAACCTCGGCTTCTCTGCGACCAAATATTCATATACTAACCTAACCTAACCTAACCTAACCCATCTAAATAATATTTGTTTTTTTGGACAGCTCCGATCTAAATAATAATTGTTTAATCAAGCCTCGGCTATTCGGCGACCAAATATTCATATACTAACCTAACCTAACCCATCTAAATAATATTTGTTTTTTTGGACAGCTCCGATCTAAATAATAATTGTTTAATCAAGCCTCGGCTATTCGGCGACCAAATATTCATATACTAACCTAACCTAACCTTACCTAACCTAACCTAACCCATTTAAATAATATTTGTTTTTTTGGACAGCTCCGATCGAAATAATAATTGTTTAATCAAGCCTCAGCTTCTTGGCGACCAAATATTCATATACTAACCTAACCTAACCTAACCTAACCTAACCCATCTAAATAATATTTGTTTTTTTGGACAGCTCCGATCTAAATAATAATTGTTTAATCAAGCCTCGGCTATTCGGCGACCAAATATTCATATACTAACCTAACCTAACCTTACCTAACCTAACTTTACCCATCTAAATAATATTTGTTTTTTTGGACAGCTCCGATCTAAATAATCATTGTTTATTCAAGCCTCGGAAACTCGTCGACCAAATATTCATATACTAACCTAAATTAACCCATCTAAATAATATTTGTTTTTTTGGACAGCTCCGATATTAATAATAATTGTTTAATCAAGCTTCGGCTTCTCGGCGACCAAATATTCATATACTAACTTAACCTAACCTAACCCATCTAAATAATATTTGTTTTTTTGGACAGCTCCGATCGAAATAATAATTGTTTAATCAAGCCTCGGCTATTCGGCGACCAAATATTCATATACTAACCTAACCTAACCTAACCTAACCTAACCTAACCCATCTAAATAATATTTGTTTTTTTGGACAGCTCCGATCTAAATAATAATTGTTTAATCAAGCCTCGGCTATTCGGCGACCAAATATTCATATACTAACCTAACCTAACCTAACCTAACCCATCTAAATAATATTTGTTTTTTTGGACAGCTCCGATCTAAATAATAATTGTTTAATCAAACCTCGGCTTCTCTGCGACCAAATATTCATATACTAACCTAACCTAACCTAACCTAACCCATCTAAATAATATTTGTTTTTTTGGACAGCTCCGATCTAAATAATAATTGTTTAATCAAGCCTCGGCTATTCGGCGACCAAATATTCATATACTAACCTAACCTAACCTAACCTAACCTAATCTAACCTAACCTAACCTAACCTTACCCATCTAAATAATATTTGTTTTTTTGGACAGCTCCGATCTAAATAATAATTGTTTAATCAAGCCTCGGCTATTCGGCGACCAAATATTCATATACTTACCTAACCTAACCTAACCTAACCTAACCTAACCTAACCTTACCTAACCCATCTAAATAATATTTGTTTTTTTGGACAGCTCCGTTCTAAATAATAATTGTTTTATCAAGCCTCGGCTATTCGGCGACCAAATATTCATATACTAACCTAACCTAACCTAACCTAAAGTAACCCATCTAAATAATATTTGTTTTTTTGGACAGCTCCGATATTAATAATAATTGTTTAATCAAGCTTCGGCTTCTCGGCGACCAAATATTCATATACTAACTTAACCTAACCTAACCCATCTAAATAATATTTGTTTTTTTGGACAGCTCCGATCGAAATAATAATTGTTTAATCAAGCCTCGGCTATTCGGCGACCAAATATTCATATACTAACCTAACCTAACCTAACCTAACCTAACCTAACCTAACCTAAGCCATCTAAATAATATTTGTTTTTTTGGACAGCTCCGATCTAAATAATAATTGTTTAATCAAGCCTCGGCTATTCGGCGACCAAATATTCATATACTAACCTAACCTAACCTAACCTAACCCATCTAAATAATATTTGTTTTTTTGGACAGCTCCGATCTAAATAATAATTGTTTAATCAAACCTCGGCTTCTCTGCGACCAAATATTCATATACTAACCTAACCTAACCTAACCTAACCCATCTAAATAATATTTGTTTTTTTGGACAGCTCCGATCTAAATAATAATTGTTTAATCAAGCCTCGGCTATTCGGCGACCAAATATTCATATACTAACCTAACCTAACCTAACCTAACCTAATCTAACCTAACCTAACCTAACCTTACCCATCTAAATAATATTTGTTTTTTTGGACAGCTCCGATCTAAATAATAATTGTTTAATCAAACCTCGGCTTCTCAGCGACCAAATATTCATATACTAACCTAACCTAACCTAACCTAACCTAACCTAACCTAACCTTACCTAACCTAACCTAACCTAACCCATCTAAATAATATTTGTTTTTTTGGACAGCTCCGATCTAAATAATAATTGTTTAATCAAGCCTCGGCTATTCGGCGACCAAATATTCATATACTAACCTCACCTAACCTAACCCATCTAAATAATATTTGTTTTTTTGGACAGCTCCGATCGAAATAATAATTGTTTAATCAAGCCTCAGCTTCTTGGCGACCAAATATTCATATACTAACCTAACCTTACCTAACCTAACCTAACCCATCTAAATAATATTTGTTTTTTTGGACAGCTCCGATCTAAATAATCATTGTTTATTCAAGCCTCGGAAACTCGTCGACCAAATATTCATATACTAACCTAAATTAACCCATCTAAATAATATTTGTTTTTTTGGACAGCTCCGATCGAAATAATAATTGTTTAATCAAGCCTCAGCTTCTTGGCGACCAAATATTCATATACTAACCTAACCTAACCTAACCTTACCTAACCCATCTAAATAATATTTGTTTTTTTGGACAGCTCCGATCTAAATAATAATTGTTTAATCAAGCCTCGGCTATTCGGAGACCAAATATTCATATACTAACCTAACCTAACCTAACCTAACCTAACCCATCTAAATAATATTTGTTTTTTTGGACAGCTCCGATCTAAATAATAATTGTTTAATCAAACCTCGGCTTCTCAGCGACCAAATATTCATATACTAACCTAACCTAACCTAACCTAACCTAACCTAACCTTACCTAACCTAACCTAACCCATCTAAATAATATTTGTTTTTTTGGACAGCTCCGATCTAAATAATAATTGTTTAATCAAGCCTCGGCTATTCGGCGACCAAATATTCATATACTTACCTAACCTAACCTAACCTAACCTAACCTAACCTAACCTAACCCATCTAAATAATATTTGTTTTTTTGGACAGCTCCGTTCTAAATAATAATTGTTTTATCAAGCCTCGGCTATTCGGTGACCAAATATTCATATACTAACCTAACCTAACCTAACCTAAAGTAACCCATCTAAATAATATTTGTTTTTTTGGACAGCTCCGATATTAATAATAATTGTTTAATCAAGCTTCGGCTTCTCGGCGACCAAATATTCATATACTAACTTAACCTAACCTAACCCATCTAAATAATATTTGTTTTTTTGGACAGCTCCGATCGAAATAATAATTGTTTAATCAAGCCTCGGCTATTCGGCGACCAAATATTCATATACTAACCTAACCTAACCTAACCTAACCTAACCCATCTAAATAATATTTGTTTTTTTGGACAGCTCCGATCTAAATAATAATTGTTTAATCAAGCCTCGGCTATTCGGCGACCAAATATTCATATACTAACCTAACCTAACCTAACCTAACCCATCTAAATAATATTTGTTTTTTTGGACAGCTCCGATCTAAATAATAATTGTTTAATCAAACCTCGGCTTCTCTGCGACCAAATATTCATATACTAACCTAACCTAACCTAACCTAACCCATCTAAATAATATTTGTTTTTTTGGACAGCTCCGATCTAAATAATAATTGTTTAATCAAGCCTCGGCTATTCGGCGACCAAATATTCATATACTAACCTAACCTAACCTAACCTAACCTAATCTAACCTAACCTAACCTAACCTTACCCATCTAAATAATATTTGTTTTTTTGGACAGCTCCGATCTAAATAATAATTGTTTAATCAAGCCTCGGCTATTCGGCGACCAAATATTCATATACTTACCTAACCTAACCTAACCTAACCTAACCTAACCTAACCTAACCCATCTAAATAATATTTGTTTTTTTGGACAGCTCCGATCTAAATAATAATTGTTTAATCAAACCTCGGCTTCTCAGCGACCAAATATTCATAGACTAACCTAACCTAACCTAACCTAAAGTAACCCATCTAAATAATATTTGGTTTTTTTTACAGTTCCGATATTAATAATAATTGTTTAATCAAGCTTCGGCTTCTCGGCGTCCTGGTCGCCTTCGGCGACCAAATATTCATATACTAACCTAACCTAACCTTACCTAACCTAACTTTACCCATCTAAATAATATTTGTTTTTTTGGACAGCTCCGATCTAAATAATCATTGTTTATTCAAGCCTCGGAAACTCGTCGACCAAATATTCATATACTAACCTAAATTAACCCATCTAAATAATATTTGTTTTTTTGGACAGCTCCGATATTAATAATAATTGTTTAATCAAGCTTCGGCTTCTCGGCGACCAAATATTCATATACTAACTTAACCTAACCTAACCCATCTAAATAATATTTGTTTTTTTGGACAGCTCCGATCGAAATAATAATTGTTTAATCAAGCCTCGGCTATTCGGCGACCAAATATTCATATACTAACCTAACCTAACCTAACCTAACCTAACCTAACCCATCTAAATAATATTTGTTTTTTTGGACAGCTCCGATCTAAATAATAATTGTTTAATCAAGCCTCGGCTATTCGGCGACCAAATATTCATATACTAACCTAACCTAACCTTACCTAACCCATCTAAATAATATTTGTTTTTTTGGACAGCTCCGATCTAAATAATAATTGTTTAATCAAACCTCGGCTTCTCTGCGACCAAATATTCATATACTAACCTAACCTAACCTAACCTAACCCATCTAAATAATATTTGTTTTTTTGGACAGCTCCGATCTAAATAATAATTGTTTAATCAAGCCTCGGCTATTCGGCGACCAAATATTCATATACTTACCTAACCTAACCTAACCTAACCTAACCTAACCTAACCTAACCCATCTAAATAATATTTGTTTTTTTGGACAGCTCCGTTCTAAATAATAATTGTTTTATCAAGCCTCGGCTATTCGGCGACCAAATATTCATATACTAACCTAACCTAACCTAACCTAAAGTAACCCATCTAAATAATATTTGTTTTTTTGGACAGCTCCGATATTAATAATAATTGTTTAATCAAGCTTCGGCTTCTCGGTGACCAAATATTCATATACTAACTTAACCTAACCTAACCCATCTAAATAATATTTGTTTTTTTGGACAGCTCCGATCGAAATAATAATTGTTTAATCAAGCCTCGGCTATTCGGCGACCAAATATTCATATACTAACCTAACCTAACCTAACCTAACCTAACCTAACCTAACCTAACCTAACCCATCTAAATAATATTTGTTTTTTTGGACAGCTCCGATCTAAATAATAATTGTTTAATCAAGCCTCGGCTATTCGGCGACCAAATATTCATATACTAACCTAACCTAACCTAACCTAACCCATCTAAATAATATTTGTTTTTTTGGACAGCTCCGATCTAAATAATAATTGTTTAATCAAACCTCGGCTTCTCTGCGACCAAATATTCATATACTAACCTAACCTAACCTAACCTAACCCATCTAAATAATATTTGTTTTTTTGGACAGCTCCGATCTAAATAATAATTGTTTAATCAAGCCTCGGCTATTCGGCGACCAAATATTCATATACTAACCTAACCTAACCTAACCTAACCTAATCTAACCTAACCTAACCTAACCTTACCCATCTAAATAATATTTGTTTTTTTGGACAGCTCCGATCTAAATAATAATTGTTTAATCAAACCTCGGCTTCTCAGCGACCAAATATTCATATACTAACCTAACCTAACCTAACCTAACCTAACCTAACCTTACCTAACCTAACCTAACCTAACCCATCTAAATAATATTTGTTTTTTTGGACAGCTCCGATCTAAATAATAATTGTTTAATCAAGCCTCGGCTATTCGGCGACCAAATATTCATATACTAACCTCACCTAACCTAACCCATCTAAATAATATTTGTTTTTTTGGACAGCTCCGATCGAAATAATAATTGTTTAATCAAGCCTCAGCTTCTTGGCGACCAAATATTCATATACTAACCTAACCTTACCTAACCTAACCTAACCCATCTAAATAATATTTGTTTTTTTGGACAGCTCCGATCTTAATAATAATTGTTTAATCAAGCCTCGGCTATTCGGCGACCAAATATTCATATACTAACCTAACCTAACCTAACCTAACCTAACCTAACCTAACCTAACCTAACCTAACCTAACCTAACCTAACCTAACCTAACCTAACCCATCTAAATAATATTTGTTTTTTTGGACAGCTCCGATCTAAATAATAATTGTTTAATCAAACCTCGGCTTCTCAGCGACCAAATATTCATAGACTAACCTAACCTAACCTAACCTAAAGTAACCCATCTAAATAATATTTGGTTTTTTTTACAGTTCCGATATTAATAATAATTGTTTAATCAAGCTTCGGCTTCTCGGCGTCCTGGTCGCCTTCGGCGACCAAATATTCATATACTAACCTAACCTAACCTTACCTAACCTAACTTTACCCATCTAAATAATATTTGTTTTTTTGGACAGCTCCGATCTAAATAATCATTGTTTATTCAAGCCTCGGAAACTCGTCGACCAAATATTCATATACTAACCTAAATTAACCCATCTAAATAATATTTGTTTTTTTGGACAGCTCCGATCGAAATAATAATTGTTTAATCAAGCCTCAGCTTCTTGGCGACCAAATATTCATATACTAACCTAACCTAACCTAACCTAACCTAACCTAACCTAACCCATCTAAATAATATTTGTTTTTTTGGACAGCTCCGATCTAAATAATAATTGTTTAATCAAGCCTCGGCTATTCGGCGACCAAATATTCATATACTAACCTCACCTAACCTAACCCATCTAAATAATATTTGTTTTTTTGGACAGCTCCGATCGAAATAATAATTGTTTAATCAAGCCTCAGCTTCTTGGCGACCAAATATTCATATACTAACCTAACCTAACCTAACCTAACCTAACCCATCTAAATAATATTTGTTTTTTTGGACAGCTCCGATCGAAATAATAATTGTTTAATCAAGCCTCAGCTTCTTGGCGACCAAATATTCATATACTAACCTAACCAAACCTAACATAACCTAACCTAACCTAACCTAACCCATCTAAATAATATTTGTTTTTTTGGACAGCTCCGATCTAAATAATAATTGTTTAATCAAGCCTCGGCTATTCGGCGACCAAATATTCATATACTAACCTAACCTAACCTAACCTAACCTAGCCTAACCTAACCTAACCCATCTAAATAATATTTGTTTTTCTGGACAGCTCCGATCTAAATAATAATTGTTTATTCAAGCCTCGGCTTCTCGGCGTCCTGGTCGCCTTCGGCGACCAAATATTCATAGACTAACCTAACCTAACCTAACCTAACCTAACCTAACCTAACCTAACCTAACCTAACCTAACCATCTCACTCTTCACCAGACCAACTTGGGGCCCTCACCCTGATAACATTAGGCTCATATACCAAAGGGTTATCGAACCTATTATTACTTACGCTTCGGGAATATGTACCTATTATTACGTATGCTTCTTAGTGGCGATATGGCCCATATCGCCACTAAGAAATATATTCGAAAACGACTAAATAATACTCAAAGGCTTTTCGCCATAAAAATCATCAGGGGGTTTCACACTATTTTAACCTGCGCGGCCACGGCTTTAGCCCAAATCACCCCGCTAGACCTCAGGGTCCTAGAGACCTCTGAGCTGGAACAAACCCGAATCAATAGAACTAGCGATAGGATTCCCTCTGACATCCCGATAGAAACACCTATATCGACCCAGGAGCTCCTTCACCCTGCGCATAGGATAGCAATCAGTACACGTGTTGCAGACACCAACACTAACAATAACTTCACACACATATACACGGACGGCAGCAAACAAAACGACGGCTCTGTCGGCGCGGCATTTGTTGTCTTCCCACCCTCTACCCGTACACCCAGACTTACAAAATTATTTAAATTACACAGCACTAGCTCAGTCTTTCAGGCTGAGCTGTTTGCAATTCTTAAAGCTGTAGAACACATCTATAAAAATAAAATATCGCACTCGCTCATTCATACCGACTCACAATCATCGCTAGCTGCACTTAAACAACCATCTAATACACACCCACTTGTTGCACAAATACACAAAACCATTCACCAGCTAAAAAACACATATATAAACTCCGAGATCCTATTTCAATGGGTGAAAGGACACTCCGGGATCCCTGGCAACGAAGCCGCGGACGCAGCTGCCTCTAAAGCTGCGAACATGCATTGCTCTCCATCCCACGTTGCATGCCCCCTGTCCCATATTAAATTATCAATTAAAAGCGCGACCAAAGTCATAAGCAATAGCAGATATGCAGGAGACTGCACAGGACGCTTTACGGTCAACATATTCCCGAAACTAGAAGACATACATTCATTTTTCTCCTCTACACCAGTTTCGTTTCAACTCACACAATTTCTCACAGGACACTCCTTCGCCAAAAGCTATCTGAACCGATTCAAAATCACTGACAACGACACTTGCCCATGCGACAACCAAACCACGCAGACACTGAAACACTTGCTAGAAGAGTGCCCTAGATTTATAAATCAAAGACACAACCATACACAAAAATTCACAAAACACATGACCAAACTTAACCCCTTCTCCTTAAGAGAACTGATTTCGCACCCCTCAGAACTAGAGTCACTTGTTCAACTGATGACCCATATCATAAATTGCCTCAAACAATTAAACAGATAATTCAACATTCGAAAATGGCTGTTATTTTAACATACTCATAGAGTTGTATTTATCATCTTTTACTGTCTGACTGTCTTGCACTGTATAATGTTAATTTTAAGTAGTATTATAATATTCCCTTTGTAAATGTTAAAAGTCACAATTACATGTTTCAAAATAATTTTTAACTCTAGTTTAGCCCTATTACAGTAATAGAAGTAATAGAAAACTTGTAAACTAAATCACTAACATTTGTTAATTTGTACAATTTTTCATTAATTCTAGTTTAGCCCTATTACAGTAATAGAAGTAATAGAAACCTTGTCAACTTAATCACCAACATTTGTTAATTTCTACAATATTTTATTCACATGTTATCAAAGTAATTCTAGTCTAGTCCTAGTACTACTGTAACAGGACTAGACTAGAATTATTTTGATGTTATTATTTTATTATTATTTTATTATATTTATGTTACTACATTTCCTATTTTTTTTTGTACTGTATAAATTCAGATTATTCTACAATGAGACTCCACGTCACATTGGACGCCAATAACTTGTTTATACCTCACTACAATTACTGTGTATAATTATTTAACAAATAGCAAACACTTTCATTATATAAATTTTATATTAATTCGTCCATGTGACAAATTGTAAAGGTACAAGGAACAAGAAGGTATCAAATAGCCACTTCTTCCTTGCATCTCCACCAAATATTCATATACTAACCTAACCTAACCTTACCTAACCTAACTTTACCCATCTAAATAACATTTGTTTTTTTGGACAGCTCCGATCTAAATAATAATTGTTTATTCAAGCCTCGGAAACTCGTCGACCAAATATTCATATACTAACCTAACCTAACCCATCTAAATAATATTTGTTTTTTTGGACAGCTCCGTTCTAAATAATAATTGTTTAATCAAGCCTCGGCTTCTCGGCGTCCTGGTCGCCTTCAGCGAGCAAATATTCATTTACTAACCTTACCTTACCTAACATAACCTAACCTAACCTAACCCATCTAAATAATATTTGTTTTTTTGGACAGCTCCGATCTATATAATAATTGTTTAATCAAGCCTCGGCTTCTCGGCGACCAAATATTCATATACTAACCTAACCTAACCTAACCTAAAGTAACCCATCTAAATAATATTTGTTTTTTTTTACAGCTCCGATATTAATAATAATTGTTTAATCAAGCTTCGGCTTCTCGGCGTCCTGGTCGCCTTCGGCGACCAAATATTCATATACTAACCTAACCTAACCTTACCTAACCTAACTTTACCCGTCTAAATAATATTTGTTTTTTTGGACAGCTCCGATCTAAATAATAATTGTT
The DNA here is from genome assembly GCF_905475465.1 of Pieris napi. NCBI lineage: Eukaryota > Metazoa > Arthropoda > Insecta > Lepidoptera > Pieridae > Pieris > Pieris napi. The sequence goes on from NC_062254.1 coordinate 8,231,674, forward strand.
TATTCAAGCCTCGGCTTCTCGGCGTCCTAGTCGCCTTCGGCGACCAAATATTAATAGACTAACCTAACCTAACCTAACCTAACCTAACCTAACCTAACCTAACCTAACCTAACCTAACCTAACCTAAAGTAACCCATCTAAATAATATTTGTTTTTTTGGACAGCTCCGATCTAAATAATAATTGTTTAATCAAGCCTCGGCTTCTCGGCGACCAAATATTCATATACTAACCTAACCTAACCAAACCTAACCTAACCTAACCCATCTAAATAATATTTGTTTTTTTGGACAGCTCCGATCTAAATAATAATTGTTTAATCAAGCCTCAGCTTCTTGGCGACCAAATATTCATATACTAACCTAACCTAACCTAACCTAACCTAACCCATCTAAATAATATTTGTTTTTTTGGACAGCTCCGATCTAAATAATAATTGTTTAATCAAGCCTCGGCTTCTCAGCGACCAAATATTCATATACTAACCTAACCTAACCTAACCTAACCTTACCTAACCTAACCTAACCTAACCCATCTAAATAATATTTGTTTTTTTGGACAGCTCCGATCTAAATAATAATTGTTTAATCAAGCCTCGGCTTCACGGCGTCCTGGTCGCCTTCGGCGACTAAATATTTATTTACTAACCTTACCTAACCTAACATAACCTAACCTAACCTAACCCATCTAAATAATATTTGATTTTTTGGACAGCTCCGATCTAAATAATAATTGTTTATTCAAGCCTCGGCTTCACGGCGTCCTGGTCGCCTTCGGCGACTAAATATTCATATACTAACCTAACCTAACCTAACCTAACCTAACCTAACCTAACCTAACCTAACCCATCTAAATAATATTTGTTTTTTTGGACAGCTCCGATCGAAATAATAATCGTTTAATCAAGCCTCAGCTTCTTGGCGACCAAATATTCATATACTAACCTAACCTAACCTAACCTAACCTAACCCATCTAAATAATATTTGTTTTTTTGGACAGCTCCGATCTAAATAATAATTGTTTATTCAAGCCTCGGCTTCACAGCGTCCTGGTCGCCTTCGGCGACCAAATATTCATTTACTAACCTTACCTAACCTAACATAACCTAACCTAACCGTGGTTGAGGGAAAAGAATTGTATCAAATAGCAAAACCAACCCTCAACCACCTAATCCACAACCACTGTATATATTTGTTTTACTTTAATAAAGACTTCTAGCAGTATTTAGCTTAGCTTCCTCGGCCCCGGGACGTTAGTCGCCGGGGATGGTAGGCCTACTAACAATTAAAAGGAAAAAAAAAAAAAAAAAAAAAAAAACCTAACCTAACCCATCTAAATAATATTTGTTTTTTTGGACAGCTCCGATCTAAATAATAATTGTTTATTCAAGCCTCGGAAACTCGTCGACCAAATATTCATATACTAACCTAACCTAACCCATCTAAATAATATTTGTTTTTTTGGACAGCTCCGTTCTAAATAATAATTGTTTATTCAAGCCACGGCTTCTCGGCGACCAAATATTCATTTACTAACCTTACCTAACCTAACATAACCTAACCTAACCTAACCCATCTAAATAATATTTGTTTTTTTGGACAGCTCCGATCTAAATAATAATTGTTTAATCAAGCCTCAGCTTCTTGGCGACCAAATATTCATATACTAACCTAACCTAACATAACATAACCTAACCTAACCTAACCTAACCTAACCTAACCTAACCTAACCTAACCCATCTAAATAATATTTGTTTTTTTGGACAGCTCCGATCGAAATAATAATTGTTTAATCAAGCCTCAGCTTCTTGGCGACCAAATATTCATATACTAACCTAACCTAACCTAACCTAACCTAACCTAACCTAACCCATCTAAATAATATTTGTTTTTTTGGACAGCTCCGATCGAAATAATAATCGTTTAATCAAGCCTCAGCTTCTTGGCGACCAAATATTCATATACTAACCTAACCTTACCTAACCTAACCCATCTAAATAATATTTGTTTTTTTGGACAGCTCCGATCTAAATAATAATTGTTTATTCAAGCTTCGGCTTCTCGGCGTCCTGGTTGCCTTCAGCGACCAAATATTCATATACTAACCTAACCTAACCAAACCTAACCTAACCTAACCCATCTAAATAATATTTGTTTTTTTGGACAGCTCCGATCTAAATAATAATTGTTTAATCAAGCCTCAGCTTCTTGGCGACCAAATATTCATATACTAACCTAACCTAACCTAACCTAACCTAACCCATCTAAATAATATTTGTTTTTTTGGACAGCTCCGATCTAAATAATAATTGTTTAATCAAGCCTCGGCTTCTCAGCGACCAAATATTCATATACTAACCTAACCTAACCTAACCTAACCTAACCTAACCTAACCTAACCTAACCTTACCTAACCTAACCTAACCTTACCTAACCTAACCTAACCTAACCCATCTAAATAATATTTGTTTTTTTGGACAGCTCCGATCTAAATAATAATTGTTTATTCAAGCCTCGGCTTCACGGCGTCCTGGTCGCCTTCGGCAACCAAATATTCATATACTAACCTAACCTAACCTAACCTAACCTAACCAAACCAAACCTAACCTAACCCATCTAAATAATATTTGTTTTTTTGGACAGCTCCGATCTAAATAATAATTGTTTAATCAAGCCTCGGCATCTCGGCGACCAAATATTCATATACTAACCTAACCTAACCTAACCTAACCTAACCCATCTAAATAATATTTGTTTTTTTGGACAGCTCCGATCTAAATAATAATTGTTTATTCAAGCCTCGGCTTCACGGCGACCAAATATTCATCTACTAACCTTACCTAACCTAACATAACCAAACCTAACCTAACCTAACCTAACCTAACCCATCTAAATAATATTTGTTTTTTTGGACAGCTCCGATCTAAATAATAATTGTTTATTCAAGCCTCGGAAACTCGTCGACCAAATATTCATATACTAACCTAACCTAACCCATCTAAATAATATTTGTTTTTTTGGACAGCTCCGTTCTAAATAATAATTGTTTATTCAAGCCACGGCTTCTCGGCGTCCTGGTCGCCTTCGGCGACCAAATATTCATTTACTAACCTTACCTAACCTAACATAACCTAACCTAACCTAACCTAACCCATCTAAATAATATTTGTTTTTTTGGACAGCTCCGATCTAAATAATAATTGTTTAATCAAGCCTCAGCTTCTTGGCGACCAAATATTCATATACTAACCTAACCTAACATAACCTAACCTAACCTAACCTAACCTAACCTAACCCATCTAAATAATATTTGTTTTTTTGGACAGCTCCGATCGAAATAATAATTGTTTAATCAAGCCTCAGCTTCTTGGCGACCAAATATTCATATACTAACCTAACCTAACCTAACCTAACCTAACCCATCTAAATAATATTTGTTTTTTTGGACAGCTCCGATCGAAATAATAATCGTTTAATCAAGCCTCAGCTTCTTGGCGACCAAATATTCATATACTAACCTAACCTTACCTAACCTAACCTAACCCATCTAAATAATATTTGTTTTTTTGGACAGCTCCGATCTAAATAATAATTGTTTATTCAAGCTTCGGCTTCTCGGCGTCCTGGTCGTCTTCGGCGACCAAATATTCATATACTAACCTAACCTAACCAAACCTAACCTAACCTAACCCATCTAAATAATATTTGTTTTTTTGGACAGCTCCGATCTAAATAATAATTGTTTAATCAAGCCTCAGCTTCTTGGCGACCAAATATTCATATACTAACCTAACCTAACCTAACCTAACCTAACCCATCTAAATAATATTTGTTTTTTTGGACAGCTCCGATCTAAATAATAATTGTTTAATCAAGCCTCGGCTTCTCAGCGACCAAATATTCATATACTAACCTAACCTAACCTAACCTAACCTAACCTAACCTAACCTAACCTAACCTTACCTAACCTAACCTAACCTTACCTAACCTAACCTAACCTAACCCATCTAAATAATATTTGTTTTTTTGGACAGCTCCGATCTAAATAATAATTGTTTATTCAAGCCTCGGCTTCACGGCGTCCTGGTCGCCTTCGGCAACCAAATATTCATATACTAACCTAACCTAACCTAACCTAACCTAACCTAACCTAACCTAACCCATCTAAATAATATTTGTTTTTTTGGACAGCTCCGATCGAAATAATAATCGTTTAATCAAGCCTCAGCTTCTTGGCGACCAAATATTCATATACTAACCTAACCTTACCTAACCTAACCCATCTAAATAATATTTGTTTTTTTGGACAGCTCCGATCTAAATAATAATTGTTTATTCAAGCTTCGGCTTCTCGGCGTCCTGGTTGCCTTCAGCGACCAAATATTCATATACTAACCTAACCTAACCAAACCTAACCTAACCTAACCCATCTAAATAATATTTGTTTTTTTGGACAGCTCCGATCTAAATAATAATTGTTTAATCAAGCCTCAGCTTCTTGGCGACCAAATATTCATATACTAACCTAACCTAACCTAACCTAACCTAACCCATCTAAATAATATTTGTTTTTTTGGACAGCTCCGATCTAAATAATAATTGTTTAATCAAGCCTCGGCTTCTCAGCGACCAAATATTCATATACTAACCTAACCTAACCTAACCTAACCTAACCTAACCTAACCTAACCTTACCTAACCTAACCTAACCTTACCTAACCTAACCTAACCTAACCCATCTAAATAATATTTGTTTTTTTGGACAGCTCCGATCTAAATAATAATTGTTTATTCAAGCCTCGGCTTCACGGCGTCCTGGTCGCCTTCGGCAACCAAATATTCATATACTAACCTAACCTAACCTAACCTAACCTAACCAAACCTAACCTAACCTAACCCATCTAAATAATATTTGTTTTTTTGGACAGCTCCGATCTAAATAATAATTGTTTAATCAAGCCTCGGCATCTCGGCGACCAAATATTCATATACTAACCTAACCTAACCTAACCTAACCTAACCCATCTAAATAATATTTGTTTTTTTGGACAGCTCCGATCTAAATAATAATTGTTTATTCAAGCCTCGGCTTCACGGCGACCAAATATTCATCTACTAACCTTACCTAACCTAACATAACCAAACCTAACCTAACCTAACCTAACCTAACCCATCTAAATAATATTTGTTTTTTTGGACAGCTCCGATCTAAATAATAATTGTTTATTCAAGCCTCGGAAACTCGTCGACCAAATATTCATATACTAACCTAACCTAACCCATCTAAATAATATTTGTTTTTTTGGACAGCTCCGTTCTAAATAATAATTGTTTATTCAAGCCACGGCTTCTCGGCGTCCTGGTCGCCTTCGGCGACCAAATATTCATTTACTAACCTTACCTAACCTAACATAACCTAACCTAACCTAACCTAACCCATCTAAATAATATTTGTTTTTTTGGACAGCTCCGATCTAAATAATAATTGTTTAATCAAGCCTCAGCTTCTTGGCGACCAAATATTCATATACTAACCTAACCTAACATAACCTAACCTAACCTAACCTAACCTAACCCATCTAAATAATATTTGTTTTTTTGGACAGCTCCGATCGAAATAATAATTGTTTAATCAAGCCTCAGCTTCTTGGCGACCAAATATTCATATACTAACCTAACCTAACCTAACCTAACCTAACCCATCTAAATAATATTTGTTTTTTTGGACAGCTCCGATCGAAATAATAATCGTTTAATCAAGCCTCAGCTTCTTGGCGACCAAATATTCATATACTAACCTAACCTTACCTAACCTAACCTAACCCATCTAAATAATATTTGTTTTTTTGGACAGCTCCGATCTAAATAATAATTGTTTATTCAAGCCTCGGCTTCACGGCGACCAAATATTCATCTACTAACCTTACCTAACCTAACATAACCAAACCTAACCTAACCTAACCTAACCTAACCCATCTAAATAATATTTGTTTTTTTGGACAGCTCCGATCTAAATAATAATTGTTTATTCAAGCCTCGGAAACTCGTCGACCAAATATTCATATACTAACCTAACCTAACCCATCTAAATAATATTTGTTTTTTTGGACAGCTCCGTTCTAAATAATAATTGTTTATTCAAGCCACGGCTTCTCGGCGTCCTGGTCGCCTTCGGCGACCAAATATTCATTTACTAACCTTACCTAACCTAACATAACCTAACCTAACCTAACCTAACCCATCTAAATAATATTTGTTTTTTTGGACAGCTCCGATCTAAATAATAATTGTTTAATCAAGCCTCAGCTTCTTGGCGACCAAATATTCATATACTAACCTAACCTAACATAACCTAACCTAACCTAACCTAACCTAACCCATCTAAATAATATTTGTTTTTTTGGACAGCTCCGATCGAAATAATAATTGTTTAATCAAGCCTCAGCTTCTTGGCGACCAAATATTCATATACTAACCTAACCTAACCTAACCTAACCTAACCCATCTAAATAATATTTGTTTTTTTGGACAGCTCCGATCGAAATAATAATCGTTTAATCAAGCCTCAGCTTCTTGGCGACCAAATATTCATATACTAACCTAACCTAACCAAACCTAACCTAATCTTACCCATCTAAATAATATTTGTTTTTTTGGACAGCTCCGATCTAAATAATAATTGTTTAATCAAGCCTCGGCTTCTCGGCGTCCTGGTCGTCTTCGGCGACCAAATATTCATATACTAACCTAACCTAACCTAACCCATCTAAATAATATTTGTTTTTTTGGACAACTCCGATCTAAATAATAATTGTTTATTCAAGCCTCGGCACCTCGGCGATCAAATATTCATATACTAACCTAACCTAACCTAACCCATCTAAATAATATTTGTTTTTTTGGACAGCTCCGATCTAAATAATAATTGTTTATTCAAGCCTCGGAAACTCGGCGACTAAATATTCATATACTAACCTAACCCATCTATATAATATTTGTTTTTTCGGCGACCAAATATTCATATACTAACCTAACCTAAGCTATCTAAATAATATTTGTTTTTTTGGACAGCTCCGGAGCTACGGGAAATGCACCCCCTTCCTCCGCACCTCCGATTATTTATATACACTCTAGGGGTAAGGCAGGCAAGACCACGTGGATAGTGGGGTGCTCTGATTCGGTTTTGGGTACTTTTTGAATAATTTAATAATTTTCGGAACCATGCATTAATTAAAACATGAAGTTAATGTAATGTATGTACATTTGACAAGTAATGCTTAAATTAGGTTCAACTATAAAATTAACAAATGAGAAAATAATCGATCCGATTAATTTACCGAAAATGTCACATCACTTATAACCAATAGAAAATGACAATGACACATCACTTATATCCAATAGAAAAGTAGTTAGATAATGGCGGATTATTTATAAATTTCAATACAATTCACAAAACTTTAAAAACAATTTTTTAATACTTTGACGCATTTGAGGTGTTCCAATCAAGGGTCCCCGAGACTCCTGCATAATCAGTATCATCAAATTCGGGTGCGTTTCTCTCACACCCAACCCTAAATAATAATTAGGTATATAACTATGTATTTTTAAAGCAAAACTTAATGAAATCATAGCTTTTATATATATATTTCGATGAGTAAGGGCCTGTTCACACGTACCACAACCACACCACGGCCACAACCACACCTCAACCACACCACGTGGCTATTCACACGTACCACATTTTGCAGTCGTTATCGACCGTGTGTGTGATACCGACCACATCGCAACCACAACGTGACCACCAGCGGCACTGCGAACTAGTGGCCGACCACATCGCAAACAAAACGTTGCGTAGACGCAACGACAGTGCGCGCCCGCCGCTTTTGCCCTCCCCCAGCAGAATGAATGAATTCTGCTTTCGACTACGGTGACAAAGTTTCCTCTTCGAATTCCATCAGTTTGGTCAGTCAACTCCGGCTTTCATAGCGGAAACACGTTCCGCAACTGTGTTTGCACACGACGTAACCGCATCGCAACTACTGGCGACAATGCAACATCGACATTTTGTCGGTACCACAACGCAACTACAAAAAGCTGCAGCGACACTATTCACACGTAACCACTGCTTCACAGCATTTTGTCGTTGCGACGTGGTGTGGTTGTGGTACGTGTGAAACAGCCCTAAGGTAAAAGGCTACTTATTAGTTCCGAAGCTTAATCGTAATTAAGTTTGACGTATAGGGAAGTATCTAAGTATTTAGAATTGTATTTTTTGCATGAGTATTATTTTAATACAGTCCATTTTAATGTCTTGATTCCAAATTCTAGGATAGGTTTGCGTGAAAAATGTCATCAAAACCTATAATATTCTGTGTTATTATGATTTAATAAATGAAATTCTTAATAACATTACAATAATACCAAACATAATGTTCTGAAAACATATCTCACTGAGTCGTGTAGGTTCTTTACATCTACCAAAAACCTAGAAAAAGAAGAAGCAAAGCGTCTGTATCGCAGACAAAAGATATTCTTTCTTCACTTTGGTATTCAATCAGATTTTTTACACAAATAATAATAATAAAGTAAAGTTAATACGACTTAAAGAAATACAAATAAAGACAATATTTAAAAAAATATAATGGTCCTCTTGTATAATCAGCCAATACTTGATAATTATTCCGTAATAAGTCGACAATATAATGGGCTGGATGAATATAATAGGCTGGTTGGATTATTTCAATGGTTCCTGGATACCTTCAGCCAATTAGTGGATTGAGAGTGCTCCACATGATTAGAGGATAATATTATGATAAACAACATCTTCATCATGTAAAATTTACATTTTGTTCAATTATAATTAATACATTTGACGAACAAAACTTACAACAGAATGAATACTATCAAATCAAAATAACTATTTTTTTTCCAATACAAATTTGGTCCTGGTAGCTTAGTTCTGGCTGTATTTCGAGGCTGATACGCTGTGTGAAGTCGCCAGTTCTTACTCCAGAAGTAACTGATCCGGGTTATGTCTACTTATTGCCTGTATATTGTTCCCTAAGGCCCAAAATCTCTTTTCCAAATGAGACAATAGCAAAGTTGTGATTTTTAAACTTAACACTTTATATATATAGACTAGAGTTTATCAAGTGGCTCTTATCTGAACCAGGAAATCATCATGAAAAGGCATCGTATATAGGTGAAAGTACTCATTGTTCAAATGTTTTTGGAATATGGAATTTTACAAAACAAATACGCCAATAAAGTTTGAATGCCTCAAAACCGTGAATTTATAAAGTTAGTAACTTTTAATTGTTTGGCCAATTAACTTTATTACAACTCGCAAACCCCATTAGATGCCGGAGTTTTTGCCGAAATATAAAAATTAATGCTTTCATAATTTCGGACTATTAGCAGCTACCATCGTGGTAGCATGTATTAACAACAATTTATAAATACCAACAATAATCACGACATTTCTATATAATAACTAGATGACCCGGCAAACGTCGTGTTGCCATGTGTATTATTTCTAGGAAACATTTTTTTCAACAAAAATAGGGAATGATCGTACAGGGGACACAATTAAGGGTTGTATGTATTTCTGTATGCTGTATCATAAAAAAATAAAAACAAACAAACTTTGTCTATAAAATAAATAATGTTTTTTGGGGTGGACACCCCTTATCACTTAGGGGTTTGAAGTATAGATAGTAGCCGATTCTCAGACTTACTGAATATGCATAAAGAATCGGTCGAGCCGTTTCGGAGGAGTATGGGAACGAATATTGTGACACGAGAATTTTATATATATAGAGATGACAGAATATTCTTAACAAACGAGTGGCAATAATGTTTAATTATTACTTTAGCGCGTCCCTTAAAAAGGTTACCTAAAGCTTGGTGGACTCAGTTTCCGCACTTGGGCTCTCACGAGGTACGTTGTGCATAAAGTCTTGGCTAACTAACCCAGCTCCTTCCAGAAGCACAGAAGTCTCCTGGGCACTTCACAGGCTTCACGGAGCGACCTCACTACTCCGAGGATTTCTGTACGTTGGTTAGCCACAGCCACGCATTCCAGGACTACGTTGGTGACTGATTCCTCTGCGCTGAAACAGCCTCTGCACATGGGGCTGTCTGTCGTGGCATGTCCCTTACTACAATGAGATCCGTCAACCTTTATAAAGTTTTAAAGCCGTTAGCTAGTTTAAGTTATAAAGTTTTAACCGTTTATAAAGCAATATTTGTTTTAAATTATCGACAGTTTTATGAATGACTAGCTGCCCCCGCGAACTTCGTTCCGCCTTAATATGATTTTACTTAGCAATCCAACATATGGTATATTTTACTATGCTAACCCATAGAAACCATTTGCATTCACAATTACAGAAAAAGAAACCTTGTTTTTATATATAAAACACTTTCTCAGGTTAGAAATAATTTCTCAATCTTTTCATATGAAATAAATGTTAAATTGTGTACATAATATATTACAAAGACTAACTAAGTACAATTTATTTTCTTAATCTGTGCGATAATTTTATTTAAATGCGTAGTCTTGTCAACGGATGGCACCACATGCTGTTTGCATTCGTATTTATTTATTGTTATTCGATAACTTGTCCGATAGTTTATTACTGATTCTGCTATTCGGAGCTAAGAAGAATCCATCAAAACTATAACTAACATCGGTCCAGCCGATCTTGAGTTCTAAGTGGTGTAACTAACACGACTTTGTTTTATATATTTAGATATAACGATGCTTTGATGAAATTTTTTAGTAGAATATACAAAATGTTGTATGAAATCTTTTATGTCTATTACAAAGAGCCAAAGTAGTTAATATTTTTATTTATTTGACAAAAGCACTCCAAACATATTGTTTGAATTTAGCAGAAAATATCTTTTGATTGCATCATTAAATATTATATTTTCATTCAGAAATAGAGAACCTAATAATAAAACATTATTTTACGAATGTAATGGTCGTATTCATCGTCGTTTTTGACTACTTATTTTATGGAAATATCGTGAGGAAGATCCTCCCTTTAGGATAGAGTAACAGTACTGCATCCTTCCTTTACATACCTACATGCGTAAAAAGAAAATATGGCTATTAATTATCAATAAACATAGAAATATGCCCTATTCTTATCAATTAGTATATTTTTTATTTCAACGTCGAAGAGGTTAAGTATCTGACGTTAATCTTATCTTAATTTAATTCAATTATCAAATTAGAATCCTTTCGAATAATTAAATTATCATACAGACAAATTATTCGCAGAAGACGAATTATAATTTTCAATCATTTCCAGTCCCAATTATTCAGAGACATTTTATTTCCAAAGGTATCAAGTGTAGTGTTGTAGTTAGCTTCAATTTCTTTCTTTCTTTGCCTATTAAACACTCGCTCATACGGTAAAGGAAAACTTCGTGAGACATAGAAGGCTGATCATCTACTTGCCAACTACAAAAAAACAAATGATCACGGAATAAATATACAATGAGGCCCAAGCATATTTGACTTGAGGGACATTTTCTTACATGATAACATCTTCACAAGATTCTTACTTTTAATAAGTATAATATGTCACCGTAAAATTTTAAACACCGTTAGTACACTATCTCGCGAGATTGTGAACTGTCGAAAGATTGTGTACCTCAACGAACTGCTTAAAATTTAACGTATTATTATTCGATAGATTGTAATCTATCGAAGTGAAACCGTCAAATTGTGAAACGGATCGCACCTCGCGCGCTGATTGGTTGAACGGACTATTCCCCGCGCCACCATATTTGTTTGTTGTCGAATGTAAATTGATTGTCGTCAGTTCACAATCTCGCGATAGATTACAATCTAACGGTGTTTACAATTTGACGGCGACATATACAAAGCTATAATTTCCCCTTCGTTAAAATATTTATGACGCCAACTTCAATTCATAGAGCAGGTATCATCACCGAAACAACATTGTTAAGCGTCTAATAGAACCATTACCTAGGGCTAAGATTGGCCAGGCCTTGAGGGAAATCAGAAACGGCGCTTTCTCCCAAATCGGTCGCGCTCATTTCAACCACTGCCAATGGTACTGTTTCGTGTAATTCTCTAATTTAACTTAGTACAGTCACGTAGAACGAACGTTTTATCCTGTGTGAAGTTAGTAAAAAGGTAGCCGAGTGCTTTTTAAATATTGTAGGTATGTGAGACGGAGATTTTTATTTAGGATCAAGGATTTAAAATATAAAATTCTCGTGTCACAATGGTTGTGTCCATACTCCTCCGAATAGGCTCAGCGGATTCTTATGAATTTTTTATGCATATTTGGTAAGTCTTAGAATCTTTCAAACCCCTAAGTGATAAGGCGTGTCCACCCCAAAACGATTTTTTTTTCGATATTTTTTTTTGTTTTTATATTTTTATGATACATCATATAAAAATACATACAACCCTTGATTTTCACCCCTCTACGATCAACCTCTATTTTTTTAATATTAATAGTTATTTTTATTAAACAAAAAAAATGTTTTCTAGAAATAATATACATGGCAAAATAACGTTTGCCGGGTTAGCTAGTGTAGTTGTAAAAAGGTTTAGGTTTTATGTTTTCTTGTTTTGTTTTATGTAATTATGTTTCACCGCATCATATATATGCTTTATATACAGTATGTGTTACATAATATGCTATCTTTTCTAATGATTATGTTCTTAGTTAAATTTTTATATTAATAAGTGTTCTATGGTATTAGTATATAGTAACTGTAAGAATAGAAAATAAGGAAATATGTTTCACAATATTTTTATCTAGTAATAAGAACTACAATTTTACATTTGATACAGGGTTTGAAGTGACTTCAAGTTTGATATGACGTGTTAAAGCGATGACGATTAGTTAAAGCGTGCAAACAAACGTTATTATTCGTACTCATATAACTAAAACTGACAGAAATGAATATGCAACAACCATGTAGGTGAAAATAGGTTAATACGAGAAAAAATATTTTCGTGAAAGTAATTAAAAAGAGATAAGTATAATAAATAACTATGTCATCATTAATTTTGAACTCGGAATGGGGACAGCTGTTGGCCTGTTATGCATATCGGATTAATAAATAGAATAGAAATTATTATGAACACGTATAGATATTTAAAACAATATCAAAGTAGTACTGGCTCACACACGATGATATTTAATTAATGATTATTAAGTTCCTTGATTAATTACAATTACAATGACAAAAACTACTTTCATGAAGTCAGTGTTGTTAATACTGTCTTATTTATTTATAAGTAATCTTATATGTACATTGTACATATTATAAAAAGAAAACACTTAGTCAATATACAAAGCCATAACAGATTACAGTGCAGTGTTGGCCTAGTGGTTTCAGCGTGCGACTCTCATCCCTGAGGTCGCACGTTTGATCTCGTGCACCGATGGACTACTATGTGCGCATTGCACATTCGCTCGAACGGTGAAGGAAAACATCGTGAGGAAACCGGCTTGCCTTAGACCCAAAAAGTCAACGGCGTGCGTCAGGCACAGGAGGCTGATCACCTATTTGCCTATCACGTTAAAAAATTATCATAAAACAGATACAGAAATCTGAGGCCCAGATCTAAAAAGGTTGTAGCGCCACTAATTTATTTTATTTATTTTTATTTATAACAGATTACATTGTTAAACAAAATATATGAAACAGAAAACATACTTCAATTAAGTAAAATAATAGATTAAAAAAAGAAAACTGAAATAAAACATTAAACAAACAACTTGATATTTAAAAAAAAAATTACTACTGCTAAATAAAATCAAAGTCTAAATTTAATCCTCACTATGAATACTCACATTAAGTACACTAGTACAGGTCCAACATGCTTTCGACATTCGGGATACATATTTACCTAATTCATGACCCTCTATCTAAAATATTCATAAAAAAACATTATTTTTATTTGTGACAATGATTAAGTTTGATTGCATCATAACTTTTTATAGACGAAGTGTTGTTTATGCCATATTTTGTCCGCCATAGACCTTATTGAAATATCGTTAAAACCTTATTCGCTTATCTGTAGACTGTACCCGATAACGTCGGGCTATGGAAAATGGTCGCTACAATGACAGTGGGCAATCTGATGAGGGTCAGGTTAGAGGAATTTCAGTTAATATGCGATATATCTCGACCCGATCTGAGTTACGCTTCATCGAATATGTTACGTTAACGTTATGTTGTTACTTTTATATTGGATCAGGGATTTAATAAAACACTAATATGTATAAAAGGGATATGAAATGTGGATTGCCTTCTTAGGTAGACGAGAGGAAAGGTAGGAAGAAGATTTTGAGTATTTAATCAATCAAATTCAATTACTGTGAATATTTAATTCAAGCTATTGAAACATTGAGTATCGTAACGTTTAAAACCTTAATGTTGTTATGCATTCTGAATCGTAGGGATTTAATTTTGAAATCGTAAAAATCAATTAGTCAAAATAATAACATAAAAGTACCATCATTGTAATAAGTAAGAAAGGACGAAATTATTGCTCGATTTTACGATTATTTGTTCGATTGAAGTAAAGTAAGTCGAAGGAATCAAAAACCAAAGGTTATAGATACATTAAGATTATAATAAATGAATTATAATTCAAAATGATAAATGAAATGAAAAACTGAAATGAGATAAATTGTAATACGATAACAAAGTAAGTTTAAGGCCGAATTATATGCTAGAACTCAGATTTCATATTTCAGGGAATTTCAAATATACTTAAGATTGTAATAGAAATAAATTTGATAATATTAGTTTTCATAAAGAAATAAAATTGATCATCAAGACTGATCACTTGTTTACAATAAAATAATTATAATCTATGAAAAAGATATAAATAATAGACGGAAAGTCATCGAAAGCGTTTTGTACTGCCTCTTTGGTGCGGTTTTTTTCCCACTTAAAAATAGACAAAATGTTTTTGAAAAAAGTAGAAATCTATTAGAGCATGTTCCGGTGACGTACGGTTGGTGACGGAGAGCTTCCAACTGCTACTCTTGTAGCTATGCAATGCTCTATTGTGACGTGTGAGTTTGCGCGTTGTCGTGGAGAAGCAATAGGGAAGAGAGATTGACCAGTCCTAGTCGTTGAATTGCGAGCATCTCCATCGTTTTTAGCAATTCATGGCACTCTGCCGTCACTCTCCGCCGCCATTCGGTAAGAAGCTGTGCACTTGTCCACCAGACAGTCACCAACATCTTCCTATGAGTAATCTTTTCTTTAGTAAAGTGCTGAACCCGAGTCCATCCATTGAGATGTACACGTATACGTATACGTTTTTCGTACAGGATCCACTTTTTATCGTAGGGAACAATCCGATTTCGAATTCCCTCGTTTCTATGCCAATTTAGTAGTGCTTCGATGATTCTTGCAGTTGGTCGCTTAGTTCGTGTGGTACCCACTTATATAACTTAGACACTAACTCCAAGGCCCGCTGCTTGGCCCTAGATTAAGTTAGAATCACTTCCATTATCGCCTTTAATTTGTCGTTGCCGATAATGGTTACCGGCAGACCGCAAGGTAATATCAATATTTCCAGATTCAAAACGATTGAACCAACGCTGTACATACCTTGTTTATGCAAGCAGTGTTAGGCTCGTATACATAATTTATGTTTCGTGTTGTTTGCGTAGCCATATTTCCACGTAGTAACTCATATTCGAAAAAAAAAATCGAATTTCTCCATGGCGCCTAAAACAAAAAAACTATCTAAAAACAAGTGACTGAGATTGAAATTTAATTGATGCCGGTTTTTAATAAATCTATTAAAATTTCAAATGGGGCACCTATCATTTAAGAATGAAACTTACTGGAGGGATTTTGATTGAAAAAAAAGCTTGAACTAATTTTAGCCTATAAAGAAATACATTATTACAATCACACCAACTGATTAAAAAACAACACAAAGACAAAAAGGAACAAAATGATTACGCTTTTTAATTAGCAAGTACTCGTATCATAACTAGGGGTGCCTCTGACTTAAATTTGTATTCGATTTTATTTATTAATTATACCTATATTGTACATATGTATCCCAATTATATTCCAAAGCAGACGCTTGATTGAACCCACAAGGAAGTGTGGCCGTCATATTTTTTTAATTATTATTATTATTACGGATATTATTATTATTATTATACTAATAGAATATTCTAAATACTGTATAATTTAATTATAAATCAACATAATCGAACACAAAAGATTTTCATCTAAAATTATTTTTATTATACAGAGTGTGTCAAAGATGTTTGTTGTGAAATTTTCTTACTTACATGTTGAATAGCTATTATAGCTAATTATACATCAAGCTAATATAAAAAAAGCCATTGGTGCTTCAACCTTTTAAGTTTCGACCCCAGATTTTTGAAATACAAGATGTGTTCAAGATGGTTAATACAAGATGGTTTCCTCAAGATGTTCTAACTTCAATTGCGAGTACTAAATTCGCATATATAAAGTCAATTGGTGTACATTGTGATCACCACACATCAAACCTTCAACCTCAGAGAGAGTCGCACGCTGAAACCATTATACTAACATCATTATTATGACATACAAAATTAATGCATGATTCATACTTCCAAAATTTACATATTTAACATAATTAGTTCACAAACGGATTTTTATTAAATTTAACAGTCGACAGCCCTAATCTTGCTATGAGAGTACAAAGGTACAAAGAGGGTGTCACAAAGGACGTTATGCTGAAGGTTTTTTTCATTAGCTGTGCTAATTGTGGGGTCGAGAGTCAGACAGATGTCGTGAAATCACTCTGCCGTCATAATTATTACAGAAATAAAAGATTTTTTATTTTCATACAGTAATCCGCAATGCACTGTATCAAAGGTATTGTTTTTATAAGAAATGATTATGATAAATTTAAAACATATAACATCTTTGCAACATATAAAATACTAGTCGTTTCCCGCCCGCTTTGCTGGGCGAATTAAAATTGGAAATAAATAAAATTTTATGTTATTGTTATTATTTTTTTCATATTTTTAATATTCTTCTTTTTAACTTGCTGCTAAGAAAATTATTTTTTTTTGAAAATCGAGTTTTTAACAGATGTTGACGTTTTGAGGTTCTAGGAAGCCTCCCCGAATGTTTCCGCGGTGAAGTCCGTATGTATAAATTTTCATAAAAGTAAAACAGCAATAAAAATTTCGCATCGAATGGCAGTAGTTTCATGTCGATACGATCAGTGGTTTAGGCGTGAAGGAGCCTCAAACGAAGACCATTTTTCTTATATATATAGATTTTGTATGAAATATTAGAAAATATTTTTTCTTCTATTAACTTTGTGGGATTCAAAACAAACAAAAATGTGTCTGACGTGGTCCATCGGAACGAAACTGTAATTTCTATAAGTATTCGATACAAAAAGTATTTTATATTTAAGAAGTACGAACAGGTTTATTTATTCCTATCTGCCCTGCGATTCTGTAACTCACTTCACGAACTCACACAGCGGTTTTCGCATCGGCGGTCGCTCTCAAATCAGTCGTGAAGCAGTCATTTTATGATTTGGCATTCTGATAAACAATAAAGTACAAGCTCCCACCTTTTCAGAATGCCAAATCATAAAATGACTGCTTCACGACTGATTTGAGAGCGACCGCCGATGCGAAAACCGCTGTGTGAGTTCGTGAAGTGAGTTACAGAATCGCAGGGAAGTTATATACTGCTCGATATTGACTTGACGAGAAACTAAAATACTGCTGAACTGTGTGCTTTTACAGGCTCCGCGTACCAGGATTCCACACCATATACGGGAATATGTAAAAAAAATACACATACCAAGAAACACAATTACCATGAGCTGGAAAAATTAGTAGCATTGTAGTAAGCAATCAAAAGAAGCGTACTAAAAGTAAGAAGAACATAAAAAGCACATAAGACATAAACAATAGTTGTCTATAACGTCTTGCAAAACAGAAGTTTCAGTGGGCGGGGCATGTAGCAAGACGCACAGATAAAAGATGAACTTTAAAAATAACTATATGGACCAAGAGAAAGTAGACGAGACTATATATAAAACAATAGCAGGATATGAATGGAGAAAGACAGCCATGCATAGAGTTGGAAAAGGCTGGAGGAGGCCTTGACCCGAGACAGGGTTCCGATCAATGGTACTGAAGTTACGACAACGAGTAATAAGAAATATATATATTATTTACATTATATATGTCGCAGGCAACTAGCTTAATTAGCAGTTCAATTAACAGCATAGCCTTTTAACTAAACGGCGCCGTTTAACTAGCGGCCTGAAAGAAGTTTAGACAGTTTATCAAACAGCTAGACAAATGCCTTGGATCGATGACGTTTCTTTACTTGCCTAGCCTGTTGACTGTTGATTTATATTTATTTCCACTTTCTGCCACTCTCAAACTCGAAATGAAACTCTTCAAACTGTACATTTTGCGTTGGCAAACCCACAACTTTGATGGTGTTTTCCAAAGTTTCACGAAAAAGAACAAGTTCAATGGAGGAGTGTAATGACAATAATAATGTCAAGCTATTTAATTTTAAATGGAATATTTTTATGTCATATGTTCCATCTTAATTCTTCTTTAATCTTTATTTCTGCCAAATAATGTATCTATCGTACGAATGGCCTAAGCATTTGCCAGCCAGTTTTAAACGCTACGGATGAATATCTTTCAGGCCGCTAGTTAAACGGCGCCAATTAAAAGGTTAGGCTGTTAATTGAACGGCTAAAATGCTAGTTGGCTGCGATATATATATGTCACCGTAAAATTGTAAACACCGTTAGATTGTAATCTATCTCGCGAGATTATAAACTGTCGAAAGATTGTGAACCTCAACGAACTGCTTACAATTTAACGTATTATTATTCGGTAGTTATATGAAATTGTTGGAAAGTAAAATTAATCTGTAATTGACCAAAGAAGTTTGAATGATAACCAAGTGAGTGTAGTACAATCTACCGAATAATAATATGTTAAATCGTAAGCAGTAAGCTGAGGTTCACAATCTTTCGACAGTTTATAATCTCGCGAGATAGATTACAATCTAACGGTGTTTACAATTTTACGTTAACATATATAAATGTAAATTGTAAACAATTGATTGGAAATAAACAGGCTTTATTATTATTACACTTTTCTGTAATTCCAACCAGCCAAACAAAACATTTGAAATTAAATTCAAACTTTGTTACCCAACAGATAATAAATATCTATATTAATAGAAATTAAACATTTCTAATTTTATCAAACTCCTCTTCATTTAACGACTCAACTATCCTAAGCCCTTCATCAAATTCTCCGCTTTAATTAATACCCTTCGATCCTTCAAATATCTCATATGCTCCTCAAATCAGATTTCGAGTTATGACGTCTTCAATAATTTGCCATCCAGGATTATTCGAAGGGTAATGGTCCCAATAAGTGTTCTCCACAACGAAGTGTCTGAAAACATACGATAGAAAATTACAATTTTGCACGTTGTTATATACTCAAAAAGCGGTCATAGAGCATTATATTGTTAAATTCAAACTAAACTAAATATCTTTTGACGTGACAACTTCTGATAAATCAATGAACGCCGGCTGGACGCACGAAAAAGCATGACTCATTGTCCCGTTACGCTCATTGTCCCATTGCGCTCATAGTACGCTTGCTCCCCCTTTCACTCTCTTCCACTCGAAGACTTAAGTATCCAATCATTTCATCAATGTTTTGTTGTGACGTTGCCACGTTAAACTATCGTCAATAAACCGACTTTACAGACAATAATTTTTTATTAATTCAATTTCTCTGCATAACTACCTAAAACGGCAATCTAGCAATCTGTTACATGCAGAACTAGAAAGGTTAAATAATGTGACTATGCGTAAATGTAATAGGTGTATTATGTAAACAAAACACAAAATTACCAAACAGAGTTTATGGTATTTCATTATATTTTTAAAAGTTATCTTTAAAATAAAGAAATATTTGAATCACGACAAGTTTAGATTTTAATGGGCTTAGTCCACAAAAGATTTTATCCAAAGCGCTCAAAGATTTAAAAATACTTTTCAAATATCTTTCATTAATGTATTAGTAGTAGTTCAAACAATTTTTTAAACAAAAGGCGATTTAAGAGTTTGTTTTTGGTTCTTGACAGTTCTTCTTGTGCGTTTTACGCTCTTGACGTAAGAACTGGCGGTAAACGTATATTTAGAAGTATTCATTTTTGCCTTTCTTGATTTTTAAATAGCTACTATTTATAATTCATTGTTGTTGTTCCTTGGTATTCTTTTATCTTGTAAAAACAAATAACAAATGGACTTTTTAAATTATTTTTGTTACAGAAATTAAAAATCTGCATTGTGTTACTTATAAATAAATATTTTTTTCTATGATTCATTAAACTGCAAGTCACTCAGTCATTGCATACGTTTCCATTCGATATATACATTTGTATATTTTTCCTGTATAATTGAAGATCAAAAGAATACGAATAACAATATTTGTGAAGGTCATTGCGAATTGTAAGAAGTTCCGAAAGTGCTGAAGTTCGGTTAAATTAGGTACTTAGCCTCAATTCGCTCGCCCGAGTGCTGATTGCTTGGATCTTAAGTCGACTTTCGAGTTTTAATTTTGAATCGTTTTTGGATATAGTGATGGTTACTGTCTCTGTTACCCAACCTTGTATCATTTTTTTGAATTACTTGATTAAATAACGCAATGCCGCAGAAAACAAACTTCTTAAATTTATTTTAGTTTTATGTTTAACCATTTTTAATTATTTATTTATTTTTATTTATAAAAACACTCCTGCCCTAACAGGCGACCCTAAATTGACAAGAGTGAACAATAAGTGTATAACATTTACAGACGAAATAAAAAAGCAAATATACAAGGAAAAACAAAATTACATAATAAAAATACAAGAATAATATAACTTTTGCCAGTTCACTCAACGGACAATGATAAAGGTCCGTTAACCTATGTTTAAATTAAGTATTTTAAATTAATACACCGAATCATATGAGCCCTTTTCAGATGGTTAGTCCTAGCTGTGGGCACATGAAGTAACGGCGGACCATGTCGCTTTCTGACGTACCCATCAGGTACATTGAAGCTAAGGTACTGAAGTACTGCCGAGTTACTGTCCTTGCCATGTAATAATTTTATTAAGTACATCACAAGCGCGAATTCTCGTCGTACTCTTAACTCGTTGTAGCCCACAAAACCAAGAATAAATAAGGTCGGACACATAAGTGGGTAAAATTATATGATAATTATAACCCATTTATATAAATTATACCATCTAAAACAATATTATATTAATTAAAAGAATGGTACTATCAGATCAAAATAGTACGTAAAGGCGTATAGTATTTAATACTTAATTGGATATGTAAAATATATTTTAAAGTGCAGTAATCATTTAAGAACAATAAATAACGGAAATAATTACGGAAACACGATGACGCGAACTCGTAGATACTACCCTAATTACACACTCCACATACATTTCAATAAACGCCCTATATTTGTGCGCTCGTGCCGAATTGTAATTTACGGGAAATTAGCACTTCACATCGGAATAAGCTCTATGAGGGCGTGTCAAGTTGCTTCCGTAAGTGATAAAGTTCATGAATAATAATGGTTTCAGATATAGATGTTTATTTTTCCTAAGAGAATTGTGTGTGGGTAACTATGCGGTTCTCAGCTATGGTCGAGCCCCAGCTGTGCACAATTAACTTGTACGATGGTGAAAGAAAGGTGAGAATAACGGCATGTCGTGAAATTGGCGGGGTGAGGATCAGTGCTAACAGGATAAAGCGAATAGAAAAACAAATAGAAAAAAATGTGCGTGTACTAGTGTACACACGTTAGAAGTGAAACTTCTTTATGACCTTATTTTTCGAAAAATTATCTATATGCAACTTTACAGAAATTGGTTAAATAAAGTTAAATTAGATAAAGTTTAACAAAAGGCTTTTAATATTACAGACTTGAATACAAATAATACAATTATTTCATTTTACCTTATTACCACTAAGATTATTACAGAATTTCATAAATTGTAATAGAATTTTTAGTATCATTACAGTACACACACAGCGATTCTCAACAGGGCAACAGAGTATCAACCTCATATTGCTGCGCCCTGTGATAGAATCACTAACCAATTAATATTTAACAGGAAATATCATATACAACTGAGAGAAGAGGAACATGACCGGTCGACCGTGAATGAGCTACGTATATATACAGATGGATCCAAAACAGGGTCTGGCTCAGGCGCTGGCATATTCTCTCTTGATCTCAACATCAACATACACCTACCCTTGGGCACACAGAGCACGATCTTTCAATGTGAATGTGTCGCCTTAACCGAAGCAGCCAGAGCCGTGCAGCGGCTAGGGATTAATGACTTTTGCATTAAATTCGTATCCGACAGTGCATCCGTGCTGATGGCGCTCGGAAACAAAAAAACCAACAGCAAACTAATACTGGAGTGTCATGAAGCACTGGAGGTTATAACCCGAACCAATAGGGTTACCTTACAGTGGATAAAGGGACACAGTGGATCTCTCGGCAATGATGCTGCGGACGAGCTTGCGAGAAGAGGCTCCGGAATGATGCCTGCTGGCCCGTATCCGCTCCTTCCTTTGCCCTTCTCGCTGGTGCGAACCTGGATCCGCCAGAGATCCGCTGAACTCCAGCAACAACGATGGTCGCATGGTGCGGCCTGCAGACAGTCCAAAGTGGCTCTGCCAGCAGTAAACCCGCAACTGACAAAGCGACTACTTAACTTAAATAGAACCAACCTTAAAATAATGATAGGGACAATAACGGATTGCCTCCTAAATAAACATCTTTTTATCCTAGGCGCGACAGACAGCCCCCTGTGCAGAGGCTGTTTCAGCGCAGAAGAAACAGTCACCCACGTAGTCCTGGAATGCGAGGCTGTGGCTAATCAACGTGAAAAAATCCTCGGAACGGTGAGGTCGCTCCGGGAAGCCTGTGAAGTGCCCAGGAGACTTCTGTGCTTCTGGAAGGAGCTAGGCTGGCTAAATTAGCCAGGACTCGTACGCACAACGGACCAACCACGAGTCTAATTGCGGAGAAAGGAGTCCTTCTACCCTAACCCCTAACCCCTAGTATCATTGTTATCGTTATCATACATTTTTGTTATTAATGGTTAAGCATCTCTTTGAATCAACCCTGGTAGGGACAAGAAAAAGACGCGCGTAACGGTAAAATGTGACGCGTAACCGAAACATGTGACGCGTAACCGAAAAATGTGACGCGTAACGAAAAAATGTTACACAAAATTTTTTCCAACCCCGATAAAGAAGTTTCACTTCAATTGTTTTTGGAGAAAATTTTGGTGTTTTGGGACTAGCCGTGCGGTCACATGTTTTTCATACCCCTGGTTATAACTTCAATGAGTACTTTCAGTCACAATTTCCTCCAATTGAAGTTCAGTTGAAGATGATGATGGTCTAGAGTGGCCCAAATCTCCACGACACTTTGACCACTACGAAGAATGTGTATTTGATAAAGTCCATTTACTGTAAGCCTTTACTAACATTTTCAGGGAATCCAAACACGAAATTCTATTCGCCATGCAAAATTTACTAGATTAAACTCTTTGTTAGATGTTTTGGTCAATTATGAAATTCGGAATACACACCACATACGGTCTAACATAGAAACAGAGCTGTATTTAATCTGAAAAACAAATGCAAATCAAAATGTCGCGCCAAAATGAAAAGCAGTTGTGCCAATCTAACAACAAAAAGATAAACAAAAACCGGATGTCTTTAGTTTGTGAGCAAATTTTAATTAGTAAATATGTATTATTGTTCTTGTAGAAAAATATAATACGAATATTATATTGAATTCTCTAGAGACTCGATCATAAGAACAATTACATTTAATACGCGAGATTAGTTACTGTTCCACGTATCTAGAGGGCTCTTTAATAAAATCCCACATATCAGTAGGGTAACCAGAGCTTAGAAATATTGGATTTTTGTTTTGTTGCCAAGGTCAAAATTAAAATAGAAATAGATTGCTATATTTAGATTTTATTAAATTCATTATTTAGGTATTTCAGTTATAGGTATATTTTTGTCGTGAACGAGTTCTTGGTAATATTTATTTTAAAAAATTTGCACCTCCGTGCTTATGTTAGTAGGTGTGTATACATGTTGTATATCGGTGGTCCTGGTGTCGATTCCCATTGAAACGATAATTGTCTCGGGTTGGAATGAAAACATATAAAATAGAGGCAGAAATGTACCTACATACAGTGATTAAGGCATATAAATTATCACATCACTTAACTTCAATACAGTAAGTTATTTTTTAATAATATAATATTTTTTTATAATAATATTAATTTAAGGTAGTCGCACAGAGTATTTTAGTTACATGGAATTGACAGATAGACTATATCTCGTTCTGAAGGATTGGCAATATTTGTTTTGCTTTCAGTCAGAAGTCAGATGTCAGATGACAATTGTCAGTTTGACTTTGACATTTGCGTTTCGATATGGACCTAGGTGGTGGGGACTTAGCTTTTATATTGTTATTTCCAACGAGTGCTCCAAAAATAATACTGCCGCCAACGATAAGTTCTCAATTTAATAAAAAGTTTTCATTAAATAAATCTTTGAATATTATAAAACGTGGTTATACTACGTAGTGCGCAGGGAGTTAAGAAAGCGGAATTAATTTTTAAAGGATTTCTCGGAAACCCTTATAATAATTAGAGTCAATCTCTCTCAACAGAATATTATCTCTTAGATTAAAATATGTCATGATATAACGATAATTATCTCGTGAATGTTTGAAGTTCCGTAACCCATCAACGTACCATGGAGCCGACACAGTTCTATTTGAGCCTTTCAGTATCAGAACACGTGCTGATATTCTAAGACAATTCGGTATTTTAATGAAGACTCTTTACTGAAAAATGTGAAGATAAAGTATATAGAAACCAAAATAACATTGATACAGAACTGAACGGAGGGGTTTGAACGCTCGAAGGAACATTTCTTCTTTTGAACGAAAGTATTGAAGTAAAATTATATTAATCATAACAGCCAAAAGCAACGCAAAAACTATAATTTTATAATTTTGTACAAAGTCCTTAAAGTAGGTATTACAAAAGTAAATGTACTATTTTTAATAATTTATTTGAGTTTTACGCATCTGCACTAATAGTTAATAAATAAAACATGCACAGAGCTTTAAGGAATGGAAACCTATGACATAAATAATTAAATGGTTGTAGCGCATCTACAATTTGCGCTTACAAATCAGTGTCGTCACGCGCGCTAACGAAGTTATTCCGGCTATGGATATATTATAAGACTTTTCGACCTTTGACCTCTGTGGATAGACTTCGTTTCTTTAAGAGGAACTGAAAGGGAGGAACATTAAACATACAAGACAATTTTAATATTTTGAACCCTAGTTTTGATGACTCTAAAACTTTTTTAGGCTATTTCATAGTAAGTATATACAAGTACACATGGTATAAGTTTTCAGGAAATCTGTTTTTAGGTCGACTAGTCGACAGTTTCGAGTGCAGATCCGAGAGATTGACATCAAAGAGACAAAAGTGCGAATAGTGACGAAAAGGCATCAAGTGCTGTGAAAGTGTGAAGTGCGGGTAATTGAAGGAATTAGGGACAGTGTGTTGTGCATTTATTAGTGTTTTTCCGCGTAAATTCACATTTTAGTTTGTAATAAAATTCCTCTTGATTAGTTTAAAATAAACACTTGAAGAGATTAAGGATTTTCTATCTGATCCCCTAGCTCGTAACAATACAATAACAAAACTGACAAAATGTTGTGTTTCAATAAATTCAAATTAAACAAGTTCCAAGAGATTCTGGGAAATCCCTTTATCTATTCCTCCTTTTGTTTAGGTTATTACTAATCTTAATATATATAAATTACGTGTCACATTGTTTGTCCGCGATGGACTCCTAAACTACCGAACCGATATCAATCATATTTGCACACCGTGTGTAGTTTGATCCAACTTAAAAGATAGGATAGCTAACATCTAAATTTATACCCGCAATATTATTTTATTGCAAAATATTTGTTTATTATTTGATAGTCACAATTCTAACAGATGGCGCTGTGTTGAAAGTACCAACGTTTCACATAAGCTACAATTTAATGGCATAACCACCAAAAAAGCATGGTGGTCCCCATGACTGGTGTTCTCCTACCGTTTCCCTTGAATAGTTTGCTACTATGTAATATAACAAAACCTTAGCCACAGCAACGCTTGGCCGGTCTGCTAGTATTTTATATTTTATACACAAGTTATTAAGTTATACGAACGAATAGCAAAATATACAGTTTATACGAACCTATCTACGATTGATATATAGTGTATGTCATGTAACCGGATATCCAGTGTATGACCAACTATGATGCCAAAGTCTATCTTTGGTCAAGAGCCCTATGTCTCCGTAGTGAAATTAAACAATGTTGTGAGAAACAAAGCCCGAGTGGAGTGGTTAGGCCTCAAAACCCTTTGTTCGGTCACCCTACTGCTGATGTTTCTTTTGATGTGGTACATGTTACAGAATAAAGCGGATGACTTATCTCTTAATTTATTATTTCTGAAATAGAAATTCTTTTAGAGAATGTACTAAATACTATATTGCATACTATACTGTATTTTACAAGTATATTGTCAAGTTTTAAATTGTGCGGATGATTGGGTGATTATTAGAAAGGTGATGATAATTTAAAGGTCACTTACGGTTAAAACGTATCGTCTGAACTATTATTGTGTAACTAAGATATATAATATATATATATATATATATATTACTAGCTGACCCGGCATTTTTTTAGTTTAATAAAAATAACTATCTACAATAAAAAAAAATAGGGGTTGATCGTAGAGGGGTGAAAATTAGAGGTTGTATGTATTTGTATATTCTGTGTCATAAAAATATAAAAACAAAAAAGATTTTTTTTTAAATGTAATAATTTTTTTTGGGGTGGACACCCATATTACTTAGATTAGGTTTGAACGATAGTAGCTGATTCTCAGACTTAATGAATATGCATAAAAAATTTCATAAGAATCGGTCGAGCCGTTTCGGAGGAGTATGGGAACGAACATTGTGACACGAGAATTTTATATATTAGATGTTTATTACTAACATAGGTTTACATATCCTTGTAACTTGTGGAAAAGGTACTATTTAGTGGATTCGCGCTTTTTTGTCTTTATATTAATGTAAATAATAATTTAGACATAAGAAATATATATCTGATTGTTTTATAACTTAAAAGTGATAACTTTATACATATATAAAGTATATATTATATTAAAGAATATACACAAATCATAGTTAAATAGGATTGTAACTAATTTTTTTTATCGAAAATTCTAATTTTCTCGTTAAGTTTATGCCTTGTACAAGATCACGTCAGCACGAAACAGGAAACTCTTTAAAACAAGCATAATAAAAGATCTCTATTGTGTACAAAGATGACATGCCCCGCAGTCGAGATATAATATTTTTCAATTTTACTTTATGAAGGAAATATTTTTCTTTGATGGACGTAGTATTTGTAACATAGAAATATAAATACAATTGATAAATATAGTATTAATGACACAAATTTAGAATATTCACAATAATCTTAACCTACATTAGCGTTTAAGATACAGAGTAGGCCTAGTTTAAACGCTAGTGCTCATAGAAGTATATCTATACTTTAATATTATAAAGAGGAAAGGTTTGATTTTTTGTTTGTTTGAAATGAATAGGCTCCGAAACTACTGGACCAATTTCAAATATTCTTTCACCGTTGGCAAGCTACACTATTCCCGAGTGACATAGACTATGTTTCATTTTCAAAAAAATTAGAGATGCTTACTAAAACATGAATAATCTAGCCCAAGGTGTAAAAAAATAAACAAAAAACTTCCTTCAATCGTGTGCGCTGCGAAAACTATTAATGATAGAACAAAATGATGTATTTCAGCATTGATCTATCTTTTATAGTTACGTCACAATAAGCGTCCTTTTATTATTTTTTTTTATTCAAATACCACCGCTAGAAAAGGCTCTTTATTCGTACCTAGGTATTGATCTTATCAAAATAAATACCAACGTTTCACATAAGCTACAATTTAATGGCATAACTACCAAACAAGCATGGTGGATTAGTATTCTCCTGCCGTTTCTCTTGAATAGTTTACTACTATGTAATATAGCAAAAATCTTAGTCACAGAAACGCTTGGCCGAGTCTACTAGACTATAAGGTTAACCACAATGAATATTGTATCTCAACGATTCGTAGCATAGTATATGTTTAGAATCTTTTAAAAGTAATGTTTTTATTATTATTATAGCAATAATAACTGTGATAAAAATTGGATAGAAAACTAAAATTAATTTTAAAAGTTTGGTCACTGTGGCAGTGCCTTTAATGATACCAGAATTTCCTATTGTATATATCATAATTTATTGTAATTGAAACAAAAACCCCAAATAATGTATTAAAAAGATGTCATGTTATACTAAAAGTACGTATAGAGAAATAATGTTTCACAAAGACCAGACATAACGGCACAAAATACAAACATACATACAGGACCTGAAGTTTAAGCATTGTATACCAATCTGCAAAAAATGCTGTTATGAAACAAAAGTACGGATCTACAATCGAGACACCTTGATGCTAAAGTTTTAACCCAAAATTTACATCGCAGCATGTAAGTTTTGCAACGTAGCACTAAGTTTCACTTCGTAGCGTCAGTGCTACGGCGTAGAACTAAAAGTACATACGCTATATACTCAAGTACTTGTTTCATTAACAAAACTCTAACATTTATATTGAATTTCTTTTTATATTGAATTTTTTAAATAAAGAACTCTTCTTTTGGATGAAGTCACAAATCTCTAAATTGACTCCTTCGTGGCTATTGACGTGAAAAATACGTCATACGTGTCTAGTTTAAGAACGAGGCATTAGCAAAGTTGAGACTTTGGGAGAATCTTAAATGTGGTCGATGTAAAATGCACCTTGTAACCTTTCCTAGTTCACTTTAAGTAACATTAATATAGAACAAAGTTTTTATCGTCTTACCCCATAACCTGTGATCCCTATGGGTAAACTGGATCTAAAAATTACTCTATACAAATGATACTTTTTGGAATATTTTAATTACCTTAGTTACTAAATCGCATATTCATATAATGGTTTTGTTGTTAAGAACAAAAACAATGGGTTTTTAGTTAAATATTTAAAACATTTTTAAATAACTAATTTAATTTTTTTGTATTTTTATCTTTTAATCATTTTCATGAAAATTCATACGAATCGATAACATTAAGCATACACCAAAAGCTGGGTAAACTAAAATATTTATAGTCTGACAAAGGCATAAAACAAGCAAATTCTTTTTCATAAATTACTTATAGTCATTTTTTCATAGGAATAAATATTTACATCAAAAGCTTAAATCACTCTGTAAGAGCATACTAATGTCACTTACGTTACTCTTCCATAAAAGTACCATCTTAAGACGTTTACATAGCAACGAGAAATCTTGGAGAAATAAAGTATATTAAAGCGTTCTGACAGAAGTTTCCACAAAGTAATTATCCAGTGACGCGTATACGCCTACAGCAAATCAAAATTGTTTGCCAAGTAAACATAATTTACTGAGTTTAAGGGTGAAATTGGCAGTATTTTGAAATCTTGATTGTTATTCTTAAACTACTAATACTTATTACAAATCAATTCTTGTCATTTGTTTTTATCAACATTTGACTTTTTGTTTATAATCACCACATAAGTTGTCAAATCGGCAATTTTATCGCTAAAATGAATGCTTACAATTTGTAGATACCTTAACATGATATTCAAGTCAGAAGCAACATTTATTTCAATTTAAGTGGAATATGTCGGCGTATCTCCGTTTCCTGAAAGTGTCTAATTAATTCGTATTATGTTTCGTTGTCGATGTGAATGGCTCTTGTTTAAAGTACTTGAGAAAGACGTATACAAAGGAAGGGTTCTTATGGAAGATATGTTTCCAAATAACACTTGTGTTTTTACAGATTAGGTTTCTTGGATAGTAACTATTCTCTGATACTACTACTATCCCTATCAACTGAAATTTCACATTTTTGTGTCATTTCATTTTACCAAATAAACTGCGTAAAAATGAAAAATGTATTAGCTTGATCAAACTGTGAATATTTGGGTAATGGAAATGAATACATAAATCCTTAATCAGTGGAATATGCTCGTTAATGTAGAAGTAAAAAAAAATATTTAATGGATGTACTATGTTTTAAAATAAATAGTTAATATTTTGTTAAGTCACTCAACGTTGGCGACATACTATACAATACCTTAAATTATGAATAATATACGGGATGAATGCATTACTCTTCGTTCCTTGTCGTGACTGATAGTCTCTAGTGCAGAGTCTGTTTCAGCGCAGAGGAATCAGTCACCCACGTAGTGATAGTATGCGTGGCTTTCCAACTTCGCCAAAATGGAATCCCGGAGCAGTGAGTTCGCGCCGTTAAGCCTGCGAATTGCCCAGGAAACTTCTAGAAGGAGCTAGGCTAGAATGGCATGGCTGTACATTATAATCGTGATATAATTACTTTCTTACTTATTTATTAACTACTCATCTAAAAAAGCTATACGTGATGATATTGTTACGCGAATTAAACTTACCCTTAAACAATATTTTAATGAGTAATAACTGATTATATAAATAAGCATAGAAGGATAATGAAGGAACTGCAAGCACTCCAACAGGATAAAGGGCATAGTATGACTTCATAATTTATATGACGCCTTGTCAATACTTGCTTTATTATATTTATATACATACTTAATAAAGTACAATCTTATACTAATATAAACAATGGTACTGGCGTTCACGTTATTTACTTTAAATAAAAACCAACTCATTATTATTGTTTAAGCAGTGTTGGCCTCTCGTGCGACTCTCATCCCCGGGGTCGTAAGTTTGGATCCCCGGCTGTGCACCAATGGACTTTCTGACTATGAGCGAATTTGACACCCGATCGGTCGGTGGAGTAATAGGTACATCATGAGAAAACCATGCCTTAGAACCAAAAAGTGGACGGTGTGTTTCAGACACAGAAGGTTATCCTATTAGAAGAGATACATAAATCTGAGGCCCAGATCTAAAAGATTCTAGCACCATTTATATATATATATATAATTATATATGTTTGTTTAATAGGTTTGTACCACATCAGCCTAATATATCAAAGTATGTAATTACCCTCAACCGTACGCGTGGAGATAAAATCACGCACGTTTCAAGTAGGCGCAATACGTGCGTATCTGATCATAAAATATCTATCGCTTAATATAAATTGTATTACATTTCTTCAAAGTATCGAATAGTACCAATAAACGCGCCTGAATGGAGTGACTTAACCTCGAAAATTGGTTTATTTGAATGGAAAAGTCATCCGACAGCCCTCCTCAATCTGGAAGTCGTACATTTGTAACCGGGATTGTAATCTATTGTATTTATTAATGGGGATGAAATATTAAGGAAGATTGTAATGTCAAAAGATTTAATTGAAAAACACAATATTATATATACGATTCAAATGTCTTGACATCGACATGCTTGATTAGAAGTTCCTTAGATAATTTTTAAGTATAAGTATAATAAAGCTATTATATTCTAAAACTAACTAATTGGAAATATAATTGAATTGAATAATAATAATAAAATAAACAACGCATTCTCTTTAGCGTGTAAAAAAACTAGTGTAGCGATTTTTTAAATCATCTATATTGTTGTTTTTACAATAGTATGAATTGTTTGACTTTGTAATTATACCTGTTGTCATGCGTTATGTTTGAAATTGCTTTACAAATTCAATAATTTTATAGCCTATTCAAAGCCAACGTTCGTGAAACAGATCCACTCATTTTGGTCGGGTTTAAATTACGTGCGAAGTATTTTCAAGTACATTTTGTAATGAAATGCTCGCGCCTTTCTTTATACATAGGGTTATCATTATTGGTATTGTTATTTATTTGAAAACTCTCTCTGAGTTGGTAATTTGAGTATCCTGACCAGTTGTCGAGTATATGCCACGAAGGATTTGCCACCACCGGTTTCTATATTATAAATTGGATGACCCGGTGAACTTTGGTGAAATTAACAAAAGTTCATATAACATTTTTAAAACAGATCAAATAGATAGAGAAAGTAAAAAGTAAAGATCATTTAATCAGTAAAGAAATACATATTAATGCTTCTAATTTTACATTTACTGCCAGTTCTCAAATCAAGGGCGTAGAACGGGAGAGAAGAACTGGCAATAAACTCTCCGGCACTCTTTTTAATCGCCATTTTTTTACACAACGTTAGTAAGGAGCTGCAACCATTACACCATGTTCCACATGACATCTTAAGTAATTTATAATAACATAAATTAAAAACAAAGACTTGTCCTCTATCAGCAGGTGGCCTGGTGAAGTAGGAGAATGTAAGTGACATTCTCGTGGGAACAACACGCAAACACATAGTCGAAATAACCAACATCACCGCATACACGAATTCAAGTACGACCAGTCTACTACAGCTATAAAACGCAAAATTTCTGAGGGCATATATTATGACAACCAAGTGCCTTTTTTTTAAGGACAACCACTATTTCCCAGCTATGGACAGGTTTTACTGGAAACTTCAATTATCGTATTTAGTATTTTTCTTTACATATTATTTATGTTTCCCTTCCGTTTACTCTATCCGTGAATGTTTAAATGTTTAACTTTCCCTAAACCTTAATAATAATACATAACTTCGATCCGGTAAAAAAGTGTTTTCTTTAAATGTGTAAAAGTTATTTCAATAAAAGTCAATACTATTTCCCTAATCTTTCACAAATATTTCAAGATCAGAAGTAGCCGAATCAGTCTAGCTATTTTCGAGTTTTAGCTAGTCAGTAGTAGTTAGTAGACATTTTTTTTTAACACAAGAACGTATAGAATTAATAAATGAGCAAATAAAATATGCCTAATCTTACTTTCGTGTTTTAATATCATTTGCGATAAGGTAAAACGCTATTTCCTGATTTTAAAATTTTTACATTAAAATAAATTACACACAAAGGGCTACTTTAAAGTATGTACTTATTAAAAAGTTGTTTGTTTTTAGTTAAAAGTGAGCATTTAACCTGTTTTTTGTGAATAATGAGGATAACTTTTAACTTAATTTTTTTTCTATCCCAAGAGTGGGTTTAAAACCAATCATTTTATTTATTTCCTATTAACAGTATCTTTGTACTAATACAATAGAAAACTTATTAAAATAAAAATGAAACTAAAAACAATATAAACAAAAGAAGAAAACATAAAACCTAAAACTGTAACTAATTATAAATAATACAATTGTGCAACTTTAATATCCGTCTTATAAGCAATAATATTCAGGATCATATTTCTATTATACATAATCTAAATTAAATTGATTGTTAAAGGAAGTTTATGATATTATGATCTTCTGGTATATTATTATTATTATTTATTATTTATTTATAATTACTCATAAATATATTAAATTTGAAATTTAATTTATTCATTATTACCAACCCTATTTTGACCTTTGTACCGGCGAGTGGCGAGTGGCGAGTGTTTCACGTTTAATGCGATTTTTTGCTGTTCACGAATCCAGCAAAATTTAAAATAAACCGTACGTGTTGACAAAAAGTTACTTCAGTATGCAACTTCACCTGGATATACTGGATGCGACTACTTTTATTTATTAATTCTTTTTTGTTATTTTATTTATTCACTGCACATACATGAACCTCACTAATTCTGTAAAAACCAAACTTATTCCTATATATATGTTGCAGATTCAAGGCGATTAATAATTGCGAAATTGGTCTCACTGCCGTCGTCCGACATTATTACCTAATATTTAAACAAAGTCAGTGCGCACGTCTGGCGCAGGCGCCGATCAGGGAGCAGCTCTACTCAAGTACTACGTTCTACGCACTACTGACAAATGGAATTTGACACATTGACATTTTACAACCTGTAAAATGTCTATGATATCGCGTGGTGTTGCCATTCCAATAAAACAAATGACGTCGTGTTCTTTAATAACATAATCTCTGACATATAATATAAGTCTAGTCTTCCGTGTGTTTTCTCGCAAAGCTCCCATTTCAAGTTACTTGTGCTTTCAGTCCAAAGCTACCCTTCGCCACCTTAGCCCTGTAGTTTACTTGACAGTCCGCCCGTTGTCGTGATTAAGTTGTAAATCAAACTACTATCTGCCGAAGTTGAAACGAACGTACGTGAAGTTGGGAACTAAAAATATTTGATTGCAAAGATCTATCTAGACGCCTTATTATTTTATGGCAGGCTTTACAAAAACAAGTTTAAAATTTGTATTCGATGCATTTATATTCTTTTCTATTTCTATTTCATAAAACTTGAATTTTTTTGAAATTGGTTATGAATTTTATATCTTAAATAAAAAACGATCTATTTAATTGCCCTAATAGATCATTAGGTACTAGTTAAATTAAAATTCCGTAAACTTTACTAAAAATTCCACAAATCATCTTTTAAAATAGTAAAACTTAAAAAAAATCCATACAACTCGCGCTAAGATCCACAAATAAATATCCTCTTAATATTATTTCTATAAAAAGTACACTAAAATATTATAAAATAAAAATCAAGATTATATTCAAAGCTCTGAAATGCGTTTCTGTATAAAACTACTAGTCATAGCAATTACGGCAGGTTAAATATAGAGACCGTTAATCAAATTGTAATCTAGATATGCATTACGAATATAAATCCAATCATAAATCAGCATTTTTGTGTGTCCGCTTAAATCTAGAAATATAAATCCGTGCTATCTCTCCCATACAAGCTGTCGGAAATTTAATTAGATAAACGTAATTATACCTCACGACCGTCGCATTCATTGTGACCACTGTATATGAGGTCAAAAGTACCTTTATTATATGGGGATAAGGGTTAATTTATTATCGTGTTTTGCAAAAATATAATTGTTATTTTATGTATGCGGCTATTTGAATTTTTGGAACATACATTTTGAAAGCTATCCCATTCGCCAAATCGTCGTAATAATTACCGTATAAAATAACTTCTTTTACTATTTATATGATATGACAAATATTAATTTATTTATTTATTCAGAAGATTCACAACACAATACAGAAATAGATGTATATATATATATATATATACCATTATGGGCCAATTACAAACCTCACATATAGTTACATGTAGTTTTTTTTTAATGATATTTTATGAAAATGATTGTTATGCTATCACATACACCGATAACTTAAATACGATAAGTGTAAAGATGGTTTATTAAAACGTATTAAAGCTCATTTTTGTCATAGTCAACGTAGACAACGTCAAGTGACAAGTATAATAGAACTTTTAACGGTCTAAAAATGGAATTATAATGTACTAAACTTGATTGATGACACTTTAAAAACGTAATTTTAGCCTAAATTAAATTATGGGGACATAAATCTCCACGAGATAAATAAATTTTCATTATAGCGCGACAAATTTTTCACCGAAAATCCGTTGTGCGCATGTCCCAAACACAGCCGACTTAAATCCAGTCGGTTCTGATAGGTGCTACGAAGCGCGCGTGGGACCGTACTACGCCGCTACGGTTGCAAAGTTCTACGAAGTTTTGTGCCCGTAGTTACGATGTGTAGTTGTTATAAGTGATTCTTTTGTGGATTGTTAGAGGTAAGTCATCTACAATGTTTCATTCGGTAATTTAAATAATTTTGATTTATTCGTCTAATAAGTAAGTTCTACCATAAATAAAAGAACAATGTTTGAGATGAGGAATAATGTTTAATCTAGTAGGGCGAAGAGCTTGCGAGCTTTAATATGTTAATTCCCGATCAAATCATTTTAAAATTTATTACATAACCATACCTAATGTAGCAATGTTAAACACACACACACATACTGTATTGCTACCAGTGATGACTTTTAAGTATCACTATAATAATATAAATAAACTAAATACCAAGTGTAATCTGTCATTAAGCCTCGGAATAAAACTACATCGCATAGCTTACGTACTAATGCAAAAGCCGTCACATTTTACATTTGAACTCATATAAATGTGTACGCTGGAAATCTAGTTATTAAAACTATGTCTTTAATGCCTATATTATCAGGTTATAATTAGTCATGGACATGAGCGTTTAGTAGTCTCGTCACCAAGTGAAAACTTCTTTAATAGAATATTTTTTTCGTCTCACTCATATTGTACATTTATATAGATATACATATTTTTCTTTTTGTAATAATCCTCCATTAGTTACAGTAGTTTAATGAAAAACAATTAATTCTGGAAGAGATAACGTAAATACCATTTTATTTTCTCTTTTTTATTTGGCAGGTATTTAAAGTCAGTTGTTTTATTTAAGTTAAACAAAGCTAATGCATTATTCTGAATTCTAAAGACTTTATATTAGCATTTGCCGATGATTTTGGTCTTCTGGAAATCGTGTTAATTCCATGGAAGTTATAACTAAAGTTTAGAGAGCGTTGTATGTTCAATTTTCCAATTTTGTATATAGGAACAAAATATTCTCAATAAAGTCTTTCACATCGTTTTCAACCAAGTATTTAAATCTAAGCCGGCAATGTAAGTACTGAATCTAAATTTTAATTATCGTTTCTCTCTCTCTTTTTTTCTCAACTGTAAAGTCAACAGCAATCGATTGATTTCAACGACCGAGATTGAAAAGCGCTAGGAACGTCGACATATATACATGTAGCCTATACAATAATGTAGAGTAATAATTGATATAATATCACTAATTTAATTTCTACTATACCAGTAAATTATTAAACCTCAGACAATGCTTATTATATAATAGATAACATACTAATGGAATATAACCAATTAATAATAATTTAACTTTATTACTGATACTACTTAATACGTTATATATGTTATGTTTCAATCGTTAAGAATAAAAGTTGTTTTCCAATAAGAATTATTAGGTTTCTTGTAGATCAAACGTTAACTTATTCTCATAAAAATTTGAATTCATTCGCTTTGATAGTTCGCCAATCATATAACAAGCGCGCCTAAGCTAAATCTCTAAAAGCTTCGGAGCGTAACTGTTTGATCAATGCGTCATTAAATTAAGAGAACTTTTTGCTGATTCTTTAATCGGTGCAAATATAAACTTTTTTATTCAGTAACAACTTTGTTCGCTGCCCTTACCTTCAATATGCATTAAAGGTATGTCCATATGGGAAGGTATCGTCTAATAATTCATGTTGCGTTAGCTACGTGCGTGCCCCAATATGTTAAAATTTCATACAACGCTTCGCTTCAGTGGCTGTGGTTTCACTAGGTTCTTTGGAAAAACGGGAAATCTTGTTAGTAATATTGTTTCTACAAGTATTATTGAAACTATCATTTTTAGAATCATCTTTTTGTATTCATTGCTTTGTGATATTTTATAACTAAACGGTTAAATATATCATGTTATACAGAATAATTATAGTATAGAGATATAGTATAGACAATGGTAGTATAGAGATGATAGTGTTTATGTTGCTATTTATGATATTTAATGCTTCGGAGACAGTTCTCATTTATTAATTTGGCAACCCGATTTAGAAACATTCATCACTTATA
This sequence comes from Pieris napi, assembly GCF_905475465.1. Taxonomy (NCBI): domain Eukaryota; kingdom Metazoa; phylum Arthropoda; class Insecta; order Lepidoptera; family Pieridae; genus Pieris; species Pieris napi. The sequence goes on from NC_062254.1 coordinate 8,269,454, forward strand.
CAATGGAATTAAAATGTATATTGTATAAATATTAATATAGACTATTGGTTTGAATGGATAAACTGATATTATCAATTACATTTCAAAATTATTTCAGCAAATATCGTTCTATTACTTGTGTTTTGTAATTTATTCTTAATCTAGTAATAGCCTAAAGCAACCATAACTATGTGACTCGATGTTTGAATAAAGATAAAATTAATAAAACACATGTTATGTGTACATGTTTTTATGTTTATGTTTAATACAAAATCTATGTAGATTAGATATATTAGGAAGGATATTTTTTGTCTGTCTTTGATTCTAGCCTATACTAAAACGTATCAATATATAATCTATCTTACTATTTATAAATATGAGAAAACGAATATGGCACAATAATAAACTGTCTGTGTACGAAATTACGAACAAAAACGGAATGACAGGGTACACTAGCTAGATTCATAGATTGATAGTGTACGATAAACTTCAACAATTATAAACGCTACATACATATAATGGCAACGTATTTGCTATCGCGTTTTACACATGCACAACGCCATCTGTTGATGTGTAAATAATGAAAATGAAATTATTAATCTAGGCACGTTTCATTTTAATCTTATTATAAAACTACCTGAGAAAAACAACATTTGCTGTGAAGTGAGATAGGTTTATCAGTCAGTGTAGTTAAGTTTTTTTTCTGCGAATTTCTCTTTATTATTGTAATTAAAGATATCGTTTTACATTTTAGCTTCTAATATATAGGCTTTTTATATATCGCAACTAAGTCTGGTTTTGTTTTAGTGCATTATTGTGTTACATAAAATATGTGGTAGAGATTTCCAAAATCTAGCAAACATATTCTATATTAACTACAATTGAGTAATTTGCTAATTAAAATTCAAATCATACAGAACACAACATACATTAAAAAATATTCAATACATCTTACAATTATAAAGTTACTAACATAATCAGAAAAAACTAAATATTATTTCAAATAAGGAAAGAGTTAATCATTATTATAAAGAAGCAAAATAACTGAGCCTCACTCGTTAACACAACAAACTGCGAATATTACTTGAAAAATGCGAGAAATCCTTCAAAAACTCACCATTATCTAAACACTTCGGATTGGAGAAACTCCGGGAAGATTTAGTTATTTTTCAAGTAGTAAATTTGGCGGAATAGACGTTCCCGTCTTACAATGAACGTTTATCAGAGATTACGCGCCTCGCGATCGTTGCACCGGAAAATGGAGCAGCCTTTTTGAAAGTGGAAATAGGAATTGTGTAGCCGAATAGGATTAATTAGATAATATAGCTCGTAGCGTTTCTGTTGAGCGCTTTGTTCCCTATTTGAGTACTGAAATAAATATGTTTGGTATATGTACCGGAACACTTATGAATATTTTACAGTTGACGTAATACGTTTTGTATTGTTGCAATTATATTTGAGGTTATAAAGCTGTCAAGAAAATAAAATTTAACGGGGGAAATACAGAATTAGTTGTATTGACGAAAATTTAATTTATTTTTTAAGTGACCAGAGAAAGATCATGCGTATGCGAGTATAGACAATATTTAAACATGCACATCACAAATACAAGATATGTAAATTGTCTTTAAATTGTTTCAAACACAAGATTTTTTTTGTAGTATGAACACAACTAAAAGTAAAGAGAAGTCAATAATAGGCACGAGAATTTAAAGACAGCAATTAATAGTAGACAATTATTACAACAATTACAATAAGGATTTTTAAAAGGCGCTTGAAAGAAGTAGGGGAGCATGAAAAATTATCAACTTTGAAAAGTATCATACGAATTACACTTTCTATGTATGGAAGCACAATGTTAGTAATAATATTAAGCTGCTTTGTTATTTACGGACGCAGTGTTTGCTTAGTGGAAAAAGCATGCCATTTTTTATCCAGAACCAGGACCTCTAGATTTTTAGACAGCTGCTGAATTGATGAACCAATATATTTTTTTTCTACGTTCGGTAATAGTACTTGCTTGTGCTGTAAAGGAATCGAGAAGTATTGTATCAAATGTAGTATCGAGCTTGATTGGCGAACTTTCGTATAAAAAAAAAGTATTTTCGTTTTAGAATAAGAACTAATTTATTTATATTATCACGCATTTTTCACGAAAGAGTAGGTAAAGACCACGGATATCCACTTGCTAAAGTCCTGACATATCTTTCTCTCTTCATGCACTTTCATGACATTCACCATGCATGCTTTTCGGGCCACGGGCATTTTTATCTTGTCTCTCTCTCTTTTGAGGTCGAGGTATGTACGAGAAGGCTAACCCAACCCAATCTCACCGCTTTTCGTTCATCCGTTCTACATAATAAAAGATAATAGGATAAAAATCAACTATATTCCGATCGATACGCGTGTCTGAGAGCAATAAATTGGTCTACCTAAAACGGGCGTGTAGCACTTCAGAATTGAGGTGTTACCTAATTTATATTAAGAGTCATTATCATAAGTGCAATTTTTTTATAGATTAAGTTCATAGAAAAGCATGTAACATCCTTATAACAATCATAGGGATTTGTTTTCCTATTTTTGTATGGAACAAGTGGCAAGTATTTTGAATCAACTGCTAATTGTCGCTCTTGGGATTTGAGGAATTCCTGATTAATACAGAGTACATCTGGATTTACTTTAACACGTACATTTCGTCTTTTTTCGTCAATTTCTGTTGAGTGACGAGTGAAGACCCAGGAACTAAATACACAATTACTATTAAAAAAAAACTTTAGAGGTGTCAAGGGACACCCGGATGGAACGAAATTCCTTTCGATTAATTTATATGTTAATTGGTATCATAACAGTATGATAGATTTTATCGACACCAATCTTACGACGAAAAAAAAAGCCAACATCACGAGGTGTTCTCAGGCGGTCACCCATTTAAGTACTGACCTCGTCCGACGTTGCTTAACTTCGGTGATCGGACGAGAACCGGTACAATAGCAAATAGCAAAAAAGTGTCGTGACAACTTTTCGTAAGAATTTTTTCCGTCTAGCCCCCTTTCACAACGCGTGATAAGGAACTTCGTTCCAATATAAATTTATTACTAAGAAAAATGTAAAAATGTTTTCAAACGAAAGTAGTGATATAAGTTATGTTCGTAATATGTGTAAGGAAGTATGTGTGTTGTATGACTAAAATCAAGTTGTTATTCTTAATGATTACAGTAGCTTAGAATATATAAAAAATCCATTGATGTGGTACTAAACAAAAATGCATGATTAAATGGAAACCAATCGCAGAATTTGGCCGGATATTTGGAACAAAAAAAGGAAGCAATATAAGGTTTGGAATCACGGCGTTCCATTTCCGTTTTAGAATTACTCTTTTAGCAGATATCAAATATATACTTGCGTCTGCCAATAACTAACTTGAATATATCAAATACTTTTATAAGGTATTTCTATATAATTTTAAACATATTAACTAAATTGATGTAAAACCGTTTTTCTACGGGCCTTTATAGTCTGTACTCTCCAGATATTTGAAAATAGTAAAGGATCTGAACATGCCCATGTCAAAGAGAAAATCTGACATTATCAAATTAGAGCCGCCTGCTCCAAGTGTAATTGACGTGGAATTCCAATTGATCTCAAGAGTGAACTGTAATTTACTTAGCTTTTTGGAACAAAGAAACTACTACGGTATAATATGAGTGTAATGGTACAAATAATAATTCACGGCCAATAAACTCTTTATGAGCTTTATCATAAAAGAATGAAAGCTTTCTGTGCCTAATAATTGCAGTTGAGAAGTCGAATATCCTGTATGTCAAATTAGAATACGTTTTTGACATTTGTAAGTAATAACTAATTAAGTCTCTACTCCCGGATCTTACCATAAGGCAAGCTTTGTTGTATGTACATAAAAAATAAATTTATCTACTTTAGATATAGGAATATTTATTAGTGAATATTTATTTTAATAAATTCAATGGATATTCATAACTTATGCATTTACTAACGACTATTAAAATTCCAAAACATTTTAGAAGTCATCAATATAATGTTTATAGGGGCCTTTGTCGATTTTGCATAGAAAATGTACAATATTTTAGCGTAGCAAAATATTCAAAAGCTATCCACTTCGCTACAAAATATGTATGAATTTACAAGTTTAAACTGAAGCTTTTTATTTATAAAACTATGAGTGATGACCCTTGCAACTTTAACTAAATCATTGTGAATTAATTTTCCAATGTTCAAAATTGTAAGTTTTCTGTTTAAACTGCGTGTTCCGCTAAGTAATGAATCAGAAAATGCCAGAAATCAGTAGCGTGGGAGGTACCAACGAGCGTAACGAAGCCAGATAGGACCTTTTGTGCCTACGCTTTGATCTACAATCTGAACTGACTAATCATTCGAACAGGTGCGGCTTCTGTACCGGACTCACATAATTGATTTCGTGTTACAGGCCAATGTATTCCGATATACGAGTCATAATTGCGCTTCAACTAATCACAGCGGGATTGTAAGCGTTCGACTTGTTAAAAACCGCACAACCGCTAAGCTATATCTGCTGTTCTCACTCTTTAGTCGTATTCTTCATTGCTGAAAGTCGCATAATTGAAAGTCTGCTGTGTTACTGTTGATATCACTCCACTTTGTTCGGCCATTGGTTTAGTAGCCCCGAAGAGTCGTGACGTGGTCACACCGGCGTGATGGCGCATTGCCCCGCGGCCTTTTGCCTACCTTGCAGACAACGACCAGCTTGTCCAGGTTAACTGGTCTTCAGGCGTTATGACCTAAATAAGTTAGAACTCTTCTATAACATGTCGGTGTTGTACTTTAAGTTTTTGTCAGACTTCAATTTCGCTAGACGAAATATGTAACGTAAATAACCAACTTAGTCATTCTTGGAAGCCGAATATGAAACTGCGTGTACAGAAGTTCCCATTAAGTTTTCATGTTCATAGTTCGTAAATAATTCATGCTTCAGATGTAATCTCCACGTACAAAAGACAAATAGTGGTATTATGAAGGAACTTAGGGCTGCGGGCGGTTTACAAGTAACAAATGTTAAATCGCTGTAAACCAGTTACAAGGTTACATACAATTGTATGTATAAGTTCCCCCCTCGTGTTTAGCCATGGATGCTGGGAGCCATTATGAAAACTATCTTATGAAGTGTTATTTAGTTATTATATACATAGCAATCATACAACTAAACAAAATTAATAAAAATAAAATTAAAACCGATTTAAAAAATCGGTTGTCTGTAAAGTCGGTTTACTGACGATAGTTGAACGTGACAACGTCATAAGAAAATACTGATGGAACGGTTGCATTTATAGATATTTTGTATGGATATTGGATATAGAGAAGGAGGTAAATGGAATCAAGATTCAATTGATCGATTACAATATTATCGATGTAATACGATATATACTTTACTAGTGGACCCGACAGACGTTGTCCTGCATGATATTTCAAGCAATTAGTAAAGCAAAGTATGAAAGTACCGACTGCAGCGCCATCTGGCGGGCTGATTTGTGAATCTAAACCATTCCCAGATCCCCTTGAACACACACAAAAAATTTCATCAAAATCGGTCCAGTCGTTGGAGAGAAGTTCAGTGACATACACACTCACAGAAGAATTATATATATAAAGATATACAATGTCGAACGCTGCCGAATGCGGAGGCCGATTGTGCCTCTTTGTCGCTTGTTCTGCGCTCTCGCTTGCACTTCAAGCCTTAAATGGAACGCCTCAGAGCGAGGTAACGCCGCATGCGTCATGTGCGTGCAGTTGGCTCCATCGAATTATAAGACGTTGTCACGTCAAAAGTTTGGTCCCTGGCAATGTACCTTTAACGCAGCATTTCCTCGCTGTATTGCAATACTTATTCGTTGAGCAAAGAAAGAACCAGCTGGAGTCACCGGTTTTATCTATCAGACGCCAATATAAATCTTTAATTAGCGCCTGTGCACTTGAACCTTACGGCACAAGAGTCTTTACTCCAAAGGGAACAAAATTGAAGTTGGAGGAAAGACTCTTATTTTTGAGCCGTTTATTACTTTCCGCCAGCTCTGCGACTACCCCAGCCTTTCTCTTGATGTAATTAGATGTTATTCACTTTATTTCTGTATATTGTGCTTCTTCTTGTTAGTGTTCGTGCAAAATTTAAAATATTCTGTTCGTGAGGTCCCAAAAAATATATTTTTATACATTTTATAATTAATTTCATCGGACATTCATTTACAAAGCATCATGTACAATGTATTATATTTTTCATGTTTACAAAATCATGTTTTAGCAGATGACAAATGGGCAATGAACTCACCCTAATATTCTAATTGTTACTGCTGCCCTTTGATAGATAAGCTCACGAGTACGTTCCCGTCCTATAAACACGAATTGAAATATATGTAGCATTTCTCATAATAGGTTATATAACTTGTGTTCCTCCTTCTTTTCCTTTATTTTAGCTGCCTTTGTTTCAGCTTGAAGGCATTTCAGAACATTACGGAAACAACTTTCATAAATAAAATACTTAAGTATTTCTATCGAGATATTAATTCTTCTTGAAGTAACCATCTCAATCATGCTTATAAATCTTAAAGCGTTTAATAATTCCGAGTATTTTCTAGATTAAAAAATCGCGTTAAATTTGTAAAATTAAATTCTCACACGGCGTAATAGATCTTTCGTGAGGTCAAGAATAAATCTTATCCGCCTACGGTTGCATAAAATTCGTTATATCCCAAACATTAATCTCTTAAGCAATTGTGTTTAAACTCGCCACTTCCTTCCGGTAATAAATCAAGTTAGTATACATTGCTGACGGCTTCTTTGTTTAGGTTAACAATTGTTGAAATTTGAATGTATCACTATAATATTTTATGCGGGATTAGGACAGATAAGACGAGGTTTTGCTGATTGTAATAAATTAGGATATACATTCGTTATTTGAACTATACTCTCACCCTAACAGAAGAGTCGGGGTTGTGATGTCGGACTTTTACAAATCGGCACGCTCTGAAACTGCTTACTTTTAAGCTTACTTTTGGGAAAATTTACATAACTTTGTAGCATATACATGTATTGTATTTTTATCGACACTTTACATCGATATCATACTATCGTCACTCGCACAGAACTACAGAAAACAGCCTTGCGATTCTGTAACTCACTTTTCGAACTCGCACAGCGGTTTTCGCAGCGGCGGTCGCGCTCAAATCAGTCGTGAAGCAGTCATTTTACGATTTGGAGCATTCTGATAAGGAGGGAGCTTGTAGTTTATTGTTTATTAGGTTATTTGGTTTTGAGATACAGAATCGCAAGACTGGTCTTGCGGGATTCGCACGAATGTGTGCGTGTACGCAGGTAACCGGTGGTACGCGGTCAGTGCGCTTGGTGGCTTTGTATTTGATGCACATATGTTTACTTCGTTATATTATAAGTGAATGGTAACAAAACATTAAATACAATTAATTCACTTGAAAAATGGTGGTTAATTTATTTACCCCATACTGGTGACTCCGACGTGATATCGATGTAAAGTGTCGCTAATTATACAATACATGTATAATGTATATGCTACAACTTTATTCAACGAAGATCGATTCGAATCATCGACGAACAGTCATTTTCCGAGCAGCTAGATCACTTGGCGTTGCGTAGAGATGTGAGGTGTCTCTGCATCTTCTACCGCATTTCCCATGGAGAGTGTTCAGAGGAGTTGTTTGACTACATGAAGCTGAGTTTAGCTTAGAGAGCTGTTGCAGAATACAAAATACCATCCGTATCACCTCGACGTCCGTCGTTCCACAACTGAGCGTTTTTTAAGGCAGTTTTTGCCGTGTCCCACCACTATATGGAACCAGCTGCCCACTGAAGTATTTCCACACCAAAACGACTTATGATTCAAGAAAAGATCGTCCAGTTCTTAAAAGGCTGACAACGTACTTGCGAGCGTTCTGGCAATGGGAGTATTCATGGGCGGATTCAACATCAGGTGAGCCTCCTGCCCGTTTGTCTTTGTTAACTAAAAAAAACTTAATAGAAAGTCATGTAATACATAAATACTTTGTATGTATTAGATTGCCTTATACTTTGGTCCAGATGCACGAATCGTTACACATCGGTGACCTGGACGTGATCTGAACAAGCAACTTTCTAATCTGAAGTCGGAAGGCGAGAAAAACAACTTTAGTGTCTTTTTAGATACACTGGTGACCGGCTCCTCTATTGTGCTATATGTGTTATATGTTATGTGTGTTGTTATGCAGTGTGTTGGTTATTGTATGATTAGAACTATCAATTATATTACTGCATATTTCAAATACATTGAGCAGCGTGTTTCTCCCAAGTGTCGTTCTTTGACATTTCTAACAATAATTATTTTATTTGAACCAATTAAAATAGGACCTTGACAAATTACGTAGGTATTTTTTTTTATTCTTATTGCGAAAAGACGTCGGAGGCGTGATGTTAGACTCATAGTCTGATATGAAATGCTTGAATCTCGTGTCATTATCCAAAAATAGAAACGTGAAAAAACATTCAAAAAAGGAGACCTACAATTTACATTGACCTTCTTTAAAAATTTCCACTACCACGCAAAATCCTGCCAGTGAGACAAATATTCAAATCAAAGAAAAATGGAGATGTATATCTATGTATACGTAAATATAAGTTGTTATAAACTGTTTGATAGAAATGTAGAATTGTCGGCATTCAGAAAATTGTGCATATCGATACCTCCCACGTAAGTTGTTGTATGCCACAAAAATGCTATTTTGCTTTTTTGCTGAAAAACATCCTAATATGGATCATTATATCCATTCAAAGTAAAAAAACAACAAAAACACTACTTTTAAAGGATTTGTCAGACGCATAATGTTCGAATTTTCAAACGCGAACGGAGTAGACCAATGTATATGCCTATGCATTTGTGTACGCGGGGCGCGCGGTGGGTAGAATCACGCGCTCGCGCCTCGTATCGGTTACATACAACAGACCACGCCGGACTTTCAACCAGCCGCCTGCCCGTTGCCATCGCATATATTATTTGATGATTCATTGACGTAATTAGTTTACTTGTTATTTGTTATAATGAAACGTGCAAGTATTATATTATCAAGAGGGCGTCGAATATGTGATTTGCTCAATAATTCGAATATACAAAATAACAACTCCGATACACCCATTGAAAAGGACAATATTTCATTAAATGAAATAGAATTAAACAGTTACTCTGATTCAAACCTACTAAATAAGAATGGTAAGTTTCTTTTTGTATTATTTTAGTCGCATGAATTAAATTACTAACACTTTTCATGGTGGCCCCAACCTAAACTATTGTATAGATTACTTACAACAATATACGCCGGTGAGCGTTCATCGAAAATGTTGTATGTAATACATACAATGTTTTACGTCTTCGTTGAAGTTAAACATTTTGTTGTATCTAATAAATACATCGTTTTACTTCGGAAATCGTTCATCAAAATGTAGTTGTATAGTGAAATGCTATATTTTACGTTGGATTTACTTTTTTTTTACTTAAAATTTACGTTGTAAGTCAAGTCATCAGTTCAAAAGTCGATCTTTAAATGGTAAGTAGGGACTGCCTCAATAGCCAGATGCATACCTAGTGCATTGTATTAGCACGCCAAGGTCTCAGGTTCGATTGCCTAAATCTGCTGATCATTAATTATACAAAACATTATTATTCTTTCAGAGTCTCCATTACCAATAAGCTTTAATGAGTCGGATATTAATGAGCTAGCAAACATAATTGATGCAGATATATTTGATAATAACCTAGAAGTTGCTTCCGATTCTGATACTGCAAATCTCGAAACATCGCACCCTTCACCTTCTTGTGGTACCAACCACTTGGACTACGACTGTGATAATGATTTCTGCCCTTATTATATACAAAAGGAAAACTTATCAACTTTTGATATTTTGCCCGTACCCTCACCAGGTTATCTGTCTAGCTGCTCAACGTATACAACAATAAACAATTATAGTCCGCTGTCAGATATTTCGAATAATAGTCCTAGCACAAGCGATCGCCGTCGTCAACTAAGGAAAGATAAAGGTAATATAAGAAAAAGACATTTTAATGAATGGATAGACACTAAGAGAAAGAATTTACGTAATATGGGAAAAGAGTACATGTCAAGAAATGGTAAAATTCAAGCAAAGAGAAAGATGGGGCCGCCATGTCAATGCCGCAAGAAGTGTTTTGATAAATTAAGTGAAGGAAAAAGACAGAAGATATTTAAGAGTTTTTGGAATTTGGGCAATCGAGAAAAACAATGGATGTTTATAGCCAGCTTAGTAAAAAAGCAAAATAAACGCAGGGTCTACACAGATACCACTTCAAGACGAAAGTACACGTTAAAGTACTCATTGCCAGTAGATCATGGTGAAGATAATTATGTGGATGTATGCAAAAAACATTTCTTAAGCACTATTTCCGTCAGTGATCAGGTTATTAATAAGGCCCTAGAAAAGATGGCTACGACTACTGGAGTATTAATTCCAGATCAAAGAGGAAAACACTCAAACCACCCTGTAAAAAAGACAGAGTCTGTTATAACCAGTGTGTGTGACCATATCAAGAGTTTGCAGCCAGTTGAGTCACATTTTACTAGGCAAAGGTCAAATAAGTTATATTTGGATGGAGATTTAAATTTTCATAAATTATTTGAAATGTATAATGAGTGGCTTCAATCTAATATATATGAAGAGAAAGCTAAATCCGAACGTCTATATCGAGACATTGTAAATGAAAACTTTAAGCTCAGTTTTCATATTCCTAAGAAAGATCAGTGCGATCAGTGTCACATCTTCAGGAATATTAAAGGTCCAACAGAACTGCAAGTCATCGATCATGAAATTCACGTCACTAACAAGAAGTTATCCTGACAGCTTATGAAGTCTGACAAAGAAGAAAGCAAATCTTCTGAAGGTAAAATAATTGCTGGTACTTTTGATTTTCAAAAGATTCTCAATGCACCCCATGGCCAATTGAGTATTTTATTTTACAAACGGAAACTGTCCGTCTTTAATTTTACTTTGTTTGATTTAGCAAATAAAGAGGGTCATTGTTATATGTGGCACGAGGGAGAAGCCAAACGTGGTTCTAATGAGGTATCAGGCTGTCTTTCTCATTTTATACATAAAATGCATGAACAAGGTGCAAAAGAATTTAGATTCTGGTCTGACAATTGTGCCGGTCAGAATCGCAATCGTATTGTGTTTGCGTTTTATGTTTATATTGCTCATAAGCTTAATATTACTATCAAACATACATTTCTTGAAAAAGGTCACACCCAGGCAGAAGGTGATAGCGTACATGCTCTAATAGAACGTTCGTCCAAAAATAAACTTATTTATACACCCTTTGAATGGTTTAGCTTGGTTCGATGGGCGAAACAGGAGGGCAAACCATATAACGTCATAGAAATGAAGCATACAGATTTTTTAAACTATAAAACACTTTTGATTGGACGTAATTGGTCTAAAAATGTAAATGGGAACGTAGTTAGATGGAATAAAATAAAAGAAGTAAGTGTATGTGCAGAAGATCCTTTTAAAATTATGTATCGGTACGATTTGGCAGACAGTAATGCTATGACAATTGCTCTTAATACCAATACCCGTAGACGCCAAAGGAATAGTATGGCTGAGCTATGCCCCTTGTATTCCAACCGTCTTCCCATAACTAAGGCAAAATATGATGACTTAATGAACCTGTGTCATACTGAAATTATTCCAGCTACGTATCACGACTTTTTCAGGCATTTATCTTTCGTTGCTGGCGTTAATAATGACACTGAATTTTCTGATTCTGAATAGACATTAGTCTTTTCCAAATATTCCGTTTATTTTTCTTTTTTCTATATTGCCTTTGATTAAGCATCTCAGGTTTTAATAATGATCTCATAAAAATAATATTTATTTGTTTTACATTGTTTTAAGGCTCCCATAAAAGCTAATTTTAGGTTTGTTAGGTTGACAATTAACACAATTGTTTTTATTTTAAAATTTCTTTATCATTATTATAAACCAATAAGTAGGTACATGCCAAAAATTATAAATAGTTTCCAAATTACTACTTTGATTTTAAGCTGATCTCATTTAAATGATTAATTTAGTTCATATTTTTATTTTTTATAGTGATGTTGATTTTTGTAATTATATTTGATTAAGAAGAGTTTGTAACGTTACCTATTCTAAAACTTTGTATTAAAAAGTCGTTTGTATGATTGTTATGTGTTAAAACGTTTTTGATTATTCAGCAAAAGAAGAAGTAATTGAATTAAGTTTTAAAAGCTCACTATTTTATTTTCAAAGATTTTCTGATTAGCTTTTTAACACTGATGTTGTTTCTAATAAAAAAAATAACCTTAATAACATTTCTTTTTTATTTATTAACCTAAAAAATTAATCACCTTCAAATTGTACATTTGAATTCTGTACCTAATATAAATATAATTACCACATACAACAGAGTAAGACTTATGTTTTTCAAAGTATACAGTTGTAACTATCATATACCACAAGTGATGCTATCTGGGCGCCGCGGTATAATGTTGTTAGTATCAGATGCAACATCTGGCATAGCTTCTACTCCGGAGTAAAATGTTGTATGAACAATATCTCCGCAAATAGACATATTACTCAAAATTTCTTTTAACGTAGTTAAGAAGACTAATTATATTACATTACATACGAAATTTTAAAAAGATGCAACAATAAATGCAGATTTTGGGTTAATTTGAATCTTTGAAACGCTCTACTGTAAAATTGCAGTTTTGGAGATACAACAACTTACGTGGGAGGTATCGATATGATCGGTGCATTAGCGAGCAGCTTTTCCGACCTTTGACCTAAAAAGTTCTTGGAATGAGCCATCGACTTTAGTACATTGTTACACTCTGCAACGTAAGTTTCATTACAAGGTAATTTAACCTTTAAAGATGGAGATTAGGTACTTCTCTTCTATTTATACATGTATCGTGAAACTTTGTAATAAGTATTGTTAGTAAAAACTATTGGATATAGTTTTTGGAGATGGGGTAATAATAATATTACATTCATAATATATTATTTTTGTAAATTTGACGAATACTTATGATCCTAATCCTTGGGATTGATTTGTTCCAGTTCAAACAATTTGTATGACAATACTTGGCGATTAATAAGAGTGGCGGAAAGTTTCTTGCCAGTCTTCTTACCTGCTCTACGCCCTTGACTTGCGAACTGGTAGTAAATATAAATTTACAATTAATTTAACTTCTTTTTGACGATTCATAAGTGTACTTGTTTACCTATATGAATAAAGATATTTTGAGTTTGAGTTAGCTTAAATACCTCTTCACTATATTATATATGTATTACTATAGATTTTTATATTTACTTTAATGTACATATAACCTCTTGCCTATATAATATGTTAATAAAAATAATCAATTGAATATTTTGAAAGCAGCAATACTAATCTTAATTTAATATATAATTGGAGTGATAATAGGTAAACTCTAAATTGTATTTATAATAATTTTCGTAAGACACTTTTTCAAAAAGAAATCTTATTAAAAATATTCCCATAAATTCTACACATAGGCTGGACGTGAAGGCATTACGACCTCATATATCATTCATTTCTTATACCGATCCTACACTTTTATTAAAATACTGGCTGTCGGGAATGATCGTTTTCTCTCATGGTTTTTCGTAACTACCTAAAATAGTGAGATTTCGTTGCGTCCGAACCTGAAGCAAATACACCTTTATATATTAAAGTTTTCAAAGAGTTATTTTTAAAATCAATTTTTTAATGTTCTACACAACAAATCGTGATTATTGGTTATAACTACTATTTGGGATCTGCTTCTGATATTTGATGTGCTATACGATTTTTATTCTCTGATTACAGCTATCCCTTTGGTATATCTATATATATAAAATTCTCGTGTCACAATGTTCGTTCCAATACTCCTCAGAAACGGCTTGACCGATTTTTAGGGAATTTTTAATGCATATTCAGTAAGTCTGAGAATCGGTTACTATCTATCTTTCACCCCTAATCACTTAAGGGCTTATGTGATAAGGGGTGTCAACCCCAATTTTTTTTTTTAATTTTTTGACAATTTTTTTGTGTTTATTTTTTTATGATACAACATACACAAAAACATACAACACTTAATATTCACCCCTACACAATCAAACCCTTTTTTATTATAGCCAATAGTTATTTTTATTGAACTAAATAAGCTTTCTTAGAAATAATATACATGGCAAAACAACGTTTGTCGGGTCAGCTAGTATTTTATTGAAAGGCCTGCCATTTCTTCGACTTATGCTTCTAATTGACAAAATCTATGTGATTCGTATACGTGAGTACATACCTTATTATTGAGTCATGCAATAATATATAAAATATTTCAATGAGTAAAAGTAATTGAGAAGTATTTCTTCTTCTTTATTATTCATTACGTCAGGTATCTTAGTACTCTCTAAGGTACCTGACGTATTAGATTGTAGAGAGACGTATTACTCTCTATCTATTAATTTATTATAACTTTAAAACAGTTGCCTGAATTTCTAACCTCCCAATTAAAATGCGCAAACGAAAATCATTCATAAAACTTGGCCTACTTTACGCACCAAGTTAAAGTATTAGATTTATGTGACATGGTAACATCTGTATATAATGATATGACCTTCGTTTTAATTAAGTAATACGATATAATGAAACTCGTAAACAAGGGTGCGACATTACTGTAGTACTTTGTATGTAAATACAAGACCAAATAAAGAGGCATGAACGTTGCATCTTTTGGGCGGATATTGTATTCGATGTTACTTGTATGAGACAACTTCAATAGTGTTAGATTTATATTGGGTTTTATACGTTTTGTTTTTGAATATATTAAGTACATTGGACTTTGGCTGAATAGTATAAAAATGTGACCAATGAAGTATACGACTTCGGGACTCGTTTAGAGTATCTTCAGCCAAAAAAATCTTTACTAAGTTGACCGTTTTAAGCTCCAGTTCTAGTAATCCTTGTGAGTGTCTATACTCACAATACTAATTGCCGACAGAATAAAAAAAAGTCAGTGGCGCTTCAACTTCTTCAGATCCTGGCCTCAGATTTTTGTATCTGTATCATGATCATTTTTAAATCTAATAGGCAAGTAGGTGATCAGCCTCCAGTGACTGACACACGCCGTCGACTTTTTGGGTCTAAGACATGTCGGTTTCCTCGCGATGTTTTCCTTCACCGTTCGAGCAAATGTTAAATGCGCACATAGAAAGAAAGTCCATTGGTGCACAGCCGGGGATCGAACCTACGACCTCAGATATGAGAGTCGCACGCTGAAGCCACTAGGCCAACACTGCTCAAGCCGACAGAATCGGTTAAAATAATATGAGTCCTGTCCATTTGTCGTTATTGTTCTATAAGTTAAATTGAGATAAAACATTTTAAATTAATTTGATCAATCCTTGGAATTCCACGTCTTCGGCTTCGGGAAGAAACCGATAAAAGCTTTCATTGTAAAGCATAAAAAAGCATTTTATTCTTAGGAGCATCGGTTATTCCTAGAAAAAGTGTAGTTCGTTTGCACAGCTTTTAGAACATGCCATTACTTGTTCAAAGAGCGTCTTACCTTTAAGGAAATATAATGATATTCGTAATTATTTCTCACTTAAATAAATATAATTTTTAAACATCAAGGGAAAATTTGCAACTTAAGATGTCAATTTGTTTTAGTAAAACCCTTCCTGCTTTAGTGGATATAAACGCAAACTTATAACATTATTTACATAACTCGACGTTTCGAGTGCTTTTCCGCAATTCAGGCCAGCCGAAATGTCACGTCAAATTGCCAGACAACAATTAGGTATTTCTAATAAAAGATGTTATTTAAATCAGTAGGAGTTTGAAACTGAACTCTTCAGTTACTGTGATCTGCTATCATAAAGAAATTGAAACATATTATACATGTCACCGTAAAATTGTAAACACCGTTAGATTGTAATATATCTCGCGAGATTGTAAACTGTCGAAAGATTGTGAACCCCAACGAACTGCTTACAATTTAAGGTATTATTATTCGGTAGTTATATGAAATTGTTGGGAAGTAAAATTAATCTGTAATTGACCAAAGAAGTTTGAATGATAACTAAGTTAGTGTAGTACAATCTACCGAATAATAATACGTTAAATTTTAAGCAGTACGCTGAGGTTCACAATCTTTCGACAGTTTATAATCTCGCGAGATAGATTACAATCTAATGGTGTTTACAATTTTACGTTAACATACATACTGAGAATGAAGGGAACACAAGATTGGATTGAAAATAGTTTCACTTTATTCATAAACAAAAAATACAATTTTATGTGTTTGAGATTATATTAAAAAGTTCGCTCAGCATCTTAAATATAATTTTTATATCTTCTCTATATTATATTGTATCTTAATAAACAAAAAATATAACATAGTTATACAGTCGTTGCCAATAATTATTTTATGAGTTAGTGACCATTCATTACATTTTCATTGTTGATATTTGGAATTGTTTTAAATGAAATGCGTTATAAAGTAATAATAATAATAATAATCTTTATTCATTTTTCTCACAAAAACTTAGTACATAAACAAGTGACAGTTACATACTATTATCACTACATAGTATCAAACAAAGTCGCTTTCTCTGTCCCTATGTCCCTTTGTATGCTTAAATCTTTGAAACTACGCAACGGATTTTGATGCATTTTTTTTCAATAGATAGAATGATTCAAGAGGAAGGTTTATATGTATAATAACATCCATTTAATAATGGAGAAGTACTGTTATTTTTGAGGTTTCTAATGTGATGTCGTAAATAATTACATTTTTTCCGCTTACATTGCAAACACAGGCTGAACCCTACGAGTTTTATCAAAATAATGTATTAAGTATTGTACACATTGAAAAGGTCTACAGAAAAGTCCGTGATGGTATATGTCTATCTCTTATGGATAACCCACAATAACTTTTTTTTGTCATTTACTTTTTACGACAAATAATGGCTAATTTTAACCAATACAGCATAAATCCTTATCCAATTAAATACCTTAAATAAATTGTTGATTTAATATAGATTTATATGTCCCTTTACAGCATATGGTTTAAATGAATATTTTCGATGATATTACAAATTTAATAATTGCGGGACGCAGCGCGTCGGAGGCCGCGGTTCTCCCTCTATAGCACTTTGAATTTAGTATCAGCTATGCATCCGTGCGAAGCCGGGGCGGGTCGCTAGTAAATAAATAATTGTCTTTTAGGGAAAATGCTAGTTTGTGTGAGACTGATGCCTGCTTTAGCATCCACCACTTCGGATCGACAGAAGGTCTTAATAAGTAGGGAAAAATTTAGTGAGAATAAACAATCATAATTACATAGACTGCAACGTAAACAAAAAAAAATATTTATAAGGAGACATATATTAGGAAACCACATGGGGTATATGTGTGTGCGTAAGTGTGTGTAGGTGTGTGTCTGTGTGTTAGTGTGAGTATGTGAGTGGGTGTTTGTGAATGTATTATTACTTAATTGTTAATCTAATAAAGCTAAAACTATTATAATAAAAAACTATTATAAAGTTTACGGACATTAAACCTAGGACTACGTTGAAATACCGTAAAACATTCAGAGCGTTGTCTGTGTAAAGCATAATACAATTAAATGCATTGAAATATTGTAACTAACACAAATACAAGCCCAACATACATGTATGGTTAAAATAAATTATAATAAATATATCAACTACAAAACAAAGGTGTTCCAAGTTGTCGATATCTACGTTATTTTATCTTTCACACAAGTTCACTCGCTTACGTGCAGACTACGCTTTTAGGCAGCCTGTGTCAGCTGTTTGAAGATGCATTCACGGAAAATTTTAAAATGCTTTTAAAGTAGCTGGAAAAATGTTGAAGCTTCCTTTGTACAGGGAAACTGCTTGTTAGCTATGTTGTTCCATATTTTGTAACACACGAGTTGACATCTGTTTGGTTTAAGTGTTGGGCCACTTGGCAACGTGTTGCGGCTTTGAGTCTTGTGCAAATTAGTGTGACCCACTTATTACTAATTGGTAAAAATATTTGTTACGTCACATAACGGGGTTTTGGTACTTCTGTGTCATGTCAAGTATTAAATATTTGTATACTGAATTAAGGGTTTCCCAATCTTGGCCTTTTCCCTCAACGAATTCTATGGGCGTTTGTTCTAGACAAGTGAATCTGACCATAGACAATACATACTTAGTTTTGAGCAGACCAACTCGTAGAAACCTGTCTGCTTTTAATTGGGGATCATGACCTGCAATATTTTACCATCCTTTTAAGAATAATAAAGTGTTACCCGACTACAAGACATTATATAAAGAACCATTTCAAAATTATTCGGTTCATATGGTTTGTTTATATGAGACATAGTGCGGTTTTGAAAGTTTATTCAATACATTGCGTTATTAAAAATATTTTTTATAGTAAACGGAGAAAAACGTTATGGCATTTTTATAAAGGAATGGATCTATGTAATATCTATACTTTTAGTAAATTACATGTAAATAACTAGAAACCGTGTATACAAATAAGATGAGGTGAGATTAGTTGCTACATTTAACACCATTGTAAATTCATTCACACTAGTCAAAAACAGCAATGTCGCGCATTAGCGTGCTGTTTCGGTCAGATTCAAAGAATACCTGCGATCGGGACGTAAATATTATCGCTAAGTTCACTTGGGTTAAAATTATAACAAATTCAAAATAAGTGGTTACGATTGTTTACTTTTTATACGTTGTATGATACTTAAATATATCTCGACTATAACTAATGTGTGCCTTGTAGCATACCTAATACCAAACGAAATTTTGTTCCAATCTACTTCTAGAGGGCCGATGGCTGGCCATGCGTCATGCTCGTGAACGGGTGCTGCTTGTGGTGACTGGTCGTGCTTGAATTCGTGTATGCGGTGATGTTGCTTATTTCGACTATGTGTTTGCGTGTTGTTCCCACAAGTGCGTGCTCCTATTTCACCATGCCTCCTGCTGATAGAGGACAAGTCTTTGTATGTTTTTTTTAAGTTTATGTTATTATTATTAATTACTTGATATGTCATTTGGAACATGGTGTAATGATTGCAGCTCCTTACAAACGTCGTGTAAAAAAATGGCGATTAAAAAGAGTGGCGGAGAGTTTATTGCCGGTTCTTCTCTTCCGTTCTACGCCCTTGATTTGAGAACTGGCAGTAAATGTAAAATTAGAAGCATTAATTTTTATTTCTTTACTGACGAGTCATAAGTGTACAATATGTTACCTAAATGATTAAATGATTTTTTACTTTTACTTTTACTTTTTATACGTTGTATGATACTTAAATATATCTCAACTATAACTAATGTGTGCCTTGTAGCATACCTACCTATCAAACGAAATTTTGTTGTATACTTTTAACTTCATAACTAGTCAATCCTATTTATAATTAATATCAAATAAATTACTGTAAGTGCGCGTACCTTAGAATCCGAGCAATCGGCTACATCAAATAACTGCATTCGTAGCAAACGTAAATAATGGTAAATTGCTACAGAGATCGTATAACTTTTACGATCATTAATAAACAGACTAGGTAAAATTATTTCTAGTTTAAAAGAAATTTTATTACGATTACTCACAAAGGGTTATTTTATTTTTAAATAAGTTCAAGTGTAGCGTGTAAGGTATGACTCAGGAAACTTGTGAAACATAAGACAATATGGTAAATTAAAAGCTTACTGCTTTTTTCGAAAAGGCTTTAATTTTTGTAAAGAGCAGTGTTAGCCTAGTTGGCTGCGAATTTCATCCCTCAGGTCGTAGGTTTCATCCCCGGCTGTGCACCAATGGACTTTCTGTCTATGTGCGCATATTTAACATTCGCTCGAACGGTGAAGGAAAACATCATGAGGAAACCGGCTTGCTTTAGACCCAAATAATCGACGGCGTGCGTCAGGCTGATCACCTACTTGCCTATTAGATTTAAAAATGATCATGAAACAGATTCAGAAATCTGAGGCCAAGACCAAAATTTTGCCTGTTATTGTAACCTTTATATTATTATTTATCTAATACATAGCGACTAGGTGTACACAGAACAATAAAACAACTATAACAAAACAACACCTGACCCATAGTTTGGAAGAATAATGATCTGAGTAAATAGGGGTATTTCAAAATAGATGGAATACGTTCAATTGAACTGACATGCTTAATGAATGAACTATCGGACGGAATAAATTGATGAACGGTTCATTTATATTTCGACAACTCGTGTTACCCATTACTTGAGAATTTACACATATATGGCTATATTATTTACTGCATACGTACTACGTAGTTCTTGGTATTGTAATAATTTAATTCTGTCTATAAATTTTTGTTAAGCGAATGTAATACTTTGTAATTAATATCAATAAATATAATTCTGGCCTCTGATTTCTGTATATGTTTTGTGCTCATTATTTTTCCTGAATAGGTAGGCAAGTAGGTGATCAGCCTTTCCGATTGTTTTACTTCCCAGTATAAGCAACGCAAAGCACTTACGAGCCTTCTGGCTATGTGTCCATAGGTGGTATCACTTAACATCAGGTGAGCCTCCTGCCCGTTTACCTCCTATTACAAGCGAGTGTTCAAAGCGCACATAGAAAGACATATCTATTTATGAACAAAATTTGAGGACTACTTAAATGATCCTAATCCTTGGGATTGAATTGCTCCAGTTCAAACAATTTGTATGACAATACTTGGCGATTAAAAAGAGTGGCGGAAAGTTTCTTGCCAGTTCTTCTTACCCGCTCTACGCCCTTGACTTGCGAACTGGTAGTAAATGTAAATTTAAGATTAATTTAACTTGACGATTCAAAAGTGTACTTGGTTACCCACTTGAATAAAGATACTTTGAGTTTGAGTTTGAAAAATAGCCACTAGACTAACACTGACCAATATCCAGTAATGTGTATTTATTTATTACTAGCTGACCTGGCTAACTTCGTTCCGCCCTACAACCTTATAATATCGTTGTTACTTTAATTTAACTTATTTTAGGATTTCATTAATGTTAAGTATTACATTAATACAACTTTTTTGCAAATACAGAAATGTTTTATTGCTTGCCATTGCGAAAGAAGAATGGCAGTTTTACACATTAGGCATCTTCTCTCTAGCGTCAATATGGCGATACTGCATGTTAAGCACTTTCTGATATCCAACATCTTTTGATCAGGATCAAAGCATGGTTATGTATCTCCTCATTCACCATTCAAGATCGGAATTTCTTGAACTGACACGAATACGACGTAAAATGATGCGTGGTTTTGTCAACAGATGGCACCATATGGTTTTTGCATTCGTAAAATTAATTTATTAATTTATTGTTATTCGATAACTTATCCGATATTTCGCTTATTCTGCTATTCGGGACGGAAACAATGCCAACAAATCAAAAACCATGGCAATCGGTCCAGCCGTTCTCGAGTTATAAGTGTTGTAACAAACACGACTTTCTTTTATATATATAGATGTATTTATAGCCGCACCAACAAAGCCAACAAAAAAAGACAAGTTATACATCTTATAACAAATATGTGGCGTCGATTGTACGTGCACAAACATAATGCTTATAATTAATACGTTTACAAAACAAAAAAGTGTATATTATAAAGCATACGAAAAGAACCTAATAATGTGACAACAGAATGCTTCTGTAATCGGATGGGCGATCCGAAAAGATGTTAACATTGTTCGGGCCCTGCAGTCGAATGCACATTCTAGCCATTCTGTTTAGTGAAGCGTAGAACCCCAGCTTATAATTATTATTAATCCTCGGAGCTGAAACAACCTTCTTTTATATATAAAGAAATATTTACGTTTAACAGTGTTATTTATTGAGTAATTATGTAATGTACATCATATATATGATACATTTTCTACAATATAAGTTACAATCTATCTTTTCTAAAGTATATGAAGTTGACGGTGAACATAATATTGCTAAAAAGTAATAAAAATATTACAATTCCAAAAGACAGAAAAAAAATTTGGTACATAGGTACAATGCTTTTTCTAAATTTATCATCCCATCACCGAATATATAAGTATAATAGTTATTCTTGTGTCTTGTGTACATTGTCGACAACCTCATGAAGTAATACATTTAGTAAATTATATATTATATGTCCTACATAAAACTATTGCGATTCATATATCAATGCAGAACCTGGGGTTAGCTAGTTACAAATTTAACAGTCACTGTGTTATATTCACTATTATCAAAACTTTTAAGGAGATGGATCTATATACTTATCATTATTGAAACTTGCCAGAATTATCGCAAACACAAGATATGTCAAAAAAAAATTATATGAGTAACAAACTAAAATAAATGCCGTACAAAGGCTACCTGACTTTACAAATTTTGATTTTATGTTAAAGAAAAAAGGACCTTAGCCATTCTAAAAAACCCACCGATCGATCACTACTATCCCATAAAACAATGATGTGCCATTGATGACTTGAAACCACAAAAATACGCCCAATTATTAGCACTGCATATTGGTATCGTAAAACCATAAATGACCCACCAAATAACGGATATTCTAATTAAATTATCTAAAACATATTTTATGTTACCATAAATTTACAATGGCTTGGCAGCCAACTAAAGTCGCTAAATACGGTTGATGCAAAAGCTCCGAAGCTCGACACATAATATAAAGCTTACTGTGAGATGTGTCAATTCGTAATACTGTTACATAATCTGTAGTTTTATTTTAGAGTTATCTTCAAGCGGACTTGCTTAATTAATCCGAAAGTGTAACGTACAGCTAAATCCGACTGAGTAATGAATACACGAACCGCACGGGGCATTGACGAATAGTATTGAACCAGTTTTTTATATAGATCTGTACTGAATACATTTTGCTTTTGAATTCCAAAAACGCGAGTTCTTTTTGTTAGAACTGCCGAACTGAGTGACTTAGTTTGATATCTTTAAGGTTTATTAACAATGACAAACACAGTTCATAGAAAAACACTTTTTTAACGGATTTGAAGTTATGTTTTATTATAAATTTACAATTATTTTACATAATTTTAAATTTAACCGACGACCTTCAATAGATAAGACGGCCTAAAATTTTCAAACACCTGGGATCCAATAATATCCAAATTAAAATCTCAAGGTAAACAATTCGCGAAAATAGAGGACACCGTGAGCCATTTCTGCCAAAACCCTCCATCTTTTAGTCGATACCAACTCCCGGGAAATAAATACAGATAACACAACTTTTTCTACAGCTGTGATACTTTTTGACATTCAACACCTTTTGTCTTCAGTCACGCATTAAAGCACGCGAAACGTCGGTTAAATTTAAAATTATGTAAAATAATTGTATATTTATAATAAAAAATAACTTCAAATCCGTTAAAAAAATGTTTTTCTGTGTCTAAAAGTTATGTCAATAAAACACAATACTAAACACAGTTCATTTAACTATGCCAGGTATGACAGCCTTGTTTTTATCATATGTCATTAATTTATCTTAATAAATACAAACTTTTAATTTTGTTCAAAATGGAAAGCTTTACAAAACAATGATTGTAATCTGTGATAATCCCGGAACATTATATGATTGAACTTAAAATTGTAAATATTTTAAACTAAGAGTTGAAAACATTTTCAACATTATGTGCAATAAATAACCTTAAAATAAATATGTGTATATAATAATATAAACATGTTTTAATCTTGTGCCGTATTTACTTTAATACGGG
This sequence comes from Pieris napi, assembly GCF_905475465.1. Classification (NCBI taxonomy): domain Eukaryota; kingdom Metazoa; phylum Arthropoda; class Insecta; order Lepidoptera; family Pieridae; genus Pieris; species Pieris napi. The sequence goes on from NC_062254.1 coordinate 8,293,311, forward strand.
GAATATCCCGACTAGGCCTGTCAACGATGTGCGGCTGGACATTTTTTTTTTAGAAATAAATATAGTCTATCTCATTCAGAAATAATATTGCATAACGGTAAAATAGTTTTTGAAATAGTCTAGTACAAAATTCGAATCTTTTCCCTTTATAATATTAGTATAAATATACGTTAAAAAAGACAAGATACAACGGTAAACCGGTAACCATGTTATGTATTTTAATTCTACTACTTTAAAATACAATCCACAGATTGTATATATTTAAATATAGGTTAATTAAAATTTTGACCAAACATTGCATCCAAACAATTCTAAATAACATAGTATTTACGCAGAACGCTAAAAAGTTCAACAGAATATCAATTTTAGTAGATGGCTGGAAAGTGGAAACTTACACTGAATTATCACTTTTTACTGCGCAATAAGATTTTCCGTAATATATTCTATAGGCAGAAGCCGCTCTTAAGTGACTTAATTAAATTTAGATCTCTATCCAATTCTAATTAAGTTTACTTGATAAAAACTTATTGCAGACTGTAATGATCTGAGTCTGCTTAATTGTAAAAAGTGTTCTGTTAATAACCTTTTATTGCTTTAATTAAAAGTATTTTTAAATTAGACGCAAATAATTATATATTATTAATTAACTATTATATGTAACAATTTTTGGGAGTAAGCAACGCTGATTTCCTTTCTATAATTTGCTTTTCAGTGTGCAATTTTGCAATACGCAATAAAATACAATACCAGAGCAGTGGAGACTTCAGCATGCGACTCTCATCCCTGAGGTCATAGGTTCGATCCCCGGCTGTGCACCAATGGACTTACTTTCTATGTGCGCATTTAACATTCGCTCGAACGGTGAAGGAAAACATCGTCAGCAACCAGCTTACCTTAGACCCAAAAAGTCGACGGCATGTGTCAGGCACAGGAGGCTGATCACCTACTTGCCTATTGAGCAAATGATCATGAAACAGATACAGAAATCTGAGGCCCAGACCTAAAAAGGTTGTAGCGCCACTGATTTATTTATTTTATTTTATAATTGCAAATATAGAAATAAATATATTAGCCTTAATACGATTATTACAACGTAACAGATTGATGGCCTTTTTAATTACTATTTAAATAATCGTATCAACAATATTTTATTTCCCTCATGCTTCGATATAATAATGAATCAAATAGTAGAAAACTATATTAACATCACACAACACTATTCATACAGATACTTAAACTTATATTTATTTATTTCACAAAATACGCTGTTTCTCTATGAAATGGAAGACTAAGATGGACTTAGCCTTCTTTATCTCGGGATCCTTCATGCTTCGCTGAACATAGTTTTGATATAACAAGTACACTAATTAAAGTCTAACTTGCAAGTATTATAAATATACGGTATTAAAGAGGATAGGAACAACACACAACAAATGTAAATTTATAGAGTACATGAGACAAAATAATATACTACGAGTATTTTAGTAATAGTAACTTTAAATTGTTAAAATACTAATAGTTTTGTAACTTATATTCAGATTTCATACATAGTGTACGGTTTTAATTGATGGGAGAGTTTATCTGCTATATTTCCACATGTAATATATTTAATTTGGAAACAGATAAATAATTGAGGATTTTGTAAAAATAATGAATCACAACTTGTTGGCAATGGCATATAGCACGATAGACAGATAAAAGCTGGACTAGTTGAATATGGAAAGGACCAATAGGAAGAAAGAGAAGAGGCTGCCCAAAAAAAAGGGTGGATAGAGAAATAGAAGCAGTAGCAGGAAGCGAATAAACAAATAATTCCATGGACTTGGAAAATGCTGGAAGAGGCTTTTACCCGTGAAGGGGTTCCAATCGATGGTACTGAAGGTAGCTAGAAATAAAACACAAACTGCGTATTAAAAAAATACGTTGCAATACTAACTAGGGAGATTTTCGAAAAAAGTTAAATGTAGTGCAAACTATACTAGTGGCTATATATATGAGAGTGTAATTAATAAATTATAAATGATACGAAAGCCTTGGACCTACAGTTGTTATCCTAGCACCATCGATAACAAATTATAGCAGCATAACAAAACAGTTAAAACTAAAAGCAGAATTTATAGACGTGTCAAACAATATAATTGTCTGAAAGAGATATAATCCTTTGCCACCTACTTTCAAACGCGTTGTCTTTCTCAAATATACGAAAACAAGTGTAGCTTTCTAATGCGAAGCAATTTTGACAAAGCAGGTCTATACATATTTCGTGTTGCTACAGCAATAATATTTCCAAGGAAGGAGAATATTCCTTATCATTAGAACTGTATTTTATTATCGTTCCTACATTTTTCGTATTGAATTAATGAAACTGGAATGAAAATACCAATATTGATAGTACGGCTTCATTAATATTGAAATATATTCGATGGAGTAGTTGCTTCTTTGAAGTATTAGAAATAACATTTAAATGTCACGTAAATGTTACAAATATTTCGCGCTGTATCATATCGATTACAAGTTTCAAACACGTAAAGCCAGTCATGTACCTTCAGCTTCAAAGGCAAGTAGAGGCTTTGATCCAAGCGTATATCGCGTGCTTTCGCTACGATGTTTTCTTCACCGTGTAAGCAAGTATAAACTATTAATTCCTCAAATTAGCACACAGGTGAGATTCAAAGGCAGGACGCAGGGTTCAGAGTCTAGATCATAACCAAAACCATCGATTATGGCACAAATATGTGGCTAAGTTAAACCGATACAACATACCATTTATATATTTCAATATACCCGTCTCTGTACGTCGCTACGAATGTAGAACGTGTAGTCTATGTACAGCTTGGTAAATACTTGAAAATAATTATCAAACCGCATCCAGTCGAAACGTGTACTAATACATGTGGTTATGGTTTTAAATGAATATTGTTTCGCTTAAGTTGTGAAACTTACGAACGTAAGTTAAGTGTTAATATTACGTCCGAAATATTGACTTCGATTTTCGTCTAATAAACATATCCAGTGCCTGCTTTGAGGTTCTAGAACGGGTCGTTTTTTCAACTTTTTTTATTATATATATTTTTACTTTCTTTCTATGTGCGCATTAAACCTTCGCATCAAACGGTGAAGGAAAACATAATGAGGAAACCGGCTTGCCTTAGACTCAAAAAGTCGACGGCTAATGTCAGGCACAGGAGGCTGATCACCTACTTGCCTATAAGATTGAGAAATGATCATGAAACAGATACACAAATTACTATTTATTTATGTTTTTCATTAAATTTGTGTCAAGTATATAACAATTCCTCAACGTTACCGCAGATTGACATTACGGGCAATGTTTAATGGTATTTTTATAGCAAACTAAATTAATCTCTTACTATGATACCAGACAAAGCTTTTAACAATTAAATGTGACGCTGGAAGTTTCCAGGCACAAAAATATATACATATATTTATACGGATGTACCGTATGGCAGGAGGCCTGATGTAAAGTGATACCGAAACCCATGGACACTGCAAAAAGCTCGCAAATGCGTTATTAGCCCTTTAAGAATTGTAACGCTTCTTTAAAGACCAAGGATGGAAATACTTCTATGGGCAGCTGGTTTCTCTTAACATATTTTGTTATAAAATACAATTGTTTAAGACAAACACATGTTTGGAAACTAGATAATACGGTTATATTTGATAGAGGCACTATCAATACACTTGTAACAAACGCTAAAAGCTTGCAATAGGAGCAGTTGTTTGAACAAACATTACTCTACAGTATTCCTGCACAAATGCTGATCCAACTTTAGCAAGATAAAACAGATGTTCTGCACGTTGTTGACTATTATTATTGAGTTGCTATTTTTGTTGCGCTTTTAAAGATTAATGACAATTTACGAGGTTAATTAAACTTACAGAACTTGTATTTATCGTGTTTGATGGAAGGCAAGTTTAGAGATCTATAAATAACATTTATTACTAACGAAACACTCAAAATAATAATAGTCAAAAAAGAAAAATAACAATAATTATAGAAAGAAATAAGGTACATTTTAAGTGTGTAGTGTTTACTGGCCTTGGTTTAGCATTATGCTCTAATTTACTTATAAAGCGATTATTGTTGAGCCTGTACATTTTTTTATACGACACAACGAAACACGCATAAGCCTAAACAATCACTATGTTAGTTAAATACATGTATAGAGTAAATCAATCATTAAACGGATGCAGATATATGTCTGTCCCATACGCCATCGGTTTATGTGAGACGTGAGATTTGCTAGTTCATACACGATTGTTGAAAGAGTTAGAAGATATTTGAAAGGCCGGCAACGTACTTGCGAGCCTTCTGGCATTGTGAGTGTCCATGGGCGGCGGTCCATCACTCAACATCAGGTGAGCCTCCTGCCCGTTTGCCTCCTATTACATTTAAAAAAAAAACGATTTTTGGCTTAAAGCATTAGACAGTAAGACCTTTTGGGGTAATTAGAGAATATATTTCTTCAGACTTCATAGTACGTGTAAAAAAACATTTTTAACACATTTATTAAAGGCGAGACTAGATTTATATCAACGTAAAGTTTCAATTGAAAAATTTAGACACGTACGTGGCATTTATCTTTTATACTTGCTGTAAAATATAGCACTGTGTGCGCTATGATTGAGAATCCCTAGTACGTTAGAGTTAGTAACTTAAACTTATAAAATTCTTAAAAGAACTGAATATAAATAGTAAAACAGAAATTTGTCTATAATCTCTTAAAGGCTTGGTATAAGAGGCCACAGATAACATTTTAAGATAAATACAGATTACAACTTGTAATCTCCAACAGATTGAAAAGTTTTATTTTAATTTCATACAACAGTGATTGTATTTTCCAAATTTGAATTATAGGCGATACATAGTGAACTTTATACATAATGTAACCAACATGTTTTTGTATATAACAAATGAAAAGTTAATAGAGCATTTAAATAAACAAAACACTACTAGCAACGTCAGAAATCCATTTTATATCTCTATAATGTGTCCAGACTTATATTATTTAAACTATTGCTATTTACTCGCTCACACTTAAACTTTCTATTTTAAACTTACACTTACTCGCTTACACTTACTCTTACTTGCTTACACTTACACTTACTCGCTTACACTTACTCTTACTTGCTTACACTTACACTTACTCGCTTATACTTACTTAAAATAGCATCACTTCACCGTTCTAAGTTTCATTAGTGAAACTTTTTGTGGATACATCCAATGTGTTTATTTAATGTTTTATTCTTAACTTTTTTTATTGTGTATGTATCTGTTTTGTTTCCAAATAAATAAGTATGAAAAATCAGCGTTTATTGAAACGCTAGAATCTATTACTTTGTACCGTCGAGATAACGATCCAGCGAGTCTCGAAGGCCCCAGTTAAGCAGGTTCTCCAGACTAAACTCTCAAACTTCGCTATCATAAATCAAATACTGATGTTTAACTACACCTCCAAGTTTTCATCCTGTTAATGCACTGTTTGGGCTACTTTTCAAAGGGTTCGTCTTAGTTTTGCTTTTGATTATCTTATTTAATAAATTATGATAACTGTTAGTAATTTGAGAAATAGAAAGGATTTTAATTAGAATCACATTGGTTACTTAATTTGAGAAACTACTGTGGATTTGGGTGGAGAGAAATAGTGTTATTGAACATAGATATAACAAAACTTTATAGTGACACATACACGCGCGCGCGCACACACACACACTCGCACATACACTCACACACACAAACACACACCAAATTTATTTTTACGACTCCGTTTGCAATGTTTTCTTTTAGCACTTAATACTTATTTTCTTCTATTGTATCTTATGTCAATGACCTGATTGTACCTGTGCCGGTCCGGTGGTGGAGAGGCTGGCTATCTGTCACTCAGGTCTCCTGTTACAGAGACCAGTCTCTCACATACACTTCCTAATGTTGTCATCTTAGTTTAGTCATAATAACCTTGTATGTATAATGTATATGTGAGAGAAGAAATAAAGCTTATTATTATAGTTTTATACCCCCAAATGAAATCCCGGGTCGTCTGTTACGTTTGTAATTTATCAAGGAAAGCTAACTAACCCGAAGATCAAGTATCCCTTTTAACCACTAAGCTATATATAACGTACTAGTCGTAAAATAATATTTTCTATAATAATATCCTACTAATATTATAAACGAAAGTTTGTAATTAAGGATGGATGTTTGTTACTCTTTCACGTAAAAACTGCATGGATTTTAATAAAACTTCACAATAATATAGTTTATACATCAGAATAACACATTGGCTACAATTTTTATAGATATTGTGTGAATTGTCTAAAATATCATGTAAGTACATTGATATACAAAAAACCCAAGATGCACAGTCTCGAATAAAAGAAACGCTCGAAAGTGTCCCGAAACACTATTTCTGTCCCTTTCTATAACAGTATATGTTACAAGCATATATTATTGCAAAATCAACCTTACACGAATTGCTTAAAGTTGTTATTACAACGCAATGTATACGTACATAAAGAAATAAAATTTGACGACCGACCGTGATCGGTAGGACAAGGTATTGAGTGGAGTCGAACATGACTTTTTTATTTACAACTATTTAACATAATTTTAAATTTACTCACTTTTCGGGTACTTTACAGCGTGCGTGGTCACGGTGACTGAAGACAAAAGGTGTTGAATGTTATATAGTTGTAAATTTATAATAATACATAACTTTAATCCGGTTAAAAAGTTTTTTCTTTAAATTAAAAAAAATGTTAAATTGGCTACCTCCTGACCTACACTTTATATAGCGTAAATATATTTGTCAAAAACTACACACAAAAAAGTTCAAAAGTACGTAAATTTATTTATAAAAAAAAACACAAATAAATAACATCGACTCCACTTATTAGACGCGAGACTATTTGAAATGAGCGCACAATTTAGAATGTTGCGGTCATTTTTAGAGGACGTTTTTTTAGACGTTGATTGTGCATCTTGGGTTTTTTGTATATCAATGTGTAAGTAGGAAAAAATCTACCATCTGCGAGCTATTCTGGCGTGCGCTGCCAAAACCGCTAGAGGTACTCATATGTCATGTATGATGGAAATGTTTATCTTAAATAGTCAAAATCTTTAGTAGTTTTTTTTTACGACACGCTAATATAAGCTACTCGACACACAAATGTCGCGGGCACCAGCTAGTATTTTATAAAGTATTTCTGTCGTCAAAGAACTTTTTCTAAAGTCACCCTAAAGCTTTTATGTCGCGCAAAGCTTCGGTCAACCGATCAGTGCCAAGTCTTTATATAAAAAGTTCTTCATAAATAAAAGACAGTAAATATTTGACGCTGAAGCTATTATCACGCACCGCGTGCTGCTAATCGAACGTGCCCTTTTGCCCGATAACTCATAAAGGTCAATAACTTTTATGGGATCCTATATTATATCGATATTCCCAGTCATGCGGAAATTAAAACCAATATGTGGAACCAGCTGCCCATTTAAGTATTTCCAAACAACCTTACCGATCCTTAAACTCACTCACATCAGGTTCCTACCCGTTTGCCTTTCTTAATTTCCTAATCTCCCCGACGCTTGTGGCGTGGGTTCTTATTATACGAAATATATTATTTTTTTATAAAAAATTTTGATATTACGGAACTGATAAGAGATTAAGACGAATTTCGCAAATAAATTCTTTATGCTTTATCAGAAATGGCAATCTAATTAAACTTTTTATATTCGAAAAGTGTTATATGTTATATATCTACGTCATGGTGTATTAAAATAGTCTAGTCTCATATAGCAAGTAGGTACTATAACAAATTAGTCCTATTTAATATAATTGAATTATATGTATAATTATTAAATAATAATATAACGAAAAGATGTTTTTTTCATTACGTGTACTCTGAAAACTTATAAATGTACAATAGGGCATTCAATAGTCATACATTATTTACATATATTACTTATATAACATTAAAACAAAACAACTACTGCATTAAAAAAATATGTTAATTTCAATCCTAAAAATATATACTCTACGATATGTATGTAAAAATATTCAAACATTCAATGAAAAATCTCCAATATTTTCTTTGTTAAAGGATATGTAGACTGTGGGAATGAAGCCATGTGTTTGCTGTGCATCGAGTATTTTAACTTCCGGAAAAAATACGATTCAATTTAAATAATTACACTTCGCCACTTAAAAGCTGTTAATATCTTTTAAGTGCCGTACTACATCGTTGAAATCAACATGGGCAATCCTATAGCCTCCTTAAATAATAGAGATGACTCCAAAATAGCTTAAAAAGTATACCATGTACAAAATTAAAGATTTGCAGTAGGCATCAATTATCAATTTAGGGAACAAAAAAAATGACCGATACGAGTCTTAACTTCAGAATAAACAAGAAAAACTTCATAAAAACGGTCAAACCGTTTCGGAGGAGTTTAGTATAGGACTATACTAGCTATATAAAAGTATGAAGGGATGGTGATCCATCCCTGCAAGTTCTGGAGCCGATCTCCTCTAGCTATTACTAAAAGCGAATGGCCCGGTCTGTGAAGGGTACTTGCTGTGTCAAGTGTCTTCACAACTAACAATGGGCGTGGAGAGGCGGATGCAACCGCCGCATCGCATGTCAGGAACTGGATACGGCTCTACTCTTACTGCATCCCTAAGGCGATTGTTGGTGGCGCCTTGGGATTTTAGAGGGGATTAACAATCGTGAGTGCCACTTAACCATCCCGCAATGCATATCCCTAAGCAAAAATAAAAGAAAAATATATTGCGAATAGTGATGTTAAAATATAAAAAGCGCTCAGTGCTTAATAGGTAAACTCGTAGTGTACACCTCGATCCGAGGCCGCAGTCCAGTTTCAGAACCAAAAAATAAAGATAGTAAATAGCATAGACATTATATATATATATATTTTAATGACGAAATTTCATAGTGAATTTAGATTTATATACTATATTTTTAGGGGCTCTAGATTTATACGGAAAATACAGAAATTTTAACAACTATATAATTTTTTTCATACCATTCTCATGTTTAATTGATAACATAAATTCCAAGAACAGCCATTATCGCCGCACCTAAAGTCGTTCGTTGAGAATTAATCGCTACACCATAGACATTTTAAATAGTGAAACAGCATCTTTTGTAATATTCACCCTGACACGGAATTTAAACCCGATACCTCATGACACAGTCCACGTTAAGCAAATACCCATTTTAATTACATATATCACCAGTACTAGTGGTAAATAAAGTGGTGGATAAATTTAAAATTATGTTAAATAATTGTAAATTTATAATTATATAAATTATTATTTAATTATATATATAATTATATAATTTATAATTATATAATTATATATATTATAATTATAATAATACATAACTTTAATCCGGTTAAAAAGTTTTTTCTTTAAATGATATAGATTTTTACTTCTTAAACCTATATTTTAACAATTTAGGTTTAAGTAACTCCTATTTGAGTCCCAGTGGACTTAGAATAGACTGTTGGTAACGAAATTTACGTAGTTACTGCAAACTAATTGTTTCTGGCTCGCTATTCGACCGCCAACTGTTTAATATCTTAAAATTGGAGCTTAACATAGTGACGCAATATAACGTTAAACTACTGAAATAAATTACAGTAATTTTGATAAGACACATATTTTTTGTCTTTGATTAACATAACCTTTACACATTTAAAGAAAAAACTTTTTACCGGATTAAAGTTATGTATTATTATAAATTTACAATTATTTAACATAATTTTAAATTTATCCGACGTTTCGCGTGCTTTACAGCGTGCGTGGTCACGGTGACCACTATAATAATACATAACTTTAATCCGGTAAAAAGTTTTTTCTTTACACATATTTTTTCATTATAAAACATACAATTTGACAGAAAGAGACTTAGCAATTAAAATATACAAGTAATTTTGTCAGTAGTGAGAAAACTAATGCACAATCATAATAGTGAAAAGCTATAGTATACTTGCGACCGGCTAAGGTTTTTGTTATATTACATAGTAGTAAACTATTCAAGGAAAACGGTAGGAGAACACCAGTCATGGGGACCACCATGCTTTTTTACTTTCAACTTTTACTTTCAACACAGCGCCATCTGTTAGAATTGTGACTATCAAATAATTTACAAGTAATTTGCAATAAAATAATATTGAGATGTAAGCTATCCTATCTTTTAAGTTAGATCAAACCGCACACGGTGTGCATATTTGATTGAAATCGGTTCAGTAGTTTGGGAGTCCATAGCGGAAAAACAACGTGACACGTAATTTATATATATTAAGATAAGTATAGTTCTTATAGCATTCAATAGTATAACAGTTTCCGCGTGAAATCAATGTGATCTCTGCATCACATCGCGGGAAATTGCAATTTTTAATTTATAGAGATGTTATATTATTTTTTGCCACACCTATGCATAACGGAAATCAATGATATTGTTACGTAGATGTATTTAAGTAAAGAGATATAAGAGATAAGTTTGAAGTGCAAATATTTTTAATTCGTAATTAATTTAAATTGAACAAAATAATTGCATCGATGAATAAGCTTTCACCTGTGGAAAGCTTACTTAAAGTACTGATGAATAATACAGTGACCGATGGACTTATTTATTAATGAAATTTATGTAATTGTAGCGAGCGATCTTATTTCCTTTTAATATCAATAATTCAATATGTCCGGTCTCCATACGGTATTGAATTTCGCATTTTATTCAAGAGCTGGTTAGCTCTTGTATACAATTTAACAAGTTATGTATTCACATAATCCAATAAGTCTGAGGTATTATTATTTACGCGATATGAAAAAGGTCTTCCCGGCTTTTTTTTGCCTAAAACCTGAACCTTTTCATAACAAAAAATGGTAATGCGAATTGCGAATGTTACGTCCATATTCTAATTGGTATCCCAAATCTCAATCTCGCATGTCAATTATGCCAAACTTCATGATCAAAACATGGTTTGACAGATCTTAAAACTTGATCTATGTTTTGACGTTCTTAGATCAATTGTCAAATGCTGTTTACGGATAAATAAATGCGTAAATGCAACTATAAATAGATTTAAAATTACTACTACTATTTAGAATAAAGATAATATCTTATTATATATTATGTCGGAGCAATGGCTCTACTATCCGCAGCCATTGTACAGGGCTTATCAATTAACAAAGTCAAAGTCACACCAGTATAAAACCGTTAATACTTCTGGTTTAATTGATTTTCCAATATTCATAGATCTCCAAAATAACGACTTTATTTTGAAAGTCAATATTCCATAGTCATTATTATTGTTAAATGTATTGTTATGTCGAAGCAATGGCGTCTGTCTGACTGTCAGCTGCCATTGTCTTTATATGTCACAGAGCTCTTAAATTAAGAAAGTCAAAGTTTAATCGGTTTGAAACCGTTAATAGTTGTGGTTTATTGAATTTGCCAATATTAATATTAACGACTTCTGTTTGATAGTTAATGTTCCATAGATATTATTATTGTTAAATGTAATTTGTTATGTCAAAACAATGGCGTCACTATCAGCTGTCATTATATGTCCCAAAGATTATAAGTTTAGAACTTCAAAGTCTAATCAGTTTATAACGTAACATAAACTGTAGAAATTTTATAATACATGATGTGGTGCGCTGTAATTAATAAATAATGTAAGATTATTATACATTTATATTATTATTTATTAAATTATAAATATATTTTTAATTTTATTTATAATACGACAGACTGAAATAACGCACGAGTAAAAATCGTGCAAGTTATTTAATTTCTGTATTCAATATGCTACGGTTCAAACCACAAAGGCATTTTAAAGGGAAAATGTTCCAGCTTACAAGGAAAAATATTTACATGACCTGTGCTATATATAGGCAAGGAAGCTTTTCCAAAGTTTTACCTAAAAGACAAAGTTAAAGAATAAATCGACGTAGGAAAGCATATTTGATGTAAGTAGACAAAATACCTAAAGTGACTTTTTCCTGCCATTAGAATCAGAAAAAAAAGCCGCATCGAATGACCCGGGTCCTGTGTCTCTACGATGAAAAAAAAATTATATACGCCATTGAAAACGCCCGTACTTATATTTTTTTTAGCAAGATTAAATGCTGTATGTAGACCAAAATCCAGTCATTATAGACAATTTGTACTTACAGCAAAAGAAAAACTGCATTTTTTTCTTTACAAATACTTACTTCTTCCCATTTAAAAACTTAACGCTACTTACAGCATTTCAGCGACGTGTGATTTTTACATTCGTTTACTTACAGCAAGTTTAGGGAACCTACAGTTTTAGTTTTTTTTTACCATTTACAACATTTTATTTCATTCAACCAAACATTACATTAACAAATGACCCACTGCATTTCTAGATCTTATCATAATTATAAACTAATCTTACATCTTGAATTGCAATTGAAAGTACCAAAATATATAAATTTACTGCATACAGCATATTTACCGCCTGTAAATTGATAATATTTCCGCGAGTACATTTTTCTTCCTTAGTTACAGCGTTTTAAAGGTTTGTGATTTAAAAAACTGTTTGCTGTAACTAGCCAAACACGTACTTATAGTAACTTTGGATAAAAAGTTTACATTACAAATGGTGACTGGCAGTTAAATAAATATATGTTTCAAAAATGGTAGCAATATCATGGATAGGTCAGACACTATTAATTTTTTTCCGAAATTAATAAAGTTTTTTGGCTCTGGTGAACAATTGCAATATGTCTACTTACAGCAAATGTGCTTTCCTACGTCGAAATATACTTCTACATGATGCTGACGTCGTGAAAATTTTCAAGCGGTCCGCGGGTAATGAATTTCAAGAGATTTGTCTCATATTTATCTCATTTTTGTATATTACGCATAGAATCATAAATATAAAAGTACCGTCCACTTGTAATTAAATCTACTTGCGCAGTGAAAAATCCTAGAATAACAGTTGAGTACGATAGCAATTATATTCTTAATTTAAAAAATACATTATTGGACTGTTTTACATTCAATTGTTTCTTTACAGACTAGACAAGTGTTTTTAGTGCTGTAAAAACAGTTCGCAATGTTTGGAATACGACGAATAATACAAATAAACGCACCAATTTTCGTTTACTTAATGATTTCGAAGAATGAACGAAAGATCAGCCATTAATGTATTATTGATATCTGATTTCAGATAATTTAATAAACGGGACAAAGACAAAACAAAATAGACGCATTGAAAAATAGTTATACAAGTTAGCAATAGATATTAAAGGTTATTACATCGCGGTCCATAGAGAACAATAAAAAATATGAAAATTCAGTGCAAACAATCGAGTATAAAGCGAAAAGCAATAAACAATGACACGAATAAAACATGTGTAATATATGTATGTTTGATTATTATCTTCGCTTTAGATAAGGTACAAAAACTATGAAACTAACGTCAATCACATTTGTGGGCTACACGACTTCATTGAACCTAGTAATTGATTGATTTTTGACAATTTCGTCCAATTAGTGACAAATTCGAAATCTTTCTCCCCATACAATTAATAAATCGGGATTTAGCATGAAAATTCCGATAACCAATATTGAAGGCAAATTTTTAAAGAACAAAGGCAGTAATTAAAAAAGGATTATTTTATAGACATTTTGTAGCTCTTCATTAAAGTGTCGGTTTTTGTCTGGAATATTTCATATTTTTACGAGGATTGAGTTATTTTATTTTCGGACGAAATTTTTCTTTTTAAATAAAACTTAATTAAGCATTTCTCTAGTTCACTCAAATCAAGTGCCTGCTTAAAAAATAATCTGTGCAAATTACGCCATAGTCTACTTTAAAATTGAACATTATCGTTGGAGGAAAAACTAAAAAAAAACATGTGGTTTAACCGCTATGGTTTTACCGCTATGGTTTAACCGCAATGGTTTAACCGCTATGGTTTAACCGCAATGGTTTAACCGCAATGGTTTAACCGCTATGGTTTAACCGCTATGGTTTAACCGCAATGGTTTACCCGCAATGGTTTAATCGATATGGTTTAACCGCTATGTTTAACCGCGATGGTTTAACCGATATGGATTAACCGCTTTGGTTTAAAAACTTATGGTTTTCTGCGGTGAAACTCCTGCTGAGATGAGAGCAGACTATCGTTACAGTACATAAGGTATTCTATAAGACTGATCTTATAGAAGACGACCCATTTTTATTCATTGAGGCATCTGGTAATGCACAGTATTTTGGAAAGTATGATATTCTAAGCAATCAACACAACGCGGTAGCCAATAGTTGCTAATAACAAATATGTGTATATTGTCCATGCGTTATCGTGTAGTGCATTGTTTCCCAACGTGGGGCCCACGCCCCACTGGGGGGCAATTTTATTGTTAAGGGGAGCTATTCGAAAATTTATTAAAATTATTTGGAATTTGAATTTCAGTTTTTCATTATATTTTGAAAATTTACTGTTTTTCGTTCACAATTTCCTAGTAATTCCTTCCTAAAACCTATCAGTTAAGTTTCTAATAATAAGATTTTAAATAAATTTAAAGACTGAGCTCGTCTGATATCAAGAAGTAGAGAGTTCCAAAGCAGGATACTTGCACAGTAAAGGAGGAGTGACAGAATTTAGTTTTATGTTTCAAGAATTAGATTGTCAAGGGAACGGAAATCAAAACTACCGTCAGAAAGGAACATAAAAATTTTGCTTTAAGTAACTAGGACTTTGAGGATTAAAGATAACAAAATGTGCCGCAATCGAATGGATAGCCAATTGAGCTTTCTTCAAAACTCCGAAATATTGTCAAATTTACGGAGTCCAAATATGAATCTGAAGCATACAAACGCTCCAACTTATCAAGCTGCATTTCAGTTAAATTCGGAGAACACACATCAACGTAGTCGAGAATAGAAAGTAGCAGAGAAGGAGCGAGATAAATTTTAGTAGAGATGGGCAAAACAGCTGAGAAAACGTCTGATGAATAAAGAAATTTAGCAGAAAGCACTTTAATTAACACATAATATTATTTAATATTCAAAATAATTTTCCTAGTGAAACCAGTCTGAAAACATAAACGGACGAATGTCGAGAGAAGCTTAAACGCAACACAAGAAATATTGCTTTGCTTTTTAATGGCTCGGCGCTCGCTTTGTCGGAAATAAATCTTCTAAGAAAGTCCTTTCTGCCGAGAACTGAGAAGCTTTCGTTATTTTTAGTACTAAAGATAATTGGCATTTTCGTATTTTTTAAACTCTATCGCATTTTTCAAATAAGTTGTTGAAACGGTAAGTATCCCCATATTGAAACCCTTAATATAAATAACTGAATTTGTTTTTTGTTACATAGAAAATTTCAAACTGGTAGGAGGCTCACCTGATGTTAAGTGAATCACGCTTATGGACACACAATGCCAGAGGGTTCGCGAGCGCGTTACCGGCCTTTTATGAATTGGTACGATCTTTTCTTGAAGGACGCTAATTGATTCCTAAATACTGGAGTGGGCAGCTGGTTCCACATAATAGTGGTGCGCGGCAAAAACTGCTTTAAATAAACTATTCTAGTACTAGTAACCGATGAGGTCGACATGATTGACATCGAGTATCTTTTATCTTGTGCTACACGGCGAGGAAGCTACTCTCAATAGCTTTGTGAGAGTTGCAGTTACAAGCACGGACAGTGACGGCACGTGGGAAGTCCTCCAGAGTATTAAAAAAAAAATACCTTAATGTCACCTTAAAAAAAGCATTTATGGCTTTAAGCATCATCGTAAACACTAATGAACATTTTTCTCGGTAAAAATTTAGTTTTAACAATGCAAATCCTACTGAACTTTTAATCCGGTCGTGAACTTCCAACTTTTATAAAATCCGTAAAGCCGACAGTGAAATATCGTATTTTGTCACGACAACAAATATGCGGATATTTCATAAAACGTCTTATTAACTTGGTTTTATATATCAAAAAAACATTAATGTGTCAAGGTTACTTTACGTTACGTTACACAGTTAATTACAACAAAGAAGATAAAAATGCTTGGCAATAGTTCTAATTATATTCTTATAATTTGTTTTGTTATCTTTGAAGTTTTGTGAATATGTGTATAATGGTGAATGTGGTAGGTAAATCACAGAACAGATTTTTTTTTAACTTAGGTATGTAGCTTTAATGACGTTGTGGTTTATGACATTTTTGACGTGACAACGTCTTATAATTCGATGGAGCCGGCTGCATGCACGAAAAAACATGACGCATGCAGCGTTACCTCGCTCTGAGGCGTTCCATTTAAGGCTTGAAGTGCAAGCGAGAGCGCGGAATGAGCGACAAAGAGGCACAAACGGCCTCCGCGTTCGGCAGCGTTCGTTCGTTAAAAAAATATAATGACAATTGTATTTATGCGTACAAATAAATGTAACTTGATCAATTCAATTGTGATTTCCTCTCTTTATCCTTACAAAATATATATAAACAAATAAAATTAAAATGCAACCATTCCATCAGTATTTTCTTATGACGTTGTCACGTTCAACTATCGTCAGTAAACCGACTTGACAGACAACCGATTTTTCTTTGAATAATTGCAATGTAGAGGGAGGATTAAACTTGCTGAGTTTCTTGCCCGTTCTTCTCAGAGCAAGGCCTCCTGGTAGTTTTGCGAACGGATGGCGTAGTCTTGCTCTTTCGCGAATTTTGTAAACGTTTTTGACATTCATAAGCATGCCCTAAGACGCATCTAAATTGAATAAACGTATTTTGAATGATTGATTGATTTTATTCTTTCTTTGCGAAATTATAAAATATAAATACTATAAATATATATATAAATATAATAACCACCTTGTATGTAATACAAAACGAATAACAAGAAGTTTATTAATAATGTGAAGTACATTCTACTTTTCGCAACGTTAAGCCAAATCAAATATACCAAATAAATAATGTATCTTATAAGAATGAAAATGTAAAAGAATAGAATTAACTATCATAAAGCATGCCCTCTCACAACGTTGCTGTGCCTAACCAAGGTCCTTATTGTAATAAATTATAACGTGTAAAATATGAACATAAGGAATGCAACAAAAAAAGTGGCGGAGAGTTTATTACCAGTTCTTCTCCGTTCTACGCCCTTGATTTGAGAACTGGCAGTAAAATTAGAAGCATTTAATGTAAGTTTCTTTTGTTTGACGTTCATAAATGTACATTGTGTTGCCTACATGATTTTTGATTTTGATTTTTGAAGAATGATTTGAGTTTGATTTTTAAGACAATGTGAGGAAAATGGAATGCCTTAGAATTGAGATGAAAGGCTGTCTTTCTGATGAAAGGCCGCCCTCAGTACTTATTATTGTAACTTAATATTACAAACATTGAAATATGACAGTGTTATAAATAACTTTGTACCAAAATTTTAATTAAAAAATACAAAGTGTTAACGGCTGTACGGCTTTGCAGGGTTGGATATTCAAATATTTTAGAAACAAATATTGCTCATTACTCGTGAGTAATAAAGCAATGCAATGGTGAAATAATGTTCCGCTTTCTGTGTTTTTACGCAAAAACGGCAAATGGTTTTTTATTGCTTTTTACTTATTATAAATAAAGTCAGAGTTCAAAACACCAAGGCCTGAAGGTTTTCACCACGGTACGAACTCCTTTAAATTTCTTACAAATTAGGAGGAAAAAGTTTTTATACAATATACCTATAACGTCTATCTTGAATGTATGGTGCCAAGCAAACAAATGTTGTCCAAAATTACGGCCATTTTTAATATGGAATAGCCGTCCCACAGGTCCATTCGCAGATTGAACTCAAGAGCTGGGGGAGATCGGTTCTGATATTCTGTTTGCAAAAGTAGTAGCAGTGGACCCGTTCCAAATACGGTTGCGAAGCATTTTGGAAGAGGACTTTGATGTTTGAAAAGTTTTTGAAACAGTTTTTCAAATATCGGAATGTTTTCTGTTATGAAAGTGAAACATCAAATATTTTAAAGGGTTTTATAAACATAAAATATTGTAAATATTTGTAATATATAAGGGAGCGTTCAATTATTACGTAACAAATTTTGGGAGGGGGGGGTCCTTTTGTAAAACGTTACGATGCGGGGCGGGGATAGAATTACGCTTTATTGTTAAAATTATTTTCTATTTACACCACATAATAGTAACTAAAGAGTCACTAGGTGGTCACGAAACGTTTTACTATACTTGGGTACAGTACTGTACTTGGGTACTGAAAAACGGCGGGGGTCAATAATCTCCAAAAATTGCGTTACGTAATACTTGAACGCTCCCTTAAACCATGAAGTCAATGTTTTAAAATACCCCCTCACCTCTGGTCCCCTCAAATAGAACCTAAACATTTATAACTCTAAGAACTCCACGAAGGAGTAACCTATTATGGCGTATTAGTAAGCGAATTAGTAATTTTGAGTATATTTTGCTAACAGCCTACTAATTAACAAATAGCAAAATCATTTTCATCGGCAATGCGTCTTAATGAATATTAATGAGGCTCATAAATTATTACATACGACCTTAACTAATATCTAATTATATTTCGCACCTGTGACCGTCGCAATACGTGTTTGGTACACGCAATATTATTTATGAAAGAAAATCCAAACGGAAATTAATATGGAAAATATCCCGTGTTTTGGTTAAATAGTTCTATAACTTTTAAACTGACATGACGAATACAAGTTTGAGAATCATTTTTCTTTAACGTGGCGATTAAAAATAGAGTTTTTTACCAGTTCTTCTCCGTTCTATGCCCTTGATTTGAGAACTGGCAGTAAATGTAAAATTGGAAGCATTTAATGTATATTTATTTTTTGACGTTCATAAGTGTACATTGTGTTACCTACGTGAATAAATGATTTTGACTTAAGACTTTTTCGTCACTTTCTGTCTAATTGTGTATACGCTGTGATAAAAAGAGACATATATTATAGTTTACTTATAACGATCTTAGAGTATAAATGTATTGAACAAATCACGTGCTTAGCTAGCGTCCCTATTATATATAGACGATATAAATTTTAGATAACTTGAATTAACAAAGAGCATTGACTCTATTGTTAGCGATATCGAAGTGAATGGCTTCTATCCCGTCACTTCTAAGAGCATCGGATGCGTATTGCTAGTTTCAATAACTGGTATATTCTACAACGTTGATGTGTCATATAAATACTATCTTAGAATGTCATAGATTTTGTTACCTTCTTTGTGTAATGCTATCTAATTCGGAAGGTTCTCTTCATCACTCAATCATATACAAATACTAGCTGACCTGGCAAACGTTGTTTTGCCATGTTTATCATTTATACTAAAAAATAGGGGTTGATCGTACAGGGGTGAAAATTAGGGGTTGTATGTATTTTTAATCATGTATAATAGAAAAATAAAAATATAATCTAAAAATTATAAAAAATAATTTAGGGGTGGACTGGACTATCCTAAACATTTAGGGGGATGAAAAATAGATGATGTCCGATTCTCAGACATACCCAATATGCACACAAAATTTCATGAGAATCGGTCAAGCCGTTTCGGAGATGTTTAAGTACAAACACCGTGACACGAGAATTTTATATATTAGATATATCCAAATATCAGTAAATACCTTCACACTAAAAGCACACAACTTCATTATCTCGGGCTTCAAACTCACGACCCTTGATTGATGACTTAGGTACAAAACAACATATTAAAGATTTTTCTGTGTGTAAAAGAGTATATGTATGTTACTTATATTATTTGAAGTTTTCCCTAAAGCCACTTAAACTCATGAGAGCATAATTTCGCCAAGGAAATGGGAGCACTTATTCTCGGTCTTATTCAATATTAAAAGTACAAGGAAACGTTTTACATATTTTGTTATGTGTTTAATAAGGATTTCGTGTTGGACAATATTTTTTGCTACAACTTAACTTAATTGTTATATTTCAGTCAATTGACATCTAACTATAATGAATCTTAACCACGCTATTTGTGAAAAGCGTAAAACTGTTTAGTAGTATTTTTTGTTTTTAACGCGTTTATTCAGACAAACACCTGGCATTCAACTTCATTATATAATATGTGAATAAATGTGATATATCTATCTATCTATAATAATTTTAACGGTCTAAAAATCTATATCTTAACTGATGCACAAGACATCAAAGGTTAATATAAGTAATAAACGAATGTGCCAAATTCAATACTTAACTTATTTTTGTATTTTTATTTCGCGTATTGAAATAGCACTATTTCAAAAGATTTTTTCGATAAAATCATATTTATTTGTTTCAGGTACTCGAATATAATGGAGCAGATAACGAAGTACATAATAATCATAACCTCACTTTTAACAGTGACCCCATTAGTCACAGAAAGCAAAAACGACACGAAACCTAAAATTGACAGACGCTATTACCAGATGCCAATATTCATTAACGTGTGCGATATAAGCGATCGTCGCTCAAAAGTGCATTGCTACTGTGACAGTAACAAACCAAAATTGGCGACTAGAGCTGACTGCTGGATATTTAGCGGCGGACTCACCGAAGATGATCCGATTTGGCTCAGTTTTTCCTCTCAGTCAGAAATAGAACATCTCATTTTTAATGTACGAATCGATGACGCATTGACGTTCATCCCAGCGAAGGCCATAGTTAGACTAGACAAATTAAAGTTTCTCTCCATTCAATTTGGAACTATTAAACGAATCCCGCCCTACGCATTCACGAACTCTTCAACAGTTCGACAGATACTACTGAAGTCGAATAAAATATCTAAATTAGATAAACACTCGTTCTCCCAACTTATGATGCTTTCGAATCTTAGTTTAGAAGACAATCTGATATCTGAACTTAAGAGGGATGTATTCTTTAACCTACCCAACTTACATGTACTGCACTTGACGAACAATAACCTAAGTTTGTTGCACGAAGGATGTTTCAAACACTTGAACAATCTGATAGAATTAAGATTGGATATGAATTATATCTCGGTTGTGACTAAAGAAATGTTAGAAGGGCTAGAGAATCTATCCAGATTGAATTTGAAGAACAATAAACTGACAATGATCGGGAATCTCGCTTTCAGCGAATTATGGGGATTAAAAGAATTGATGTTGGACAATAATGCGATTGAGTACATATCGGAGCGCGCGTTCGGCGGACTGATTCAGTTAAGAAAGTTGACATTGTCGGGTAACAAGTTGACATCGTTTTACGACGATATACTGGAGGATATAAGTAGTCTCATCGTGCTGGATTTGAGGGATAATCTGTTGACGACAATGTCGTACGAAACTGTCAGGCCTGTTGTGGAAAACGATAAGGCGCTCTCGTCAGTTGTTTATTTAGATGGTAAGTGATTTTCAAGTGTTTTTCTAGAAATTTAGTAAGTATGGCACAGCAGTTTCTTGGTTAACGCTCATAGCCAGATATTCGATTAAGTTTCTGGCTATTAATTTTTAAGATCTAACATTTTTCAATCCATGATTAAAGCTGTAAGGTTAAATCAAATAAATTTGAAATATACACGCCGATACAATAATATATAGTACGTATATATACACAAAAATGAATATTAGTATAGTGTTTCATGTAAATAAAAATGCAATTATAAACGTCTTCTCTTGTAAATTAAACCTGTATAAATTTCAGTAATCTCACCTGAAAGTGCATGCAAAGTGGTTGTAATAATCTGAGCAAAGTTTAGTTAGGAAATTAGTTTACAGGCAAACCCTGTCGTGGGTTTCTGAAAATGAACTTCAAAGTTTCATGTTAACATTTTTATGATAAGCTTTTGTATATACTTTTTAATAAGGTACAGATAAAAGCATTTATATGTAGATAAAGGATAGATAATAGATATGCTTTTTAACTGTAGGTTAATGGATTTCATAAGTATTTTAATGCCCTCTTTTTAACATGTGTGATGTTTGATAGCATAAGTTAAATATAATAAAAATGTCAGTATCATAAAGAAAATATCGAAAAGTATATTATTCAATATAACAATACACAATGTATGTTACAATATATAATGTATGTTTCAAGAATTCTTTATATGTTATTAGCATTATTTTCATCATAAACTAGACAAATAAAAAACTAACTCTTAAAACATCAATTTTATTTCAAGTCAATAAAAAAATACATATTTTATTATATATTTCATAAAGATGCATCGTGTTAGGCATAGCACTAATGATCTTCTAAATGTATTGATCACAAAGGACTATATATATATATATATATATATAACTTTATATACTTATTATAGTAATTTATTTGCAACAATGTTGAATAAAATTTTATGGTGAAACAATCTAAAGTTCGCATATTCTGCCACATGTAATGCATACAAATTTGTCTTAAAAGGTAGAATTTTACATAGAAGTTACAATTACATTATGAGTCATTATATATATATCATTACGGTATCTAATTAATATTTATTATAATGTTCACCAATATTCATTATTACTCACTAACTAGCATAGCAACTTAGACGGAATTGTTACTAACTAAAACTATATATTAATATAATCTTAAATAAACACGTTATTATTATTATATTATCACGTAGAAATATTACCGTAATAAAACGTAAAACATAAAGCTTAATAAAACAGGCTAAACAGAATACTTTTCTCAAAACCCGAATAAAAGATCTAATAAACATTGAGAGACAATAAAAGTAAAAATAAACGTAAATGTGACGCATCTGCCGATAACCGGTTGTTTTAATCAGAATGATCGAAGAGCTTCGCACTTGCCAATATAGAGATGGAGGTAGGATAAATTGGAAAAGAAGGGACAATTTTTACACTATACGAAAATGAGGTCAAAATCTTTGTGATAAAGATTCATAGTTTTAGGTTTTTGTAAAGGTATTTTTGTTTGGTTATTAATTTATTTTATTAAATTTATTAGTTATACTATTGTCTATTTATAACTTGAATAAATATCAAACCAGTTTTATAAATTTAAAATAAATTGTTGTTAAATCAAGTTTTTAGTACGCAGGCTGCAATTTCCCCGTACTAGACTATCTAAAGCTAGTAATTCTTTTTTGGGGAAAGAGATACTCTTCTTTAATAAAATCCCAGAGGCTCCTTTATCTCTGCCTTTCAATAAATTTAAGAAATGTATTAAAGAAAAGCTGTGTAAAAAGGCTTACTATAAAGTCAACGATTATCTAGTTGATAAAAGGGCCTGGGACTAGTGCTAGACAGGCTACCTCTAATTAATTTGCGATATTTGTTTTAAAATAAGTGTTGTTTGATGATTTGATATTTTAAAAGAGTACGGAGAGTTTTTTACGCCGGCTTTTTCTCTCGGCCTACACCCTCTGTCTTCTTTGCCGATGAGTAGGGATGCCTACAAATTCAAATTTAATGACGTGGAATAAGTGATACATGTATCTTATGTTCCATAATAAACATATTTTTTTAATTTTTTTATTTTAGTAACTTAGCTATAAAAAACTTTAAAATACCTATTTAATGTGTCTCAATACAATATAAGTAGTAATACTACATTTAATTATTCGGACACATACTTTAAACAGAAACCTCACAATTATTTTTGTAAAAAAATTGACTGAAATATTATGTATAATAATTTTCGGCATTCTATACTAGTGTTATAAAGAAATAATATTTGTTGATGTATATTTAATGAGTAAACTCTAAAACGAATCAATTAAAAATCCATCACCTTAAGAAAGTTACATTATCCGATAACTACATAGGTACTTCATTCCAATAATGGTATATGGTACTCTTCACTCTCAGTAAATGAAATAAAATGAAATAAAATTAGAAGCATTTCATATATATCTCTTTTTTGATGTTCGTAAGTGTACATTGTGTTACCTATATGAATAAATGATTTTGACTATTGTCTAAGCGGATAAGGCTTTACTGTTACCTCATCCCACCTAAGGCGATTGTTGGTGGCACCTTGGGGTTTTAGTGGGTATGCACAATCGCCAGTCCCACATAACTCTCCCGCACGAAGTAGTCGGACAGGGGTAGGGTATGCGCAATGCAAAAAAAAATAGTACACTACACTAGCGGTCTAGTTAAAAAAAACTCAATGGCAAAGTTTTTTAACTATCTGTCAAATCAAGACACATATAGTATGGACGAAAGATGTATACGAAATAATAAATCAAGGTTAATAGTTAAAAATCAGAGACGAAAGCAATTGATGCACCAAGCCACGCAAAAAAAGTGAAGTGGAAGTAGGCCTCACAGATTGCAGGTAGACGAAAACATTGCTCCTCAACCAGGCAAACGATACAGAGGCAGACCTTACGCTCGGTGGGATGATGTTATCAAAACATCGCGGGTCCTCAATGGATAGATACAAATAGCTCGGGATAGAGAAAGATGGCAAGCCTTTGGAGGAGGCCTTTACTGGAGAGGGTTTCTCATACATACTTACCGTACTAACACATAGGATAATTAGATATTAGTGTATCAGATCATAATTTACGGCTAAAAATAAAAAATATATCTGTATCTACCTTTTCACGTTGTATCTACGTAAATCAGTCTTGAATTGTACCTATCGCAAGGGCAGCGATAAATTTCACCCATTTCCATCGAGGAATGCCATTTTATTTACAAACATTCCCGCTTGTTTATTAGCTGCTTTATAACGCCATTCTGTAAGCGTATAGACTTTTATATTATTCACGAGTGGGATTTCGTATTTGAGCATTGAAAATAAAAAGTTGTTTATATTTTGGGCTTTTTAGTACGTCGTGAATAATACAACAGTGATGTTGGAAAGCTCGAATATTAATGTAATTTTAAAAATGTTTCTATTTGCACATTGAGTATGTTAAGTGGCTCCTTTATGATTATGACATTGAAAAACTCAGTGTCATTGAAAGATCTCAACAAGTTTACTCACCTTTATAAGTAAAAGCTTTACACATGTAGACCAGTGCCGATAATTTTTGAAACCAAAAAAAATTACAGTAGGATGAAACCCATTAGAAAAGCAGGGGAATATGATCAAAATGAAAGGAAAAATAAATTACGGTCGATCTGAGGTCGGGAAGGAGCAGGGGGGGAGGTTTAAGGGTAAAAAACGGTTTATCTCGATTTCCGGCAAAACTAAAAGTCCTATCGAAGAAATTTAAATGGCAAAGTTGTAGGTAATAAAAAGATCTAAAACTTTTGTATTCACACATTTCTCACATAACCTCCAAATTTATGTGAAAAATTCAAAAAACCAAGTTTTTGGTTTTTAATTTTTATCTTTTACAAATTTCTTTTTTTTTTAACGAAATTTGGTGAAAACTTACCTTATTATGTCCCAAATATATTGTAATTTATTTGATTAAAAATATTTATTTTTTCACCTTATTTTGAATTAATATCGAAAAAACACCCTAATTTTCAATCGAAAATTCTGACGTCAAAATTTCAGCTTTTTTCAAAAAGTTGGTGTGCTTTCAGTTCGTTGAAATCTCTACTTTCCTATGGTAAAAAAAATATATATATTACCATAGTAAATCTTCTCAGAAAATGCAAAACATCGTATGCAGTAACGCCCAGACCCGTCATACCCTTCCCTACTTCTCTATGAAATACGAAAATTTTAGCCCATCTAAAGGCTAAAAATTTTTTTTAGGTCACTCAGGTATATATAAGTTATCTTAAAATAGTAATGAATAGGCATCTAATTATAATTTAAAGAAGATTCGTAGAGAAGTAGGGAAGGGGATGACGGGTCTGGGCGTTACTGCGTACGATTTTTTGCATTTTCTGAGAAGATTTACTATGGTAATATATATATTTTTTTCTACCATGGGAAAGTAGAGATTTTAACGAACTGAAAGCACACCAACTTTTTGAAAAAAGCTGAAATTTTGACGTCAGAATTTTCGATTGAAAATTAGGGTGTTTTTTCGATATTAATTCAAAATAAGGTGAAAAAATAAATATTTTTAATCAAATAAATTACAGTATATTTGGGACATAATAAGGTAAGTTTTCACCAAATTTCGTTAAAAAAAAAAGAAATTTGTAAAAGATAAAAATTAAAAACCAAAAACTTGGTTTTTTGAATTTTTCACATAAATTTGGAGGTTATGTGAAAAATGTGTGAATACAAAAGTTTTAGATCTTTTTATTACCTACAACTTTGCCATTTAACTTTCTTCGATAGGACTTTTAGTTTTGCCGGAAATCGAGATAAACCGTTTTTTACCCTTAAACCTCCCCCTCCTACCCCTTCCCGACCTCAGATCGACCGTAATTTATTTTTCCTTTCATTTTGATCATATTCCCCTGCTTTTCTAATGGGTTTCATCCTACTGTAATTTTTTTCACTTTTTATTTATTTTGAAGGCTATCTGCACTGGTCTAATGTGTATAAACTTAATTATAGACATGAATCCAAAAAATCTAAAAATTAAATTCAAAGTTTTGAAAGTAGGGAAGGGGATGACGGGTCTGGGCGTTACTGCATACGATTTTTTGCATTTTCTGAGAAGATTTACTATGGTAATATATATATATATTTTTTACCATAGGAAAGTAGAGATTTCAACGAACTGAAAGCACACCAACTTTTTGAAAAAGGCTGAAATTTTGACGTCAGAATTTTCGATTGAAAATTAGGGTGTTTTTTCGATATTAATTCAAAATAAGGTGAAAAAATAAATATTTTTAATCAAATAAATTACAGTATATTTGGGACATAATAAGGTAAGTTTTCACCATATTTCGTTAAAGAAAAAAAATTTTTGTAAA
Organism: Pieris napi; assembly: GCF_905475465.1. Taxonomy (NCBI): domain Eukaryota; kingdom Metazoa; phylum Arthropoda; class Insecta; order Lepidoptera; family Pieridae; genus Pieris; species Pieris napi. Next base: position 8,320,131 of record NC_062254.1, read on the forward strand.
AGAAAGAAATAAAAAACCAAAAAGTTGGTTTTTTGAATTTTTCACATAAATTTTGAGGTTATGTGAAAAAATGTGTGAATACAAAAGTTGTAGATCTTTTTATGACCTACAACTTTGCCATTTAGTTTTCTTCGATAGGACTTTTAGTTTTGCCGGAAATCGAGATAAACCGTTTTTTACCCTTAAAACTAACCCCCCTTGCCCTTCCCGACCTCAGATCGACCGTAATTTATTTTTCCTTTCATTTTGATCATATTCCCCTGCTTTTCTAATGGGTTTCATCCTACTGTAATTTTTTTCACTTTTTATTATTTTTAAAGGCTATGGCACTGGTCTAATATTCCGTGTACAAAAAATCTTACTTTATCGCTACAAGATACCGGGAATGTAAACCTGAGATATCAATAGTAATTGCTACCAGTCGTTCATTTTTCATCAGAATAATTATAAAAAGCGCTCAGCTGTCTGGTTCATAAAAGATCACTCTTATTAACTTTTTTTATCACAAAACGAATACAATTTACAGAAGATATAATACTTCAAGTACATTAATAAGCCTATAATAATATTAGTAGTATAACAATACAAAGCATTGAATAATTAGTATAATAGATATTAACTGTAAAATCTGAGCGATCCCCGACCCAAGTTATTGAACGTTGTTTCCGTAAGTAATTTAGTTAAGTGCTCCTCGACTGTCCGCAATATAAATTAAAAGGAAAGTGCATTGTATGGAACTAATTGTAATTTGGACAAATGTAAGGACTATATAGGAAGATTACAACATTTTACGTTATTTACCAAATGCTAATGCGGAAAATGATAAACGGCTCAAATATAAGAGTCTTTCCTCCAACTTCGATTTTGTTCCCTTTGGAGTAGAGTCTCTTGGGCCGTGGCCTAAATTTTTAGATTAATTTTTAATTTATATAAAAATCTCTGAATAAGATAATTATTAAAACTTAATTTTGGCAAAACTGAAATTCCGTCTCTCTTCTTTTATTTTTTAAATATCCAATAGTCGTGAACTTATTGTTTGTAGTGGGATAAACCAGTATTAATTTTAAGTTTTTCATTCAAAAATTAAATTACTTCGTTTTTTACCTGCTGGTAACATACACAAAAGGATCCATGAAACAAACAGAGCTTTAAGTACCACTGGCATAAATAGATTTAAGAAAATAATAATGAAATAGACTCAAAAATTTATAATATCCCTATAGGCCCTGAATAAAACAGGAACTACATGTAACCAGTTTTGTAAAACTAACAAATATTATAAGTTAAAGGAACATTTTTGCAAAATTGTGAAATATCTGCAACCGTTGAATTATTTATTCCTGCCTGGGGAGATAGCAGCTTCAGAATATTCCAGTATTCAAAGCAACTTAGTGAAATACAGGTTAAATTACTGGTCATTTGAGACTATGATGTCTCAAATTTACCGAAGAAGTATTATGCAGTATTTGCATTAGTTAGAGCTTCGTTCGATAGTGTAGTGTCTGTGTATTTTTCCTATTTCAATAGACATTTGTTAGCGGCACTACAGCATTATATGATCTATGTATAGAATCAGTATATTATAATTAGTATACAAAAACCACGTGTGCAGATTTAATATGATCATTTAAATATAATATTTTTTATAGTATACTAGCTGTTCCCTGCCACGTTTCGCTGTCGCACATTCTGATTCAATGGTTGAGAAATGAGAAACAAAACACAGAAAATATTTCAAAAAGTCTATTAAAGTTTATTTCAAAAAGCTTGGTGTGCTCAGCAAGGCGAGGCGGTACTTCACTCCGGGCCACCGCATGCAACTATATAAAGCGCAAATTCGGCCCCACATGGAGTACTGCTCTCACCTCTGGGCGGGGGCCCCCCAGTACCAGCTCCTTCCACTTGACCGTATACAACGCAGAGCGGTTCGAATCGTCGACGACCAATCCCTCTCCGAGCGGCTTGATCCTTTGGCGTTGCGTAGAGATGTGGGGTCACTCTGCATCTTCTACCGCATTTACCATGGAGAGTGTTCAGAGGAGTTGTTCGGATTAATACTCGCAGCTGAATTTCATCATCGGACGTCGAGACAGAATACGAAATTCCACCCGTATCACCTCGACGTCCGCCGTTCCACAACTGAGCGTTTTTCAAGGCAGTTTTTGCCGCGCACAACCACTATGTGGAACCAGCTGCCCACTGAAGTATTTCCGAACCAATTCGACTTAGGGTCCTTCAAGAAAAGAGCGTACCTATTCTTGAAAGGCCGGCAACGCACTCGCGAGCCCTCTGGCATTGAGTGTCCATAGGCGGCGGTATCACTTAACATCAGGTGAGCCTCCTGCCCGTTTGCCCCCGTTCTATAAAAAAAAAAAAACAAATTTCATATACGTTTAATCTTGCAATACTTGTGAAAAAAATAATAATAAAAAAAAACAAATAAACAAAAAAAATATATAAAAAATAGATAAAAACAATCCTTGATGTGGATTATGTCTTGCTAAATTTTAGCTCGATTGGTGCAGTACTTTTTGAGTTTTTAAAGCGTACACGAACCAACATAACATTTATATATATATAGATTATTTTTAAATTTCTCTATTTGTCTCTATGTGTAGCAACTTTTTGGTCGTGTTTAGGTTATTTACTTGCAAATCTAAAGCTTTTGATTTTTCAAAGTTGAAAAGCTTTGGAAAAAGCATTTATAAATGTTGTAGGACTATTCAAAAAGTATTCGGTGAGTGTTTTTTGAATATAATGTTATTCCCTATTCGTAAAATATAATACTTACTTTTAACTTCTTTGATTGTATAATTTTTTTATTATATCCAAATATTATCATCATTTATGACAAAACTATTTAGTAGATTAGTAAAAACAACTGGTTAGTTGAAGGTTGTATATTGTAATCTATAGATGTTTTGCTAAGTTTGTATATGTGACAAAAAAATAAATTAAATTTTTCATATTTATATTCGCTCTGGATATACTGTTATTTGGTAAATTAAATCCACTATGATTTTAAATGTTGCCGGGATATAGGTTCTTGTATGTTTAAACGCTGTTCTTAAAACAATTTTTTTTTAAATACAATGTTTTTCACGTTTATTTCTTTTCCAAATGAGCAATTATATATTTTAAACTACTTTAAGTAATAAGACTTATTAAAACGGAAGGAGAATAGTGCTTCGTGAATGCAAGCCAAATACCGTAGCACTAAATTAACCGTTGTCGGAAATCACGAACATACTTCAAATATTTGAAGCCACAGTTAAACAAACATTTAAGCGCAGTACCCCCAGGGTATTGCTCCTTCGTGATTCCGTTCTTCATACATACATAAAATGTTAATTTAATTAAATTAAAATACTACTACAATGATAGGTGAAATTATTTATATTTCAAAAGCAGGAGACTAAAAAGTTAGTTAGTGTGCTATGTTTATCCAATAGATGTCGCTGTGTTACCTTGAATCGCGGTATTGTTTTGTTGTTAGAACCGTATAAGTTGTTCAAGGTAATTTCTCTCAGCAATAGCTGAAGCTATATGTTCATACTTCCTAGTAACCTCGCTGTTATAGTAGTGTGTTTTGGGTTTGTTTGTCCCAAAAGGCAAAATCTCACCAAGGATTGCGCTTCCCAATTGGCCATTGGGTATTTCAGTATTTCTTTGTCTCAAGTAGAGAGACTCTACGAACTAATACTCAATAATTGTCTTGGTACAAGTCAATTGCGATTTGCGTATTCTTTCAAGCATTTTGTATTTTTTCTTGTACATTCTCGTTGTATTATATATTCAATGACATCTTGTCATGATGTCATTTAAAATATAATATACTATATTTACTTGTGAGTTGTGACCGTCTGTAATCATTAAAACATTTAAATTAATTTTTTGCTTGCATTTTCTATGACAATATATGATTTGTTTCTTCCTTAAGGCTTATGGTATATTTTTAAACGTTACACAAATGACACTTTATATGCATTTGAATTAAAAGCCTGAGGTCAAGAGCAGCTTTGGTCTAAAAGCTTAACCGTGCAACTCTCAGCCCTATACCACAATTGGTTTTCTGTAAACTTGCCCCTACGGTGAAGGCAAACATTGTAAGGACATCAGGTTGATTACCTATGTATATAAATATAGCATTATCGTACGTACTTTATAGAGTAATACAATTTATTTTCAGTGTATATAGCAGTGTTGGCCTAGTGGCTTCAACCGCAGGCCCGTCAAATCCTCGCCACCTAAAGAGTGCCCAAGCGGGGAAGCAGGGGTCCATGCGTTCAAAAGAAGGGATGGTGATCCATCCCTGCAAGCACTGGACCCGATCTCCCCTAGCTATTCCTAAAAGCGTATGGCCCGATCTGTGAAGGATACTTGCCGTGTCAAGTATCTTCACAAATCAACAATGGGCGGGGAGAGGCGGACACAACCGCCGCATCGCATGTCGGGAAGCGGACAAGGCTCTGCTGTTACCGCATCCCGCCTAAGGCGATTGTTGGTGGCACCTTGGGGTTTTAGTGGGTATGCACATTCGCGAGTCCCACATAACCCTCCCGCACTAAGCAGTCGCACCGCGATGGGGTATGCGCAATGCATTTCCCCAAGTAAAAAAAAAAAAAAGTGGCTTCAGCGTGAGACTCTCATCCCTGAGATCGTAGCTTCGGTCCCCGGCTTGTGCACCAATGGACTTTCTTTCTATGTGCGCATTTAACATTCGCTTGGTAAAGGAAAACATCGTAAGGAAACCGACATGTCTTAGATCCAAAAAGTCAACGGCATGTGTCAGGCACGGGAGACCTACTTGGCTATTCGATTGAAAATGATCATGATACAGATTTATAAATCTGAGGCCCAAAGAGGTTGTAGCGCCACTGATTTTTTTAATACAATTTATTTCCAATACACAAATATACAGTATTTACAACATTCTTAACATAGATTACGGTTAGCACCTGGAAGAAAGTACAGGTGACCCCAGAGCTGGTGCTTTCCTCGCTCGATGAATAAGTATCGCAATACAGCGATCCCGTATCACCTCGACGTCCGCCGTTCCACAACTGAGCGTTTTTCAAGGCAGTTTTTGCCGCGCACCACCACTTTGTGGAACCAGCTGCCCACTGAAGTATTTCCAAACCAATTCGACTTAGGGTCATTCAAGAAAAGAGCGTACAAATTCCTGAAAGGCCGGCAACGCACTCGCGAGCCCTCTGGCATTGAGAGTGTCCATGGGCGGCGGTATCACTTAACATCAGGTGAGCCTCCTACCCGTTTGCCCCTTGTTCTATAAGCACCAAACTTTTTCAATGTATCAATTTTTAATTATTATTATTAATATGTAGAAACGAATTAGACTTGAGGCCACTGGCCTTAGTGCCACTGGATTTTTTGATTGTCTAACAACGTAACATAGACTTTTGTATGTAACACCACTCTCCGGATCGCAATAATTCCATTTACGATATGCAATATTTCAACGTCAGTTCAATTCAACGTTTTGTTACATCCGAACGAATATTGTACGTGAGAACTCGAATCCATTTTTCTTAACCGACTGTGGGGTGGAATCGCATCTATCTTGATCACGACGGTTTAGGCCTAGCGTACATGCCTGTCATTTGTCTGTTCATATTCTACTATAGACGAACAAGACTTTAGTAGTAATTTAATATTTAATAATCTATAGCCGCTTCCCCCACCGATGTAAAGGTATATATCATAACACATTTTTTTCTTCTTATCATCTAAGCTTTGCATCCCAATAGGTTTCTACGACGCTCGAGTAAATCCCCATTTAGCATCGTGGGCTCCCCTACCATAGTAGTTCTGCCTTGCGATTTTGTAACTCACTTTTCGAACTCACACAGCGGTTTTCGCAGCGGCTGTCGCGCTCAAATCAGTCGTAAAGCAGTCATTTTACGATTTGGCATTCTGATAAGCAATAAACTACAAGCTCCCTTCTTTTCAAGACTATTGAAACAAATTTTTTAATACATTCCCCCGTGTGAAATTCATTTTGCAATGTTTTATCTTATCACAGAGTAAACTCAATTTGACAGAGAGTTGAGACAATTGTCTTGTTATAGTTTGACTGAGCTCTCAATTATCTTAAACAACTATTTCCAAAGTTCATTGATGTTGCACTGCTACATACACTTCTTCTTCTTTAGCCGCACTCTTCATTTCTGAAGGTCGTGTTAGTGGCACCGCACAATTTTCTCTACTCTCTCCTGTCTTCGTCAAGCCTCAGCGCCTAGGGTGGTGTAAGGGCCTGGAAAAGAGGTCTGGTGCCCACTTTTCCAGTCATGGTTTTTCTAAAGTTTCTAAATCTGCGTGTTACATGTCCAAATGTAACAAAGTGTTGATATTTACCTGTAACCGTCTTAGGTCCTAGAAAACCTATATTTTGTTTTATTAATACTATTGTACTACGTTCTACTGCATTTGAATACATTCATCAAAACAAGATAAATGTTTACGTAATGTAATCGATTGCCGGCCTCATTCACAACATCTTGTATCTGTCTAACACAAAACGTATTGGAAACTGAATAAATGGTGCCATGTACACAAGTCCAGGCGAGATTTATTGTCACACGGAACACTCTGTCTTGCTAAGCTTTCTTTGGTCCGAGAACATACGATAAACACAACTGTATACCGATATTCTGTTTGCAATTCAAATCCTTCTGAACACAGTTGGAAAACGTTTTATTATGGATATGTGAAACACGACGGATTAATAGGGTTTTTCAAAGACTATGGATTTATGGTTTAGAGACAGTTGGTATATATTAAAGCACTGTTAATAAGCTGATTGGGTTGAGGAGTAGTGTTTGCCTAGCTTCAGTGTGCTTCACATTTTACTTCTTTGAGGTCGTCAGTTTGAACCCCGGCTGTGTACCATGCGCGTGTGTGTTTCTATGCGCGCACTTAGCACTCGCTAGTACGGCTTCCCGGAAACATCGTGTCGAAACCGGCATGCCATCAATTCAAAAACGTGTGTCAGGCACAGAAGGTAGATACAGAAATCTGAGACCTTAAGGCTGTTGCTTTATTTATTTATAAACAGATTACTACAAACGCAAATGCCATGAAATTGGTTTTACGCACGCAAAACGCAAATCAAACGTGCGTTTGATTCTGATTTGACAAGCGATCATGTCGTGTCAACGCGTATTGACCAATAACTAGCAAACGGACACCTGCGTTTCATCATCCGTTTTTCATTTATTAATAACAATATCTTTTTACATTATAATTATTCTCGCCGTTACACTAAGCCATTCGTTAGTGGTAACGACGTAGATACTGGCCAGCTTTAATTCTAAGCGCGTCCTGAAGTAATTATCTGGTCGGGAATATAGCCAAAACTAATGTTAGGAGTTAAATATTATAATGGTATTATTATTAAATCAGTTGCAAATTAAAAAACAAAATATTTTTTATTGAATCCGACAGATGTCTGATTTGTGTCAATGATATTAGCAGCGAACTAAATTGAACCATTATAATGAATATACTATAAAATGACGCAAACTTTAATAATAATAAATTGATAAATAGAAAATTAAAACAGATTTAAAAACTTGGGTCCCTGTGACGTTGTACTTTTAATGTCGGAGGCATTTCCTCGCTGTATTGTGACACTTATTCATTGAGCAAGGAAAGCGCGAGCTCTGGGCTCCTGTCAAATATCTGTCAATATTTGCCTTATTTTTTATTTTTGAAGTTATACTTCTTTAGGCGCGTTATGAAAAATAGATGAGAGTGAAATTTTACGATGAGCGCGCACCGTGACACAAACTTAACAGAATGAAGTTGCCCACGGAAGATGCTACGGCATTGGACATAATTTAAAAACAACATTCTAATAATTATAGAATTTAAGTTACACTTAATGTAAGAGAATAATAATAAATATTTATTATATATAAACTGACTTTATTGACTATAATGACTCCTTTTCCAGTTTTTGATAATTTAATTGTAATTAATTATTTGCATACAATCAAAAACTATTTTTAATAATGCCAAAGAAGTATAACTTAACTTTTTTATGAAGATATTTTAGTAATAATTGTCATAGTATACATAAAGCCGTGTCTTCTAATAATAAATCGCGTTTTTTGCGGTTTCCATATATAATTCAATGACGAGAACTTTGTATTATACAGTTTTATATTGCAATTAAGTAACACCTATAGAAAGATAAATGTTACAGAGGCTGTATAATGTATCTATTTCTATCTATATATTTTCTGACTCAAGAAGCCTTTATAATTTCCCTTAAAGATAAGTAGTTTATCAGCATTTTGTACAAATCATCTTTTTTTTCCTTATGGAAACTGTTAATTGCGCAATTGGTAAAAACAATGGGCACACAGCCATCACATAATGGCCGAGGGCTGCTCGCCTATTAAGACAACGCTGCTATATTAATCTCTATATAGAAATAAAGGGCAACCTCACAATCAAGTGTACATAATATAAATCACCTTGCATTAAATACCATAAATTATGTAGATAATTAATTAATAAAGCTTGTAAGTGGCCTACATGTCAAAGTGCTTCAACAACTGTTCAAATACCCCTATTGCATAAGTGACCTAATTCTAGTAATACTATTAAGCTCTATAACAGCGAACCAGAATTCGATTTAAACATCTATTCAAAATGAATGAATTTATTTGAAGAGCTGCTCTGAAGTTAGGTAAAAGGGTAGCAAAGGTCTTTAAAATGATGTGTTTAATAAACTATAACTAAGTAATATATAACGACTACTGACTTTTCGTCCGTTCTTGATTTGAATTGTTATATCTAAATGAATATCATATTTTTTTATTTGAGTTTCCCTTTGTATTAATAAACTGTTTTACAAAATATTGCGGGATACAAATTATATTTAAATATATTAATTAAATATGTGTTATCATAATCCTACACGAAACATCTAATCCTAATGTTTTTCTTTACTTAATGTTTATATCGATAATTCGTTTTTGGTTCTTAATGCGGTAATTTTGCTACTAGAAAGTCTGTTTGTTAAGACGCATTTTGCATCTTACGGTGCGTACAGACTATATAACATAACATGTTATACAACATGTTTCAGATAATGTGGACACTGAATGTTATAAAACATGTTATAATAACATGTTAACCCAGCATCTACGTTTTTTTGTTTTTCTTTTGTTATTTAAAATGGTTATATTGCATTGTTATTCTAATGTGTACAGTATTGTTTTATGTTATTATGTTGAATAACAAGGTTACATAATGTGGACGTGTTATAAAACACAAGTTATATAACATGTTACATAGTCTGTACGCACCCTTAGAAGTGTTTGAATCGTGGAATATATTTGCATATTTTTTTTATAAAATAATTATTATTTATTAAAATTGATAAATGTCACTGCCAGACATAGAACCAGCCGAGCCCACTATTAAATTCATTGTTTATTTTCCAATAATCCAGTACTAAAAGCGTTTCTCTTTGCAGGTAATCCTCTGAGTTGCAATTGCCGTCTCTCCTGGATTTATACCCTTCGCAATGAAACAAAAGACAACACACTCAGACAGGCTCTAGACAAAGTAACATGTGTCGCTGAAAACAATGAGATTGATAGAAGTTTAAACGATCAAATTGATGAACAAGTAGAAAATCCTGTTTCAACTAATGAAAATTACGACTATTACGACAAAAATGACGAAAAAGAAGAAACGGTCACAGAAACGAGAGGTAAAGCTATTAAACTATTAGATTTACCGGTAGAAGAACTACCATGCCCAAAAGAACTGATGCGATCTATTGAAGAGTCATATGGTCACCCAATTCAGAACGAAATTAGGTTGAAGGCATATTCAAAAGACGATAGAAACTTACCACATATAATCCTTATCGTAATGATGATGCTTATCTAAGATGTTAATAACGAATCAATACTATTTGTGATATTAGATGTTAAAATTTTAACTGTAGTCTGGACTTAAAATATGTAAAACGTTACCAACTTCTGTTGTTTGAAGGTAGATTTGGAAAAGTTAAATTAATCTTCGAAACTTAACATTGGCTTAAGTTATAACTTTGGTTTCGAAAATTGTAAGATGTCTGTTGAACTGAAACCTACGCGTTTATAAATTTAATGTATATAATGTTATAAATTACATTTATAGTTAATTACTAAATATTAACGTTAAGATATTTCTAAGGAAGCTTTTCAGTCAAGTTATTTCATCTGCAAATAAATCAACAAGTTTGCTTTGAACAAAGCTTTTTCTGCGAGAACTTGGTAGTCATTTTTGTAGAGCAAGTTTATAAAGCACAATATAACTTGAGACCAGAGTTAAATATTAAATGAATTCCACAAACTTTTGTCACGGCCTTGTTAAGTGAAACGCTAATATTTTAAAAGCATATCGGAGTTGTTTCGCCATGAAGTAGGTTACTTTATAGGTTCTAAGGCCGGTTATAGTATTATGCATTTATGATTGTCCTGGAAAGGATATAACGCAGAGAAGCACATACGCGTTATATATAAGGATCTTGTTTATACTAAAATCAGACATTGAAGACAAGGTTTTATAGAAAAAAATAGTATAGTCACCCATCAACTATAAAACTAAACAGTGTACTTAATATGAGCTCTGCAACAGTACCAACAATACATACCGTCGTTACAGGTGTAATAATAAATGTTTGTATGGAAATTTTATTTTATCTGAATCCAATAGAATGAAGCGTTAATACTCGTATGAATATATAGCCAACAAACATATCGCTGAGTTTATTCTGAAGGTACATCCAATGGCATTCGTGTATATGGATAATGATGATAAGCTTATTGAGTACCTTATACTTAATCGCTGTCGATATTTAAAGTTCACCCACGCCTAGCAATGGCAGAAGCAAACTTATACCGAATGCCATTTTTCATACGAAACTTAAAGTTATCGTGTTGGAGTGGCAGAACACTACTCATATCCAGATATGGAAGGAGGATGTTCATGTGAATTAGGAGGAATTTTTTCAAAAGTTTTTATTTACAAGATTTAGATTTAATTTGTTCACTGACTTTGATGGCTTGGAACAGCCTGTTCTTTCCGGGCTCTTAACGAATATTTCGGAGTGTATAAAATAGAAACAATATTGTTTTATTTCTGAAATATATAAGACATAAGTTTTAGCTTAAGACACCTACAAACTTCGTCTACAATCACGTCGATTGCGTCAGACATTGACTTACGCTACTAAATTTTAAAGCCGCTAAGGGTGTACACAACATTTATTTATTTCCTTATTTCCTATTTTTACAGTAACTTAATACTAATACAATAGAAAACTAACGTAAAACATAATATAAACATAACAAGTAAACATAGGGTATTTGGGTCAGTCAGTGGTTAGTCTGAACATCCCTTTATGTCGGAGGACTAACACTACGTCTTTCCACTGGCTGTTTAGGTTTTCCATACAAACATTTATAGTTACGCTAATATTAAAATGTTTGAGTATTCGTGTTATACACCACTCAGATATATGGATTTTTGTTAGTGTTTTATAATATTTTCTAATTTGCAATAGTGGATTTATATTATAAGCCTAAGATTCGTTTATAAGTGTTCATTCTTAAGACAATATTCAAATGAGTTTATTACAAGATAATTTATAGATAATTTCTATTAAGAATCGTATAGAATCATACTTATGCTTTTAAATTTAAAGTTACATAATAATAATTTAACAATGACCCGACTTTATAGATCAGATTGACCTTTGAACCTAGTTCCTGTTTATTCTAGAAATGCATGGATACCTATTGATTTGATTGAATTAGTGATTTTGATTGACCATTTCTCTCATATATGTGATTTAAATCAATAGATCATAAAGCATCATATATATATATATATACCAAATTAGCGCACATGCTTGGAAGGCTAATTAGATCATCATACTCAGATATTATACGATTCCAGCAAATAGGATCCTTATTTTATTAAATCAGGTAAAAACTGTCCCAATATTTAGCGTACTATATGTTGTACACATATCTAGTAAATTATTGTAATTATTGATAAAACGGTGTTATTTTTAATTTTATGATTAATTATTTATCACGTTTTAATATATACAAATCAACAAAATTTTAGTCTAATTAACTTTGATTATAAAAGAAATAGTTGTTAGCTAATTTATTATTTTAATAAATCTACTGTACATAGATGTAAATAGAAGTAATTTTATTTATAACATATTACAAAATTATAAATACATTTGATTCTGTTGTAATAAATATTTCTACTCGTGATTTGTGTTTTAATTGATATTCTTACTAACAAAGGATTAGATTTATTTAAACAAGTTTTCTAACGGGCTTAACAATAAGATATCTAGAAACAAACAAAAATTTACTGCACACCATTTAAGAGGCAAACACACTAACAACTTTGCTACGACGGTACTTTAAACATATATGATAATAATGTGAATTAGCAAAATTTAAATAATATGAAACTCAGAATTTTGAAGATGCACTGGAAGAGGGGCAGAAGAGGTCAATTAAAAGGGAAAATTTATTTCCTAACTTATACATGGTTGGAAAAGCAGAGTTCGATTATATATTTTTTATGTATTTATTTAAAACAACGTGTATGCATAAAGTTATATAAGAAAATATGACATCACAAATTTTACACAAGTACACATACACATCAATTATATTAGAACATAAATTTTGTTTTTGACACAACTTTTCTATTTCCAAATCATATCTCACATACATATGAAATATTGATATAGATTGCCTAGTTGAAGCTTTATATATTTAACAATTTTAAATATTTAGATTAAATAGCTGGAAAGGATATGGTTAAGTGGTGTTTATGTATAAGACTTTTCAAAGATGCTAGTAGGTAATCGTATGTGACCGTATTCCATAATAGACCAGTGCCGATAATTTTTGAAACCAAAAAAAATTACAGTAGGATGAAACCCATTAGAAAAGCAGGGAAATATGATCAAAATGAAAGGAAAAATAAATTACGGTCGATCTGAGGTCGGGAAGGGGTAGGGGGGGGGAGTTTTAAGGGTAAAAAACGGTTTATCTCGATTTCCGGCAAAACTAAAAGTCCTATCGAAGAAAGTTAAATGACAAAGTTGTAGGCAATAAAAAGATCTACAACTTTTGTATTCACACATTTTTCACATAACCTCAAAATGTATGTGAAAAATTAAAAAAAACAACTTTTTGGTTTTTTATTTCTATCTTTTACAAAAATTTATTTTTTTAAACGAAATTTGGTGAAAACTTACCTTATTATGTCCCAAATATACTGTAATTTATTTGATTTAAAATATTTATTTTTTCACCTTATTTTGAATTAATATCGAAAAAACACCCTAATTTTCAATCGAAAATTCTGACGTCAAAATTTCAGCTTTTTTCAAAAAGTTGATGTGCTTTCAGTGCGTTGAAATCTCTACTTTCCTACGGTAAAAAATATATATATATTACCATAGTAAATCTTCTCGGAAAATGCAAAAAATCGTATGCAGTAACGCCCAGACCCGTCATCCCCTTCCCTACTTCTCTAATGGGTTTCATCCTACTGTAATTTTTTTCACTTTTTATTTATTTTAAAGGCTATCTGCACTGGTCTATAACTTTATGGCGGAGATATAAAAGCCTTGCCTACGAATGAGCGATATAGAGAGTTTAGTACACAACTCCATACCTATACATATATGTATTTCGTAATAACAATAAAGTATGAAACAGACAACAAAAATGTTTTGAAACTAACTCTGTGTTGTTGATAGATTAAAATTAGAATTAGAAGTTAATATTATATAAGAGCAATTGGATGTGTAAAACAGTATTAATATCTTAAAAGCTCAAAAGAGATTAACATTTACTGAATCATTTAAAATTATCCACTTTGAGAACACGTTCCTTCTAAGTAAAAATAAATGGGTCGGTAGCACATTATCGATTCGGCCCGAGAATTGGACTAGACAAAATTTGAATGAAATTTATGTTGACAAGACGGTTAAGAGATGAAAAGAAAAATTGTTTTTAGAAAAAACAAAAAGCGATATTACTAACTTTGCGTGAAGTTAAAGCGTTGCTCAGAAAAAACGTTATTTTAATATTTAGGGGATTTTTCAGATGAGATATTTCTAAAATTAGGGCTCGGCCTCAGTTTTTGCATTTTCTGGTCATTTTTATTATATAGATAAAATATTACAAGTGTATCCAACGCATGTCATCGATTTTTCGATATAACTCACACACATATGTATATACACGATGTTTGTCTTCACGGACCGAAAAAGTTTTATAGAAAGTAAAATTGTTGAACTGCCGAATTATTTCTTTACTGACAAGTCATAAGTGTACAATGTGTTACCCATATGATTAAATGATTTTTGAATTTGAATTTGAATTTAAAAACACGGGACCTTTGTGATGTGAAAGAATGGGTTGAGAAATTAGAGATACACAGTGTGTATCCCTTTTTCAACCCTTTGTCAAAACCAACCCATTGGTGTATTACACACTAAAGCTCGAAATATATTATATTTTTTCCGCAAACAAAGTCACCTACATGAAGCCTTATTAATATGAAAACCTATTGATCTATAATATTCTCGAATACTATTGACATAAGCTTTGAATATTTCAATGATATTAGCGTTTAGAATTTATGTTGTGTTAATTATCGAGAAAAGCTTTGAATATTACTACTATAATGAGCTTAATACTTACTGAGAATTTACATTGTCTAGGTTGCTATTATACTCAGAACTACGTAGATATTTAAAATAAAGTGTATAATAACAAAAGTCACGATTAAACAGATGGAAAAGATATGGTTAGAAGTCTTTTCAAAGATGCTAGTAGCTAATCGTATGGGAGGGTATTCCATAACTTTATGGCGGAGATTTAAAAGATTTGCCAAGGAATGAGCGATTTAGAGAGCTTAGTACAGGTTGCTATTATACTCAGAACTACGTAGATATTTGAACGATATAAAATTTATCCTTCTAGATCAATGTCAACCAATATTACCTATAATAGAAGAAAAACTTTCCTTTCGATTAATTTATATGTTAATTGGTATCATAACTGTATGATAGATTTTCTCGACACAAATCTTACGACGAAAAAAAAAAGCCAACATCACGAGGTGTTCCCAGGCGGTCACCCATCTAAGTACTGACCTCGCCCGACGTTGCTTAACTTCGGTGATCGGACGAGAACCGAAGTATTGAACGTGGTATGGACGTTGGCAATAGCTAAATCGAAAATGTAAAATATAACAACTATAGCAAAAAGTGTCGTTACAACTTTTGGTCTTAATTTATTCCGTCTAGACCCCTTTCGCAACGCTCGATAACTTCGTTCCAACAAGACTAATTTAGTTAAGTGATTCCAAAAATAATTTTCATTTCTTATCCCTACAAAAAAGCCAACATCACGAGGTGTTCTCAGGCGGTCACCCATCCAAGTACTGACCTCGTCTGACGTTGCTTAACTTCGGTGATCGGACAAGAACCGGTGTATTACAATAGCAAATAGCAAAAAAGTGTCGTGACAACTTTTCGTAAGAATTTTTTCCGTCTAGCCCCCTTTCACAACGCGCGATAAGGAACTTCGTTCCAATAATGTAGCATTGTTTTAACATTCGCTCGAACGGCAAAAAACATCGTGAGGAACCTGGCTTGCCGTAGACCCAAAAAGTGGACGGCGTGTATCAGGCACAGGAGGCACGTACTTGCTTAATAGATTGACCATGAAACAGATACAGAAATCTGAAACCCAGATCTAAAAAGCTTGTGGCGCCATTAATTTTTTTAACGTCGCGTTGTATTTATATAAAATAATTTTATTAATAGCTAAGATATTATCTAAAAATATTTATCTTTATATTTCATTACTTACTCACCCACACCCTCAACTACAAAGTATATTGTACGCACACATACTCATAAATTCACCCATACTTAAGTTCCTATACGTCTTTTGTTTGATTAGATGCTAACTAGCTTTTCTTTAAAAAAAGGGTACGTCAAAGTTGCGCCTCCTATTTTATTTTTATAGTCTGCCCATCTAGAATAATTGTTGAATGTTATTTAAATTTTTACGTAAGTTTCTTTGAACCTACCTAATTATCCTAATACAAATCGAACTTTCAAAGTCACGACGGTAGTAAGTGATGAATCCTTTAAATTGTCATTACATAACTGAGATTGATTACACAAAGACTGCGAGTTATGTGTTTAATGCAAATAGGAGAGTATGCTCTGGAGAGAGGTTTAATTGACTAATTAATAATACATACTCCGCTAAGTACCATCTGGTTAAGTGTTGGGGTGCGTACACATTCTAATAATGAGCCTCGAAGTAAATAAAACCTCTAAATGCACACAACTTTAAATTATATTAAATGGAGTTATTTAATAAGAGGCCAATAAAAAGACAATCTAAACATTTTCTCTTGATAAAGCTTTAGTTACGTTATATAATAGATTATTAATTTAATCATAAGTTCATAGTTTTTGTGTTAGTTACAATATTGTCCTATTATGTTAGTTTTAAGATATTTTCAATCATGAAAATTAAAATTATATCGATAAAGTTCGCCTCTCCTCGCCTTCTCAATGTCAATTTAAGTCATCCTAGAGCGTCCGGGCGATCAAAGACTACAAGATGCTAGTCTTGGGTTTATAATTTGTAGATTATTATTAAAGCAAATTATTAAGTTGCGTTTTCATTATGCACCACAGGTAAAGAATATAATGATGTTATAGTCATATTTTAATTTATAGAGCAGTGTTGACCTAGTGGCTTCAGCGTGCGACTCTCAAAGCTGAGGTCGTGGGTTCGATACCCGGCTGTGCACCAATGGACTCTCTTTCTATGTGCGCATTTAACATTTGCTCGAACGGTGAAGGAAAACATCGTGAGTTGGTGGAGGCTGATCCACCTATTAGATTTAAAATATAGATAGGCCTATTAGATTTAAAAATGATCATGAAACAGATTCAGACATCTGAGGCCAAGACCTAAAGAGGTTGTGGCGCCACAGATTTTTTTGAAGTGAAAACTTCTTTAGCGGCGTTGTACACTTTTTTTGGAATGGGTAAAAAATTTTAAACTCGCGTCAGGACACGTGACCTGATCGAAAATTCGAAGACGGATGGAGAGTAGACAGCTGGCGCGGTGTATTTAATGTAATATAAATTGTCATGTTTGTGTACGATAGCGCAATAAATAAATATTGTATTCTACCACATAAATGATAGTACTTTTATACTGATAATTAAAGCAATTCAAAATATTAAAAGAGCACAACGTTAATATTCAAGTTTTCACTTCTGCCGGCACTCCCGGAGTGCAACCCGTCGTTTTTTTTATAGTCATATTTAACAAGAAATGCCCAGATAATGCAAGTCGGTTCTCACCCTAAACCAACTGGCACTACACGGTTTTTCATTAGCATAATTAAGCCTTTATACTAAAGTAGTTTGTATCCGAGGGAATTAAATGTTATTTAAGCGTTGTATGTGGATGTGGGGCAAACCCGTAGTCCACTTGTATTTAAATTCAGG
This sequence comes from Pieris napi, assembly GCF_905475465.1. Classification (NCBI taxonomy): domain Eukaryota; kingdom Metazoa; phylum Arthropoda; class Insecta; order Lepidoptera; family Pieridae; genus Pieris; species Pieris napi. The sequence continues at coordinate 8,337,754 of NC_062254.1, forward strand.
TCTAATTTTGTTGATTACACTTAAAACAGGTTATCAGGTCATTTGACTCTTGAACTAGCTTTTTGTGTTTCTGTTTGGTGTTTAAGCATCAACACGATAGTGTTACGTGTAGTTCAAGATATTAAATCGATGTGATTTAGAACTTACTAGATTACTAATCCGCAAGATGTATCAGAGAAATATATTTATTCTAAATAAGCGAGTGCCACATTTAAAGCGACATATACCGGACTCAGTACTTAGACATTTGGATCTTTGTGCGTTAAGTCTTGGCTAATTATGCCAGCCAAGCTTCTTCCAGAAGGTTGGGCACTTCACTTAGCCAGAGTGACGACCTGCTCTCCTTATTTTCAACCGGAAGAATCCCCTGGCCCTGTTTGCGACGAAGGTGTTCGGCGTATCCGCTACAATGAAGAATTTTATAAATCCTTGACGATGTCAACATTGTCCAATTCATAAAACGCAACAGGCTCAAGTGGTTGACAGAACCCCAAGGTCTTACTGAACTCACAACCTGCCCTGCGATTCTGTAACTCACTTTTCGAACTCACACAGCGGTTTTCGCATCGGCGGTCGCTCTCAAATCAGTCGTGAAGCAGTCATTTTATGATTTGGCATTCTAATAGCCGCGAGAACCGCGGTGTGAGTTCGAAAAGTGAGTTACAGAATCGCAGGGCTGGTGGCAAGGGAAAACCCTGTAGACCGAGGCTGCATTGATAGAATAGAGTTCTCAAGGAAATCGAAACAATAGGGGTTTGCAGTTGAACGCAAGAAACACGAAATAGATTGCGATGGTGATACTTGAGGAGGCTAAACCCCAAAAGGGGCTGTATACTGTATAGTCATTGACGATGATGATCTTTATTCAGCTGTCTTTCTATTATTTAACAATTTACAGTACACACTTAATTTCTGTTCAATAAACGTATGTAGTACTCATATTATTTAAAATCTAATCGTATCTAAGTATGGAAAACGGCCTTCTCTGGATTTGGTCCAATTTGGCAACATTACAGCAATCTGCTATGATAGTAAAATTTTTAGGAAAATCAGGAGATTAGTATCGCATGAGATTTATAACTACAAAAACATAAAAACAACATTATAATTTCAATGTCATGAAAATGAGAATATACGTTTTTGTTGTGATTTCTCACGTAACCCCTAATCATGTCGCCTACACAATACTGTAATTAGACACGTTATCATTTTGTACCTCGAAACAATATTTGTTTTCCATTCCGACCTTGTACTTTGACCTTTAATATCTTTCTTGTCTTTGCTCCTCACGGTTCTATCCTCGATCCTCAGTAACTCTCTACTAAAATACCAATTCTTAAAAGGCCGGGAGCGCGCAAGCCTTCTGGCAGTGCGAGTGTCCATGGGCGGTATCACTTGTGAGTGAGCCTTCTGCCCGTTTAAAATGTTAGATTTAAATTATCTTGTTTTATTTTGTTTCAATACTCATTAATTACATTCACCTTTTGTAATAGCGTGTTTTCAATCACAAAAACTGATTTATCAGAAGAGTTTTGAAACCGGAAATTGCTTGGTTTAATGAAAAGAACTTGGGGTTACAAAGATCTGGCGTTGAAAGAGAATTTTGTAGCCACATTAATATCGAGAATATATTTATTTTTTACTTATACATAGCACATGTAACTACAAATAATCATCATAATGGTAATTAAAACTAAATTTAAAAATATAAAAATCGTCATAAAAAACCACCGTAGAGAAATGTAAAAATTGAATTTTCCAAGCGTTATTTTCCTTCTATTGAATGTGGCGAACAACAATATTTTCTTCCATATTTATAGCCGAAATTTTCGAAGCGTTTTAAAAAAAAACCTCAAACAGAACGTGGTGGATTAGCCCAACCAATTTTTGGCTCACACATGTCCAAACGAAGTAAATAAGCTTCACAAGTTCGTGAGATTTTTTTCTATTTTCAGCACACTAAGTTAACGCTCCATGTTGGCAGAGCGCCCAGATTCAATCCAAGGCAGTATTCTAAGCCCGGTTACTTTACATGGAGTTTTTCAGCGGGTAATGACGCTTGAATGAGAAGCCGTAATAAATTCTTAGTCAGAGAGCTTAAGATGCGGTATTCATTGTTATAGAGGCACTGATATTTAAATTACTTTATGTGTTTAAATTATTTTATAGTACATTGAATAGGTAATAGAAAGATAAGATCCAGTTGTCGTTTAAAAATTGTTCTGGGTTATACATTTTGTTAATTTTTTGAAATTATCTTAAACTTAGAAATTTGTGTAGTATTGGAGGGCTTAAGTTTTGTGTATTTATTCTCAAATAAGGTGTACTATATAAACAGTAGAACAAAAAAAAGTGCGTGCGTACGAAGTACACATGTCAGAAGTGAAACTTCTTTGGCAAACTTGGTCTGGTCTTGTTCATATTTATGAACTATAGACTTAGAGGGTCGTCCACCTCATGTGCCAGTCAAAGGAATGCCGGTTTTCTCACGATTTTTCTTCGTTTTCGGAGGAATGTTAAATGTGCACATAGACAGAACGAACCTACGACCTCAGGGATGAGAGTCGCACGCTGAAGCCACCAATACTGATTTTAACGAAATTAAATCTGAGAAGATTTAATTTAGTTTTCAATATTATAATAATTTTAGGAAATGGAGAAATTAGTAAAAAAAATGTTAAGTCCTTATTTAAAAATACCTTTAACTAATTTCATGTGTCATCAGTCTGAATATTACAAATACCAAGTTCACAGAAATAGATGACATTAATATGGCAACATTTCAACCTACATATCATAATATCGAATAGCTGTCAACTTGATGTGGCAGTCTCGCTTACCACGATTGTTCATAAGTATTCAAAACGTCTAGTATTAAAAAAATAATTTCGCGAGTTATTTAACCTATGTTAGTTAAGTTACATATATTTTAGTTAATAATTAGAAGCGCAAACCATATGTTAGCAAACATTTGAAGCCAAAATGAGCCCTTTAGTTTTTCCCACAGTCATAAATTGTAATTTGACATTCTCGTTTTCGATAATGTCCAATAGGTCGACAACACTTACATCCTTTATAGGTAATAGAAGTGTCACTTAGATTTAAGAACCCTTGAATAAGTAAGTTTTTTGTTAATCCAGCGTCGCAACCCCACTTCCCCTAGTTTTATGTTAGTTATAATGCTCATGTTTTAAACGATTAAAGCCAGTTGACACCCAGCTTCAAGCAAGGAGTTTCATTAACATACAATTGACCATTCCATCAACAACCGCCACATTTTCGAAATCGCAAGCGTTGTAATACTTATCCTCCAACTCAATCACACTGGGAAAACATACCAAATTACCCACAAATTGAAGTTCAAAATATGTAGTATATTCAATTCCGTGAAAATTCATTTTCCGCGTATTTTTCGAAACATTCAAGGGCGGACATAATTATTTTTCCATTAAGCACAATATTTTCCTTGAAAATAATTTTCTCTTCGAATTCGTTTTAAACGTAAATGCACTCTTAATGGACACTCCTTTTTTAATGAAATGTTTAGCTTTTTAAATGAAAATTTAAATATGAATTTAAATATGAACGTTATTACAATCAGTTTTTTAATTAGCCACAATACATTTAGTAATAATGTTTTCTTAAACATTTAAATAAGTGTAGTTAAAACGTACCAGAACAACTAAGTTTAATCATATCGCCCGTTGCGTACCAGATAACCTGGATAAACTGGTTGTCGTTGGCAAGGTGAAAGGGAAAAGGCTGCGGAACAAATCACCATGCCGCTGATGTGACCAATTCACAACCCTCCCGGGTCTCCCTATAATAGCTCCACCAAGATATAGACGGAACAAAGTGGAGAGAACACAGAGAACAGCAGGCACCTTACAGTGACGCGACCTTTAGCAACGAAGAATACGACTGAGAAGAACACATTTCTACCGTGTATAACGTAACAAATAAGTCACCCTACCACCAGCATGCTGCTGAGGGAATAAACAGCAGTCAAGCTTTTTAACGCCACATAGAAAGCTACCACACTAAACCTAAAAAACTGTTGAATTTTAGATTAATATAAAAGTTACCTATAGACGTCTTATAAATGTTCTTCTATTTTTTTGTACCAAATAGCAGACTATACGTTATACATATAAATATTTTTATACCTCAGTAGCTACACAATAAGTGATAAATTAAACGCAAAGTACGAAAAACCGTACTCTAGGTTTTTAACGACGAAAATTTTCGTAAATTCAGGTGTGTTTCTTGTATTTTCATCTTACAACACACGAAGGGTTTTGTCTTACATTATTGTTATAATGTTAATTATTAAGTCTATTAAATATAACTTAGTCTAATATTATATTAAAGTGTATTCGTAGTAATTTATTGGCTTTTAAGTATCTTTTCATTCACGGTAGATGTTCAGATTTCATTTGAACATTGAGCAACTGTTGACACGAGAGCAACCACCTCACACAAAAAATATTATTTATGTGGGAATAGGTGTAAGTAGTATTTAAGATGTTTGAATATCGCTCAGTCTTATTCATTTCTCGCTTCCTCTCAAAGTGGCGAAGACTCCTTCAATCTTTTAATTCTCGTGGTGATGCCCGTTACCTTTGAGATAATCCAACCTTGAACCTCTGATCCTACCCGTAGGCCTCCATCCTTAGGTTTCTTGGTGCAGACGTACTTATGTATATTTTCACTATTTATGTGCTTAGGTTACTAAGTCTTACCCTCTCATATATTTAGTTATCTAGTGATGCTTGCTAATGCATACATTACATACAGATTTATCTACTATATAAAAATAAGTCGGGTTTTTCTTCCTGACGCTTTAACTCCAGAACGCACGAACCGATTTCCACGGTTTTGCATTCGTTGGAAAGGTCTCGGGCTCCGTGAGGTTTATAGCAAAGAAAATTCAGGAAAAATTTCAACAGAAAAGCGGGATCACCAAACGAAATGTTAGATAAAACGAAGCCATCTGGTGGCGAAACGGAGTTCGCCGAGTTTGCTAGTTACGTATAAATTTAAATACACATTTCACAGTCCACTACCTGGTAAACTGTATAATAGACATTATTCTATTTATAATTGAGATGTTATGTAAAATTTGTATAATTTTCCTCGTAGTCAAATCGAACTAACTCAACCCATTCCTAGTAAATCGTAAATTTAATTCATTACATTTAAATTTGCCAACAATATAATTTTTTTAATACATATACAAAGTTGTTTTTAGAAGCTATAAATGAATAGTTTATTTCATAATTCTTGCTTAAGAAACCAAACTCAATCGATTCAAATGTATTCAATGAAATAAAAACTCTGGGATATTTTCACAGGGACATTTTCACACGAAAATATTTCTCGTACAAGTATTATTTAGAGCTTTCTACGCGATGTGAATGTAATGGTAATATTCTTTGGTAAATTACGAGGGATTATATTAAAACTTTTACAAAATATTTTTTGTGAATCCAAAAAAGTTATCGGATATTAGAATATTATTTATAAATGTAGATACAATAAATCTACATGGCCATGGACATTTATTTTCACTGCTCTTCAAATAAGATAATAATAAAAATAAAAAAACGTTTATAAATCTAAAGGGTAAGTGCGACGAGCTGCTTTATCAGGAAAATAAAATAATGCGGACTGACTGTGAGTGACGTTTTTGAATCGTTTCATTTCATTTCATCGTTTGAATTTTAAAATAAGAATACAGATTTACCAAATCATTTTGTTTCATCAAAAATTTAAAAATGGAAAAGGAGTCACTTGATTATTATAATTGGCCAGTCACAGATAAGATTAAACAGTATTAAGAATCAGTAATTGACTAGATTAAACAATCTTTAGGATCATTCACAGATAAAGCTAAAGATTCTTTAAAACCAGTCAACAACTATTTTTTTTAAAGATCAGGGGTCAAATGGGCAGGAGGCTCATCTGATGTTAAGTGATACCGTCGCCCATGGACACTCTCAATGTCAGAGGACTTGCGAGTGCGTTTCCGGCCTTTTAAAAATTGGCACGTTCTTAAAAATCCGGGGGTCTTCAGTGGGTTCACATAGTGGTGGTACTCGACAAAAACTGCCTTAAAAAACGCTCAGTTGTGGAACGACAGACAATCCGGCATTCGAATTTCAAAAGTTTAAGTTCAATTCTGAGCCACCACGGTAATTAAAAATGTGAGGTAGAGAAAATTGTAATCTTATTTGGGCGGGTATGAAAATACAGTACTTTATTCACACAAAATATCTGCACAGAAAGAATTTAAATATAGAATAACGCCCGGAGCAATGTTTTAATAAATACATATCATTTTCGAGGTTTGTTTTTAAATTCATGTTTTAGCAATATATGTCAGTTCCTATATTTCATTTATACACGTAATAACTATGATATTTAAAAAAAAAATATATTGGTTGTTTGTAAAGTAGGTTTACGATCGAGATGTTTACGTGATAACGTCTTATTGGTGATATAAGTTTTTGGGAAGTAAGGAATTAATGAAGATAACAATTTTTTTTGTTGCAATTGTTGTAACACTTCACTTGCACTTCACATTTTGTTTCACTGTTAAACATTCAACGAAAACTTAACCGCACGAGAAAATCTCCATTCGTTTGTATGCCGCTAGAGTGAGAGAGACGGGAGATCGGTCCGTCTCTCTCTCGTTATACCTGCGATCGCGCTCGTGAGGTTTTGGTGTGACACAAGTTTCTGAACATGTCACCCGACTAAAACGATTTTAAAGACGTTATCACGTCAATATAGATAATGGAGTAATATAAATTATAAATTCCTAGTAACAAATGTTTATAATCGTCACATAAAAACATTACTTTTTAAAGACTAAATTAATATAATTGCACATTTTTAACTGAAGTATCCGCATATATTCGTCCCTTTTGATCACTGTGTAACAACCATTTGGAAGAAAGAGAAATAATATTTATTTATTAATGTTATATCAGATAGCAACGGCCTTATCGCTAACAAGAAAATAATTTAATTAAAAGTTAGAATAAGAATTATGTATATATTTAATTTTTCGAGTTTTACGCAATAATACATTTTAAAACAATAACTAAAGTAACATTAAAAACATACTGAAAAAAAGAAACTATTTTTAAGCAATATACCTACCCTAAATGAAATTCTTTATATTAACAATTGCCACATATCAATTTACATATTACACAATACTAAAAGTATTACTAAACACATTCAAAAATTGAATGTATGTCTATGGAAATAAACATTCTCCAAAACAGGAACTCACACCTAAACCATAACCAATAAAGTAGTCGTAGATACAGTATTTACATCACACCACTACACTACAGGACACGACTACAATATTAAGAGAAATAAATATGTATGGGGACGTGAGTGCCTTTTTTCTTGAAGGTCTCAAGAGAGAGCACTGCCTTGCGATTCTGTAACTCTCTTTTTGAACTCACACGGCGGTTTTCGCATCAGCGGTCGCTCTCTAATCAGTCGTGAAGCAGTCATTTTATGATTTGGCATTCTGAAAAGGTGGGAGCTTGTAGTTTATTGTTTACAGAAGTTACACCGGCTGTACGCTGTGCAGTTTTAAATAAACCTATCATAGGTACATAAATTATTCATAATCAGGAAATTATTCTATATCAAATATTAGGATACAACCAGCTGCATCCGCAAACTTCGTTTCTCTTTAATGTTATTTTACTTAGCCTACCTTTTTACCAACATGGAATATTTTGCTATGCTACCCCAGAGACTGTTCGGTTTTCAGGAATGAAAACTTTTTAGGTTTTTCTGTGATTTTTCTCTATATAAACCTCAGAGTTCAAGTCATAAGATTTTAATTAATAAATAAAAATAGGGGTTGATCGTAGAGGGGTGAAAGTTGTATGTATTTTTGTATGCTGTATCAAAAAAAAATTAAAACCAAAAAATGTTATCTAAAAAATAAAAATTTAGGGGTACCACCCCTACACATTAAGGGGTTTTAAAGATAGATAGTAGCCGATTCTTAGACTTACTGAATGTGCATAAAATTTCATAAGAATCGGTCGATCCGTTTCGGAGGAGTATGGGAACGAACATTGTGACACGAGAATTTTATACATTTGATAATATTATATTAAAATATACAAAAGCTAGAGTGTACTCCTTCCTCAAAGGCCGGTAACGCATCCTCTAAAATTGGGTGTTTATGGGCTGCGATGACTGCTCTTTATGGGCGTACCGTAGGCCCATAAAGAAAAGTTTTCCCCCCTATTTTATAGAAAAGTACCATAGTCAGAAATGAAAATACAAAAACGGTGGTAATCTAAAAAGTTTTGTGTAGCTTTTAACCCTAAAACTAGACCCAAAAAAGCAATGGCGTGTGGCACAGGAGGCTGATCACCTACTTGCCAGAAATCTGGCCCAGACCTAAAAAGGTTGTAGGTAAAAAAAGAAGATAAATGTAAAGGAAATAACTTAAAGTATGCAAGCCTACGAGAAAAACCTTCTCTCAGTAAAAACTAGTCAATATTAATCAACGGGCAACAAAGCCACAATAAGTCGAACAATGTCTCAAGATTGTGCTCATTCTCGTTTATTCCTTGGTCATTTGTTCGTAACATTTTACATGACCGGTATTGTCTTATTGTTACCGTTGTTCTATAATTTGTAGAACTTGGTGAAGATCAAAGTTGAGTAAAAGGAACTCTTATCTTCATTATCTTTTATAGTATTTTAAATAATAATAAATCGTTTATGTGGAAGAAAGAAAGCCGTGCATTTAGATCGATTAGTTATGAATCAGCACATTGAGCCATATAAAAATAGCCTTGCAAATTTCATATTAATTTTCAGAATGTCATATAATAAAAACATTTATAGTATCTCTATATATATAAAATTCTCGTGTCACAATGTTCGTTCCCATACTCCTCCGAAACGGCTCGACCGATTCTTATGAAATTTGAGAATCGGCTACTATCTATATTTCAAACCCTAAGTGATAACGGGTGCTCACCCCAAAAACTTTTTTATTTTATGGATAATTTTTTTTATTTTTATTATGTGGCATTAAAAATTACATACAACCCTAAATTGTCACCCCTCTACGATCAACCCCTATTTTTTAGTATAGGAGATAGTTATTTTTATTGAACTAAAAAAAATTTTCCTAGAAATAATATATATGGCAAGAGAACTTTTGCCGGGTCAGCTAGTAATATCATAATAATAAGTTGAGTTATTTATATTTGTTGTCAAACGCCTCTACGTAAAAATACTCGCCCATGCTATAAGGGCAAAAGCCTTTAAATTTAAGGAAATGTAGTTTTCTTAAGAAAGGAAGATTGACAGCTACTCAATAACCCCGGCTACTTTATTATTATTGATGGTAGGCTGATAAGGGATAATTAAAACCATGAGGTCGTTCATTCAAATCCCTGCCAATCGTTTCAAAGGACTCAATTAATCCAAACCCCTTTTTTTTATCATCTTTATTGAGTAAATCAAGCAACGCAAATGCATAGACCATAAACTCCGAAGGGACCTATCATATTTCCAAGCAGGCGCTTGATTGAAACCCGCAAGGAAAGCGGACGCGTGGCAGTCCCAAGCAAACCTGGCGCCGTACAGTTGCCGATGAGAGCCGGAAAGACTTGGAGCGAGGTGAAGGCTCAAGACCGAATGCGATGGAGACTAACTGTGGACGCCCTCTGCCCCATCTAGGGGTTATAGGAGATTAAGTTATTTTGTAGACAAGAAGGCGATTAGGTTTTTAGTTGACACGTATTGTAGGTACTGTCATTTACTATCGATATTCATCTGTAGGCTATATGTGTTTATTGAACCAGAGTGAAATTTAATAGCCACTTCAGAACGCACGACTTCTCTTACTCCTACTTTCTCCTTCATAGCTCAAACACGGCATTTAAAAATGGTTACCATGGTAACAAACATAATAACTTCAGTCCACGCTAATTCATTTAATATCTCTCTTCTTAGTCTCTCTGAAGAATTATGTTTACGCTGTTATGGAAGGAGACCGAAGAGTGTGTGAAGGAAGAAAGGTGCTACTCTTCCTACAGACCCTCGATGTGTCTAACAACCACGGGCTTGAAAGCCTCACGAATTTGTAATACAGTCAAAACCGTTTATGACAACATCGTTTAGAACAACATACCGGTTATATTGACCAAAATCAAAGGTCCCGGCTGAATTTTGATGTATTAGGTATTTAATAACAACGTCATCGGCTGTTACGACTATCGGTTTTTACGATCAAATATGAGTCCCTTCGATGTTGTTATAACAGATTTTGACTGTTGTTGTTTGACCTATATCCTTAACAGTTGGAAATAGTTCTTTAGCGCACTTCAGGGCGTGTCATCATCGTAATGAATGTAGCTGTAGATTGTAGGTGTAGTACATTCGTTTTATGAATACTGGCATATCGTCAGCTAGGCTAAATAAAAAAGTTAAAATAAACCGTATAACTAAACAAATTACCTACAAAATATAACGCTGTTTTACCGTCAAACTTTCTTCGTAAAACTTTTCTTATGCTTAGATACGCGAGCTTTATTAAAAAATATGAAAGTATGAACTTAATTTTTATGGTAAAACGGAGGTGGCATAAAAAGCTTTATGAAAATAATATGACGCTATGTAAGAGGTTTTCTATAGTAATTTATTTTGTGAATCCTAAATTAATTTCGAACAAATTCGTTATTAATTCACGTTGCAAATTATGGCTGCAATAAATTTAATGATTAGTTAAGCACGCTTACCACGTAACTTAAACAAAATACATTGTTGAGTTAAGTATAATGTAATTCTAAGTTTGCAACAATGGTACGTATATTGCAAGAGCTGTGGAAATTGAGTTTCATTGATGACATTAATATTAAATATAAAGTTGAACATAGATATTGCTTTTTAAGTTGTAGGCTTACTGTTGCTTTTTGCGTGGTCAAGACAGTTTCCTGTGTAAGAAGTTCTAATATTTTTGAAGTGAAACTTCTCGGGGTTGGAAAAAAATTTAGTGTAACATTTTTTCGTTACGCGTCACATTTTTCGGTTACGCGCCATGTTGCTTTTTGAAGTTAAACTTCTTTATCGGCGTTGGAATGAAAGTTCTTTATCGACGTATGGGAGAAATTTTGTAGCAAATCGTCACGTTTTTCTGTTAGGCGCCATGTTGCTTTTTGAAGTCAAACTTCTTTATCGGCGTTAGAATGAATTTTTTATCGACGTATGGGAGAAATTTTGTAGCAAATCGTCACGTTTTTCGGTTACGCGCCATCTTTTTCTTGTCCCTACCACGGTTGATCCGAAGAGATTCGAAGCCATTAATAACAAAAATATATAATAACGATAACAATGATAGTAATAATTCTATTATAATTAATGAAATTCTGTAATAATCTTAGTAGTTATAAGGTAAAATGAAATAATTGTATTTGTATTCATGTCTATGATAATAAAAGCCTTTTGTTAAACTTTATTTAACCAATTTCGTTAAGTTGCATATAGAAGATCATTTTTCGAAAAATAAGGTCATAAGTCAATAAATTATTACAAGAGGTTTTTTGTTCTGTATGTTATATTTGAGTACGATAGTCTATTTGTAAGTAAATGTTTTTCTAAATTTTTTAACATACATATGTCATACCGACGATCCAATATACCTTTAAATTGGGAGTAATATCTCTCAGTACGTAATTCGCGAACATAAGATGTTAAGCAGACGTAAGCAAAACTCGTTATCTGTTTACTTCTCTGAAATAACCCTCCCGCATACAATTTTGTGGCTTAAAAAACTAATTAAAGTTTTATCTGGACGCGAGCGGCAAAGCCAATGTCATTGGTAGGGCTCCGTGGGGCTTAGCTCAACTTCGTACATTATATTTTAGACTCGCTAGGATAAATCTGCTAGTATTAACTGTTAAATATTGCATATAAACCCTATAATTTATTTATTCTCAGAAGATTGGGGAAATTTTTAAGTAAAACATTATGTATTTCATCTATGCCTTTCCGTCCATATTTAGCAAGTAGCATTTTAACAAAGTCAAAAATCATTTAATAATTATAATTATAATAACATAAATTAAAAACAAAGACTTGTCCTCAATCAGTAGGAGGCATGGTGAAATAGGAGCACGCACTTTCTCGTGGGAATAACACGCAAACACATAGTCGAAATACCTAACAATTTACAAGGTTTCGGGTTTGAATCTATGTTCAGCTAAAACTTTAAAATTGCCGTTTTGAATAAAGAAAATATTCATGATAGTCCTAAGTAGGCGGTGTTAGAAGCGCAACATCCTATGTAGCTATACCATCCACTTGTACTTGAATTAAAATCATCACAGGAAAAATGTAACCAGCCTCGGTACTCTGGTTATTATTATTAAGTACCTTGAAATTAGTTTGGATAAGTTCGTAATAATAAAATTAAACATAAACAATATTAAGTAGCGCAAAAGATCTCTGAGTAGTATCTAAAGGGAAAGATCAAGACTTAGAGTGAGATCAAAAAAAGTAGACAGCGCGGCGCGAACTAGGAGTCAATTTCAAAAGTCATGTCAATGTGACATTGATCTCGTACGTCAAATCTATACGTTTTTGACGTCACACTTAGCTTACACCACTTACTGTAAAAAAAAACATGGCGATTAAAAAGAGTGGCGGAGAGTTTATTGCCAGTTCTTCTCTTCCGTTCTACGCCCTTGATTTGAGAACTGGCACTAAATGTAAAATTAGAAGCATTAATATGTATTTCTTTACTGACAAGTCATAAGTGTACATTATATTACCAATATGATTAAATGATTTTTGAATTTTGAATTTTGTACCTCCCGAATGTCAAAATACGTTTGGTGTTCTGGTCATACGAGATAGTTTTGTATGATTATTTATCTATAGTCAATCGCCAATTATATATTTTATCAAATAATTCATTAAGACAATATATAATTTGCGAGGTATATGTCGGAGTGAAACCCATTACGCAATGCAACATATAGCCTGCAGACATACTTTAAAATTACCAATGTTTATTATGCAAATGTAATAATATTTTGTTCATTGCAGCGGCGACGGCGCCCGTAATTTATTTTTATCAACTCTCGCCGTTATTTCAGTAAACAACTGTGTTTTGTGTTTTCACACAGTACCTGAGAGTGCTTAATTTTTTTTAATGTGGCGAAGTATAGTTATATTTTTAAAAACACCTGAGTAGCGAGTTTGGAATACACAAAGATGAAAGCTATTCGTGTGTTCTTTTTTATGTGAATTTTAAATATTATTGTCCTTTTGTTTTAATTGTTTTATTATCCCTAAGTACCTAATTGTATATCTTATATAGTTTTGCACTGCTTGTCCTCACTTTATTTAAGTTAATTTTTTTCCTCACAGTGGTTGCCTGGAAGAGATCGCTCGAAAGCGTAAAGGCCGCCGGTTGCCCTTCCTTAATATAATTATTTTAATTGTATCATGTTTTGCAACGAAACCCATATAAATAAATTATTAATAAACGACTTTTCAAATTGAACCTCAATATTCTTCATAAAAATAACAATAGCAGTGAGACACCACAAAAGACTTCCTAAAACTTGATAAAATATTAACAAACTCATTACTGGAAGCGAAGATATTAAATTAAAACTAACGGGCCATTTTCAAGATAAAAATTCTTAGGAGAAAGTGGCGGAATCAATTAGTACCCTGTAATTAGCGTCTGGTAGCGCCAACATAGAAAAGCTTTGGGAAACTGAAATGCAAAACAAACAATAAATTAGACAAGAATTTTTAAATTTAGTGCGAATACGTGATATCCAAATATCTATGGGAGTAATTATCTACTAGACTATAAAAAAAATTATTAAGGACGTACAGTTATCTGAGGAGAATATAAAAATAGGTCCTTTTTATGTAATACAAAAAGAAATCTTAAACACAAAATACTATGAATGCAAGAGTTATGTTGTTGAAAGTAGTTCAGGCAAATGAGCCTTTTGAGTGATTATGTTTGCATTGGAGCTGACCATTGCTTATCATTGTAGGTGCTATTTTGATTAATATTTAATCTACAACGCCTTTTCTTTATATACAAACACAACATGCGAAAATAAATAAAATTATTTTTGGCGATTTGAATTGAATGAGAGTCGCGGTCTTCGTAATAAATAAAGTTCTTTAAACAATTATATTTATTCAGCACTTTCATTTCATAGCGGCCTGAGCCAAAATGAAAATATTTCCTGCAGCCGAATGCATTTCGCACTCACAAACCATTACCGCATTTCATATTAAATAAATGTTACGCTAACATTTCACTAAATTCAAAGCCTATACACATTAAAATAATTCCCTCACATTAATTTCAAACATAAGCGATCGTCAATTATGTTTTATATTAACAAATGCATAATTTAAATATGTAAATACTTAAGGAGCGTGCACGATACCGCACTGTCTCATCTACTTTATTTAATTAAACCGAGACTGAACAATTGTATAACTCTAAACCAAACCAGCGTTTTACCGCATTCCGGCTAAAAGGCCTCTATTTGTGTATAGTGCTATTAGTTTGTCTTTCGAATTAAAAGTTTGTAATTAATATTACAGTATTATAATAGCATTTTAGTCAGATACTTTTACACTTCAACACAATTATATTTCTATCATCTCAGGAGGCTCACCTGATGTTAAGTGATACCCGCCGCCCTCAAGGCCAGAGGGCTCGCGAGTGTGTTGCCTGCCTTTTAAGAATTGGTACGCGCTTTTCTTGAAGGACCCTAACTCGAATTGGTTCGGAAATACTTCAGTGGGTAGCTGGTTCCCCATAGTGGTGGTGCGCGACAAAAATTGCCTTACAAGCGCTCAGTTGTGGAACGACTCCGATGATGAAACTCAGCTGCACGTATTAATCCGAACAACTCCTCTGAATACTCTCCATGGTTAATACCTTCGGCACCTGTTTAGTTTAATATTACAGTATATAGTTGTATAAATATAGAACTCGATTGCATAGTGTAAACAATAGCAAACACTTCAATACAAATAATACCAAATGTTTTGACTTACAGACTTTTAAAATGCACGGAAATACATTTCGAGTATATTCAACGAGAATTATTTCCATTGCTTTATTTTAATTACTAAGTAAAAGTAACAACTATTAGCGGTATAGTAACTACAAGACCTTGGAGAAATCAAACGAAAATAATATACATTGAATACCAATAACCAATATTAATATAACTTAAACATAAATACGTTACAATGGGTACAATGTTAAGTAAAGTATGTAATAATTATGGCTTTTAAAAATGCAAAGGGAAAGAAATTACCCGAACCCATTTGGTGTATCAACAATCAAGGGATGAACGCGACTAATTAAGAACCATATCCATTTTCGGGCACGCTACGTTTATTACCACTTGTTATGTGACCTATGAGTAATAAATAGGGGTTAGGTGAAACTGTCTTATATTCGTAACTAGCCGTTTCGCGCCCGCTTTGCTGGACGAATTAAAATAAATTTTATGTTTCATTATTTTATTTTTTTTCATATTTTTATTATTCTTCTTTTTAACTTTCCGCTAAGAAAATTGAAATATTTCGAAAATCGAGTTTTTAACAGATGTTGACGTTTAGAGGTTCTAGGAAGCCTCTTTTGTTTTTATTAGCGGGAAAAATTTTCATAAAAGTAAAACAGAAATAAAAAAATGAAGGAACGTTGGAATTAATGGATGGCCATAAACCATCTAGGAAAAATTTCGCATCGAATGGTGGTAGTTTCATGTCGATACGATCAGTGGTTTAAGCGTGAAAGAGCCTCAAACGAACACAATTTTCTTTTTATATATATAGATTAATTCTAAGTGAATCTAGCGGGCAGTTGTGACGTGACGCCTGCAAGCAACGATAAAATAGCTTGCTTAATTTTGGCTTCATTCCATCTGTGCGGCGTTTGAGGCAAATAGTTTATTGCATCAGAGGATTAAGTCAAATTAAACATAATTTCGATGGAACTTGCTGTATGAATTTTAAATTGAAAAATAGTTGTAGGATGACGTGTTACATATAGGACATACGAGTATGTAGTATGTTCTTTATAGTTCTCCTTGATGTTTTTAATAGGAAAATACGTGGTAGTTTTTTGCCAATCTGTATCTTTCACTTTGGGTATTGATCGTAGGAACATTGATTTACCGCATTAAAATAACAAGTCAAAGGTGATTTAAGTATTAGTTAGTAATATAGAACAGAACTTGGTATACTATTCCCACATAGAATATGCCTCACAGGTATGGAACCCAATATATAACATTTATATAGACCGCCTTGAAAGTATACAAAGAAAATTTTTAAGGTACATTAAATTTAAATCTAATTGTTACCTGCCTGACTATCATACACGCTGCAAAAAAATTTCATATTTTGCCTTTAGCTGAGCGTAGAAAAATATCGGACATTACGTTCCTAGTGTCTTTATTTAATGGTGCGGCTGAGTTGCCAGAACTGTTATCTAGGGTGGGCCTGTACGCACCATCATTGTTTCTGCGCGGACCAAATTTACTGTACGTCCCCATAGCAAGAACTGCATACAGAAAAAATTCTTACCTATTGCGAGCATGTCGTTCTTTTAATGTGGCATGTCGGGAGCTTAATTTGGATTTGTTTTGCACAAGTGTTACTGCAACGAAGAAAGCCCTTTGTGACCGATACTTTGAGATTTAGTTTTTAATATAGCCTTGAGAGTTTTTTTGAGCGTTGGTGTGTAATGATGTGATAATGTGTAAGTGTGGAAACTGATAATTGGCTGTCATCATGTTAATTGTATATTATTGAACCTTTTTTAGCTGTAAGTTTCCCTAAAATTGTAAAATAAAATAAAATAAATAGCCATGCGATTAATATCTTTAACAAATATTTAAATAGCTCAATCAATACCGCTGCAAATTGTATTAATATTTAATAAGATGCCGGTTAAAGATTTATATAATGTGATCGTAATATAAATCCCAACAATACACAAACCCGCAAGCGTGTCAAGTGAGTGTAAATATTTCTTTTGACATGCCGATTGTGCGCCATGTTTGTTTGGCGTCCGATCGAACTGTCAGCTGTCAAGCGTCCCGCGGCCGAGGTTGAGTCAACATTTTTAACGCACCCTTGTCAGTTCTATCCTCTATCGAATATTTTTTATATCTTTCATTAATGGTTTACGGACGATTTTAATTTATGACGGACGATTAATATAATAAGGTTATTCTAGTAGATTGCCTTAAAGGTATCTCAAGGTCTTTATTTTTAAAATTCGGCACAGATTAGAATACAACAAAGACCAAAAAGTTTTTAATGTTTATACATATAGTCAGTATTAAATTTATTAAGATAAATACTAAGTTAATTGTACAGCACTAAAGATGATGTTTAATCTCTACTATTTAGTAGAGATTTGTAGAGGTTGTGTGATAAAATAATATTTAGCTAAAAATATATACTTAGACAAAACATTTAAATTTGATACTCCACCGAAGAAAACAATTAAACGTCGACATAAATTACTGTATTAATAATGCCTATGCGAGAGATACAATACAGTGAGAGAGACGTAATTGTTCAGTACGAAATTGAAAACTTCAAACCAATTTTGGTTGAAATAAAACCCAACAGTAAAGTTACTTTATTTTAATTATTCTAGTATATACACCAGTTGTTTATACTTTTAATAGCGGAGAGGCTTCAGGTGAAACCGGATTTATTATTGTTTTCCTTTGATCAAAGTAAGAGGCTTTGATATATTCTCATTATCCTTAATCCCAGGCAAACAATAGATCTTTTAAATGGGGCAAGCGTTGGTCAGTGGGACCAGCACTTCCATTATATTGTAGGCTATTATTATAATATATATCATAGAAATGCTTTTGACTTATTTATGGTTTGACCACCCACATTCTGGTATGAATTTATATAACGCCTCAGAATCGTAAAAAACGATAATGTGTTAAAGTGCGCATTCGTCTTTTGTACAGAAGGTTTTTTCACCGTTGAATGTGACAGATCTATGGTTAAAACAATGTTGTAATATTATTTTGTTACTAGCTGCCCCTGCGAATTTTGTTCCACCTTAACATAAGTATTTACCTACTTAGATTACCTTTTTAGTAGCTACATTTCAACATATGGAATATTTTGCTACCTTAGAGAGAATATTAGTTTTTCAATTTTTTACGTTAAAAGCCTTCATCAGGAATAAACAAAAATACTCGAATTTGTCGTCATCGATATTCATTTGTTTTTCAACAAAGTCTTTCTAGTTAGAGTCTGTGCGGACACTGTTACATCATGTTCAATAATACGATATGAAGAATAAAAAATATATAATATTTGTATTTATATAATTTTTGGGTAAAAATTAAATGACGCGCAGCAAATAAGAATGATACTGTCCATTTAGCATAACTGCCGGGTGTGTTCAGGAATTCTCAGCGTCTGCAAAACAATGTAATAAGGTTTAAAAAATAAAGTTTTGTATCATAGTGAATAAAATCCCTTCTACTGATTGATACTTTTTAAATTAGAAGCTCTTTTTAACTGACTTCAAAAAAAGATCTGTTTAGGCTTCCGGGTAAACTATGTTAGTTTTTAATCACAAATCTCAAGAAAAGTCCTATGGAGATTATCCTTTGGTATCCATGGTGACTAACTTCGAACCCGGCTGTGCACTAACGAACATTCTGTCTATGTGTGCAACTAATACTCCTTCGTATGGTGAAGGAAAACATCGTGAGGAAGGCATGTCACAAATTCGAAAATCGACGACATATTGTGTCGGACAAAAAGCTTATCGCCTACTTGTGTATAAAATCAATATAATCAAAGGTGCAATACTGAATTATAGTCTCAGTTTCATCAAAATCACAAAATATTTCTCGACAAAACATGTATAATACAGGTACCAAAGCTATTCAAACTCAAACTCAATATATCTTTATTCATATAGGTAAATAGGTACACTTATGAACGTCAAAAAGAAGTTAAATTAATAGTAAATTTACATTTACTACCAGTTCACAAGTCAAGGGCGTCGAGCGGGCCTGAGGAACTGGCCAGAAACTTTCCGCCAGTCTTTTTAATCGCTAAGTTTTGAGTCATACAAATTGTTTGAACTGGAGCAAATCAATCCCAAGGATTAGGACCATTTAAGGATTCGTCTAATTTATAAAAAGCTTTATTGATTAATTTACGTTTAACGAGGGCTTTATTGATTAATTTATATAGTGATAATTCTTTAATTTCGCTAATTCGAAGTCGATTAAATTATTCAAAATGTATTTTATTACTTAGATTCTTAACTACTAGAACCGGACATTGATTGACATCTATGCATCCTGATTAACTTAAAAGAACTGCTTATTAATCTGGAGTTTAAAGACTTTCCTACTATCTGATTATACGAAACATTGTGACATAATAATGTAAATATAATGGCGAAACACAGTCTGTGGGTTCCAAGCAAGAACACCCAGGTCACATCTGTTGGTGGTACTAGCTTAGCCACGAGCAAGTTTGATTCATAAATTTATACGTTTCTATAAAATATGTTTATGCTTAAATATAATTAGCAAGGTCAATAACATTAATATTACTTTGCCAAAATAATAAAATTAAGGCTTTATGGGTCACCTGCTTATGACATAGAAATATCCATTGTTAAACATTCAGGGTTCTAACACATGATCGCAGGGTTGAGATTTGAGTGCTTAGTAAAAATCAAGTAACTTTAAATATATGGTTGTAAGGCCATTGGATTTACATCCAGTCAGGGTCGGATCTACTTAAGGGTTTTTTGGGCTGCAGCTCAGGGCCCCGTGGATACAAAGAGTGCCAAGTACCCACTGAAAACAATGGGCGATATTTTGAATTTAAAAAAATATGAAATTTAAAAAATTGGGAAATTCTGCGTCGCTTGTTTTTGGTCGATCTATTTTTTTACATCTATTACGGGGGACTTCCCCGAAATAGCCTAGAGCCCCGCAAACTCACGATCCGCCCATCAGACTTTTGTGCCCGACACATGTCATAGATTTTTGGGTCTTTACGGTTTTTTAGATAGATCCTTTAGTGCACAGTCGTTATTCGAACGTACAACCCCGCTCTAATAAATAAATAAAATAAACCTTTTTAGGTCGGGGCCTCAGATTGTATCTGTTTCATGATCATTTCGTAATCCAATAGCCACGTAGGTGATCAATCTTCTGACGCACGCCGTTGACTTTTTGGGTCTAAGGCAAGCCGGTTTCCTCACGATGTTTTCCTTCATTGGTGCACAACCAGGATCGAATCTACGGCCTCAGGGATGAGAGTCACACGCTGAAGCCACTAGGCCAACTCCGCTCTAACAATAGCCTAAAACCAACATACTGTGTTATTAATTAATATTACGCGCTACTGAATATATCTTGTGTTAACTGAACGATAAATTCATGTATGAGAATTTCTAGTTGTGACTTTAGCAATAATTATTCAAGAAGTGATATGTGTGAAGTGATGTCTGCTGGAAAATTTCACGTATCGCGTTCTCGTAAACAATCTTAACAAGGTAATTCTATGAGTGAGAGTTCATTTTATTTTAGTCTTCAATAATCTCATTATTGACGTATAATACGGCACGTGGGTAGAACCAGTAATTGCGTAATTTATTTATTATTTTTGATAGTTGTATCTTGTCTAATTATTTAAGGATAAGAAGAAAAGATTTAGCCTATAATAAGCTAATAAAAATAAATAAAAGCCTTTTATTTCTCGCAAATACATATAATTTTTAAACGAAAATAAGTTACAGTAATCTTTATCTATTTTAATTAATTTCTAATTAGTTTGCAAGAACCCCTCTGCAGGTGAAGGGGTCCTCTAAGAATCTCCAGGTCCATCTCATAGGCAAACTGCATCCCCCTCGAGGCACCTGTGGATGATGAGATCCGCCTATCTCGTCAGCGGTCTTCCTCTATATCGTTTCCCTATAAGACCGCCACACTAGGTCACCTTTATGGTCTATTGCTCATCTGACTTTAAACTAATAACACGTGTATTAATCGGATTATTTAATGTATACTTGTATATGTTAAATTTTTAGATATTATGACGGTCGTTCATACGGCGTCTTACTAGAATAGAATTAAACTGATTCAGAAATCGAAGTAGTCACTAATTAATCAGATGTCTATTTATTTATTTACACTTATACAAAAACATACATATAAAAAGTAGGTTACATAAGTTTTGAGGCAGCCTTACCGCTAACAAGCGGTTTCTTCCAGGCAACCCTAATATGGAACAATAAAAAAGAAACACCCACAGAGGGTAAAGTGCAAGAAGTATATATAATTAACAAAAAAGAATATAAAATATTTTGTTACACTAACTATAACTAAACTAAAGTAAAATCTAAACAAAAATGTAAAAGCAATGGTCACAATTAATATATATAAGTAGCTAAATTTCGAAGCAGAAGATAAAGGATCAAACGGACCTCGTCTGATATCAAGAGGTAAGGAGTTCCAAAGCAGGATACTTTGCACAGTAAAGGAGAATGTCAATTATGTTTGAACAAAAGCACAAGTGTGTTTTTTAATATATAAAACCGAAGCGTCATACTTAATGAGATATCAACGAATAGAGTTAGTAAATACCTCTATCAAAAAGGCAACTTAATATCCGTTGCGAAGATCAACAGTAAATATTGTGATAGAGACTGTTTGTATAACAAGAAACATCGTAGAACGCTTCCATAATAAAAGATATTATTACAAACTAATGTTATTAATTTGAAACTGTATACCTAATTACGAGTCAGACAATTGAATCTGAAGTCAACAGAAGATTTCTAAAATTTATTCTCATAAGCTAAGTTTGTATCAAGTGAGTGAATATGTTTTCTTTTCGCCAGAGGACTTATCTTATAAACTATTTAGGTTTACTGCGCGTACTTAAATAATAATAATTTATATGCAACAATTTGGTACAAAAATGTTATGGTGGTACAAGTTCGCATATTCTGCCATAATGGCGTGAAAATTTGTCTGGTCGAATAGAAGTTACAATTATAAATATTACATTATGAGTCATATCATTATAGTCAATTCATATATTAATTTATCACTACATCCTCACATTATTAAAATATATTGTTACCTTATCAAATTAATATCAATTATAATGTTTCACGCAAATAATTATTAATAAAATAATATTTTTTTTCCAAAAGTAGTTCGTTAAGTCCACTTTTAAAACTCTAGTAGGAAGATCTAGAAGAATGTTTTAGGTAAATTATTATAAACCTTGATTGTCCTACAATAGATGTTTTCCTTTCCTTTTCCTTCCTTCCTGAAACTGGGATACCGTACCATGAGTACCTTCTATTTACACCGTTTATTATTTTAATTCTTTCAATAATTTTCGATAAAAATGTATATAGTTTTGGAGTAAGTGTATAAAATCTTATATCAAATATTTTTTTGTTTCTAGACAAAAAACCCGTCGCATAAAATTTGTGACTCAGTATAGTCAAAGTCAAAATAATAACACAATGAACGTCAAAAAGAAATATATATGAAATGCTTCTAATTTTACATTAACTGCCAGTTCTCAAATCAAGGGCGTATAACGGAAGAGAAGAACTGGCAATAAACTTTCCGCCAGTCTTTTTAATCGCCACGTTTTTTTTACACAATCTTTGTAAGGAGCTGTTGTACTAAGTATACAGTTTCTACTGCCTCGCAATCTGCGTAAAAGTGATGCCGTTCTTTTCCGACGGATCACCCAGAAGTCATCAGTATGAACCTAGGCAAATATGCCCGTGACACTACAAAAGCTTGGCAGTTCCAACAGCATCCTAAAGAATCCTAATGTATTCAAAATATTTCACACAAAATCTTCCCGGTAATCTGGCTATACGATTCAACTGTGAGTAATATGTCTTGCCACAATCCGCGAAATACAAAGCCCCCAAGTAAAATGAAAGTAACGAGACTAAGCTAAAATCTACGCTTCTGAAAGTATATTATAACGCAAAAGTCTAGACGTCTTGGAACTTATTTATAAGACAAACAAAAATTGCATCTTGCAACAGTGCATAGATCTGCGGTTTTTAATGAAATGAATAATTGTATTGTTACGAGATGAAATTATTCATATGCAAATTAAAAAGTGTATCTGAACAGTGTTGGTCTAGTGGCTTTAGCGTGCGACTCTCATCCTTGAGGTCGTAGGTTTGGTTTCCAGCTGTGCATTTATGGAATTTCTATGTGCACATTTATCACCAGCTCGGTGTAAGAAAACATCGTGAGGACACCAGCAATACCCAAAAAGTGGACGTCGTGTGTCGGGCTCAATAATCTGATCACCTACTTACCTGTTAGAAAAAGTACCAAACAGATGCAGAAATCGGAAGACCAGACCAGACCTTTAAGGTTGTAGCGTCATAATTATAATAAATAAATAAATAAATAAATATTAACAAAAAAAAAAGAAAAAAAAAAGTGTTTTGTGTTAATCGACAAATGACCTATTAAACTTTTTAGCACCAGTATTGTCTGATTAACACTTTCAACAAAACAGGAAAATTCTTCTTTCAAACTGATTATTTTGAGTAGGTAGGCTTTAAGGCAGTGTTTCACGCCCAAATGGGGGGGATATATTTTGATTGTTAAGGGGATTCAAATTTTTCAAATTTGTCCAAGCTCTTTTAAATTTAAAGTAAATAAATAAATATAAAGTAAATAAAATCAACATTGACATTATCACAATTGATATTGTTGTCGGAACGGATTTTATCGGGTTATATCTGAGTTCAAGATCAATACCAGAGAACTTTTCACAATTAAAAAGGAACAAATTTCGTATAAAATTTTGGCAAAGTATCGAAGGGATACAAAAGACTTTGGAATAACAAAGTTGTTCAACTTTGTAAATAGAAACATTTAAAGATAAATAAAGTTTAATTTCTGAATTGAAACTTAAAATGATTGTATTGTAATATGTAAATAACGCATTAAAAATCAGTTCGTTTGCATATTTAAATGTTACCTGTTATTCCTAGCCTCTATTTGTGTTTCTTTTCAAGTTATTTGTGAATTTTAATAGTCCTGCTGTTTTAATAATAGCATTAGACACAAACACAAAACTGTGTTAATAGTAATTGTAATTATGAATTTTCATCAAAGCTTTATTGTAAATAAAACATACCTAAGACTAGATATATTATATATAGGTTTTAAAACGATGCATTTTTCTTCTTTTGTGATATTTTTAGTAGCTAATTGCAAATTAAAGTGACTTTAATGTGTAACCAATAACTATAAGACGTATAGTCGTCTAAGCACCTTAGAGTAATAAAAATTAAAACAGTTGTGTATTTTTAATTCACAGTTTCATACATTATATAATTAATTGGTAAACGCCTTGGTGTATTCTTGGATATGTGCTAAAACAATATTTGATTTCAGCAAAACATTGTTTAATGTGTGTTATATTTTGACTTATAGATCCATTTACATAACTACACAATTAATAAAGAAACCTAAAAATATTAAGTCTAAATCTACATAATTTTGCTCTAAATAAGTTGTATAAAAATTTAGTTAAATTATTGTCGGTTAGTAAAATGATTAAAATTATAATGCACTTCTTAGTTGCGTTACTGAACGATTAGAAGAGGTTTTTTTTAAAGATTAACACGAAATTTATTTTTTAGCAATAAAATCAGATATTTTTCTATATTAGTTACACACAATATATGTTTGTGTATTACATATTAAGCAACCAAAAGCCTCGTATAAAATCTAAATGAATGCCTGAAAGTTTGTTCGTAATATTGAAATGAACGCAATAATGTACAACAGTATTCGTAATAAAGTTCCGAATGGGCAGTAATTTTCGGAACTACAGCCGTAGCGAGGCGATAATTCAATGAATTTGCAGCAATTCGGGAGGTGCTTCAGCAAACAGTATGCAATTGGGAGTTTTTCATTGCCGTATTAGCGGGCCTTCCATTACTTCAGCTACGGAATACAGAAGGGACGCACTGGGCCGAACTTGTACAAATGTAGTTTTAAAAATATGCTATACACAAATTACTGCGATTACCCTTATAAGTTTGTGGTTAAGATCATACAATGTCAAAATGCAATTCAGGTGTTTTTTTAGAACTGGGGGAAAACAGGAGGTTCGAGGACCGTTCAAGTGTTACGTCACGCCATTTTTGGAGATTCTTGACCCCCCCCATGTAACGCGCCGTAACGTTTGTCTGTACCCAATAGTAAAACGGTAAAACCACTAAAGTGACTCTTTGTACCTAAAAGATACCATTTTGTCATGTAAAGTACCGGAACGTTGAAAATATTATTAACAATAACTAAGAATTAAATAAATAAGTAACGCGTAATTCAATTTAACATTTTACAAGAGGAATAGACCCCCCCCCCCAAATTCGTTACATAATACTTGAACGCTCCCTGACATCTGATATTAAGTGTTATGCTCATAGTGTCTCAAGGCGTAGGCTAGCGAGTGCGTTACCCGCCTTTTTAAGATATTGTACGTTCTTTTCTTGAAGGACCCTAAGCCCCGGAACCTTCTGCCATATTAGGGTTTTGGGTGTCTAATTAATTTTTTTAGTATAAGTAGTTAATAGGTAATATAGTATATTATGTATCGTTTTCTTTAGTGGCATTTTTGGATGGTTTATACAGAATGTTCCTTAGGGTACATCCCTGGTAAAGAGTTTTTTGCGCGGCCTACCCATCTCAATAAATCTTTCTAAGTGGCTCGTTAGTTGGTACTCTTTGATATAACCCTACTTCGCACTATTTTCTTTATACCAATTATGTGTTACAATAAGTTGCAAAAAACTCAAGCCAGTCAACAAGAAACAAGAAGAATTATAAGATAATTTAAAGCCAATAAAAAGTAGTTTTAAACATGTTTTACTTCTAAACAACGTCTTTTTACTTGGAAAAACATACGGCTGGAAGAATTAACCAAGAATCATAATAATAAAGTATACTATTAACTATTTGAAAAATCTCAACCAATTTATTAGATATTAAAATTTAATTTAGTGTAGGAATTCATCAGAACGGGGTATCCACAGCGTTCGATATTATTTATTACTGATCATGTACCTTCTAGATTATATTATTGTAACAATAAATATAAACATGGTAATTAGATTTAAAACTTACCTAAAAGTTTCAATTGATAACTACCTCGCTTAGTGCTTACCAGGCGTCTCCATAAACCTTTAAAATTACAAAGAAAGAGTACTTATGCTGTACCTGTATGTGTAAAATCAAATTGAAGTACAAAATTACCGTAATGACTGGTAATTAGCTGTTCGTGTTTCATGTGAGGTAATTTTAATATGAAGGGAGTAATAAGAATCGCTTGGGGGATTATACACCATGTTGCGTAATTAATTTGTAACCATTACACTCTCTGAGATAGCATCATCCAAAGTTCCTTTGACTTAAAAGTGTAGGTAGGCTGTACCTATAGTCTAGTCGACAAGTTGAAAATGGTACAAAATAGAGATACTGCTCTTAAAATTATGTGCTCATTGGATCCGGAATGACGTCTAGAAAAATGTGCCAAAAGCGTGTATTAGCACATAAAAAATTGCAAAAGTTATAAACATCGCACATAATTTTAAGAGCAGTATCTCTATTTTGTACCATTTTCAACTTGTCGACTAGACGACTATACTTTGTCTAATATCGCATTGTGAGGAATTACATACACTCCGCTGTCTTGGCTCCTGAAATGAGAATCTTCCAGCGCTGTCCTGTGCCACCTTCCGCCAATTGCTGGCTTTCACCTGCATTACAACTAGGAACATTTGTGCTATTCACGTTTTTTAACTAAGAGCTTCATGTCTCAAAATTGTGTCTTTGTCTATTTAGCTGTAAAGGGGTGATCAAAACTGGTTCCTATGGACATTTATTGCAAGCAAGAGAAAAGTCTCGTGTTCAATGTTATCATTATATTAGATACTAGTGGACCCGACAGACGTTGTCCTGCGTGATATTTCAAGCAATTAGTAAAGCAAAGTATGAAAATACGGACTGCAGCGCCATCTGGCGGGCTGATTTGTGAATCTAAACCATTCCCAGATCCCCTTGAACACACACAAAAAATTTCATCAAAATCGGTCCAGTCGTTTGAGAGAAGTTCAGTGACATACACACTCACAGAAGAATTATATATATAAAGATGTTAACATAAAACATGTTATAATTTTTTTAATGAGTCCCTGTGTTGTAACGAGAGAACAATTAGTGAGTGTGTAACTAGATAACATGTTTTTTGAGAAAAAGTACTCGTAGGTTTAGTGTTACAACTAATCAAACATAAGTCTTAAAACATAAAGTAAGTGAGAATGTGTGAGTGTTTGAATAGGTCTGTGTTTTAAGCGTCGCGACGCTTCGTACTGTGTCTGTGTTAGTTTTTGACACCTCAGAGCCATGCCAAGATACGTAGTAATGTGTAGTCCAATTCAGCTAGTGCAATTATTATGTAATTTCTGAGTTTGTATCGGGATAGTTTGACTATCTGAGAATCCATAGATCGGGAAATTTTATTATAAAGGAAGGGACCCCTAAATGAAAGAAATTCAAAGAAGCGTTTATATATTGTATTATCTGTACTCAACGTCTACAGAATCTAAAATCCCTGCCATTACTCTATGATGATGAAGGTTTTGTTGACAAAAAGCTCTTTATATACTAAATTAAATGCTCTATTAAGTCAAATCAAGATACTGCACACATAATGTAACTACATACATACGTTGTCACAAAGCGACACTATCGGCGGCTATCTGAGCTCATTGAATTGTGAAGCTATGCCACAGATAATACCTAACAGTATGTGATTAAGCTGCAGCACAGATAAGTGTAAAATATGACATGAACTGCAGCGTATATGGACGTAAAGTATTTATTTATAATACAAAGAATTATCAGTGTAAATCTTATAATCAAATACAAGAATAATAATAACGATTAAACATAATATTAATACCATTACTATATTTATAAAAATCCATAAACAGTACCAATGTGACAGCAAACATACAAATAAAATTCCTAACAAATAATATAAATAATAATAACAATTATTAGGTATTCAGTCATATAATATCACTACTGTTCACTCACTCTACGAACATAAAAAGATGTTAACAGAAAAATCAGATTTGATATTTTGTTTGTTAAATTCATGTTTGAGATATTAAACTTTATAGTCGAGATTCTTTATCTCTATTGTTCTGTGTTTTATGGTCAAAGAGGATGCAGGTAAGCGCACCGGGAAGCTTTCTGATTTTAGTAAGTCATTTTCGCTCTAAAGTGTGCTTCACGCTTCAATCTTATGCACGAAACTCTGACTTTGTTCTCATTTCCTTTGTCCGGATTTCAAATTATTAGTTTTAGGGATAAATGAAATGGATGTTTTAGGAATAATTAAATAAATGATATACTCAAACAAATTGTATTCTTGCCTCCTTCTAGTATTTTTGTAGTCGCGTTAGAATGTAAGGATTTTTATCATATACAACCGAAAACATAGTTATTAAATACAAGTAATTTATTTAAGTGTCAGACTCCCGCTACGTGGAATGAGAACAAAAGTACTCTTAAGAAATTTCATTGAACTTGTTTTTGAATACTGCGAAATATATCAAATTATTACTAATTGTGTGTTGGCCCTACTGGCTTCAGGGTGGTACTCTCATTCCTGTGGTCGTGGGTTCGATCCCCGGCTGTGCACCAAAGGGCTTTCTTTCTATGTGCGCATTTAACATTCGCTCGAATGGTGAAGGAAAACATCGTGATGAAACCGGATTGCCTTAGACCCAAAAAGTCGAAGGCGTGTGTCAGGCACAGGAGGCTGATGATGCCAAATAGATTTTTTATTGCAGATTCAGAAATCTAAGGCCCACACATTAAAAGGTTGTTGCGCCATTGTTTTTATTTTTATTTTATTTAATATTATTATGAAAAACAGTTCAAAGCGATTCCCATATCTTTGCACCAGTCTATATGTTATTATTACCCTTAGCATCGCTAATTACGCTTTAATATCAGGTGATATTAAAGTGAATAAAACTACATACTGCAAACTTTAAACTCTTAAGCGAATTCGCTTTCTATCAGATTTAAATAAACGTATCAATATATGTCCTTTGAGTAGACTTGATGTATAGGTTTTACTGTGCTATGTTCTTTTACCCTAAATTATTAATTACTCTCAGAGTCGAGACTTAGTGCAAAAGTGTCATTAACATATTGTATTTGTTATACGCCAATCATACCCGCTAATTTTCAAATCTAATTCTCACCCTAATTTGAGATTTCGATGTAATAAATAGTTATGTACAATATAAACAAATCTGTTGAAATATAAAGCTTTTAACGTCAGTTTTGTTTGGTTTCGTATTAAACAATAAATATTTAATCCAAACTCATTATTAAAAGATTTATAATTTACCGAGTCACGTACGCAAACTGAAATTCGAAATAAACAATGATAGAACCACATCGTGGTTACATCTAAATTTCAATTCGTAAACAGTATCAACCAGTAATCGTATGCTAATGGAATTCGATAGCTCGAATCATACAAGCTTAATGTGAACTGTGGACATTCATCCAAAATGCATGTAGAGTGAATATATTCTCGCCAATATACATATGTAACATGAACGTCTTGAAACTGGGATATGGTTAACACTAGCATTAATATGTTGTTCAACGAGACGCCAATTTAAACCTTCAAACGCGTATGACAGTCAAATAAGACGTTGAATGAAGCAGTAACTAGTTCAAGTCACTTATGACTCAGCACTGTGAGATAACCAAACCACGCTGCAATAGTTTTTCTGTGTACAGCCTTGCGATTCTGTAACTCATTCGAACTCGCACAGCGGTTTCCGCAGCGGCGGTCAAATCAGTCGTGATGCAGTCATTTTACGATTTGGCATTCTGATAAACAATAAACTACAAGCTTCCTCCTTATCAGAATGCCAAATCGTAAAATGAAATAAACCATTGGCGTTACAAATTCTAGGTCTTGTTTCAGAATTCTAAATCTGTGATCAGCCTTCTGAATATTGGGTGACACACGCCGAATATTAGATGTTTCTCCGCACCAACACACACATAGTTGCTGGGTTCCATGGTCGATCTTCAGTCTAATTTAGAACTTAGCCCTCCATAAAATAGTTTCCATCTCAAATGAATCTAGGGGTATAACAATTGTATTTATTAAAGACAATGTCAGGATGAGAAATCTTAATGTTAATGACGTAATTGAAAATAAATTTAACACTTTGAAATTAAACACAATTTTAGAATATATTTCATGTTTAGCTAAACCACGCTAAAAACCAACACTAGAGAAAGCTTGAAAGTATCAGGCTTTTAGTCTACTTACAAACCTTAAATGTAATGCTAAGTAGACTTTGGAGCTTTAGTGGTATTAGCCGCTGTTATATTTGAGTGATATTGACGATGGGTTATTTTTTACTTTAATAACTATTAATAGGAGAAATGCAAATAATAAGTAAAAAAGCCAGGGTCTATAACGTTTTAGGTCTGAGCCCAACATTTTTGTATCTGTTTTGTGATAATTTATTTGCAAAAGGCCCTTCAGTCTTCTGTGTCTGACAAATGCTGTCGACTTTTTGAGTCTAAGGCATCCCAGTTTCCTCACGATGTTTTCCTTCACCGTACGAGTGAGTTTTAAATGCGTACATAGACAGCAAGTCCATTGGGACATAACCAGAGATCGAACCTCGGCCTACGGAATGAGGCCACTAGGCCAACAATGCTGTAATAATAAGGATCAACATTAGTGTTAAAAATCAAGATTAGGGATACATTGTTGGAACGAAGTTCCTTATCGCGCGTTGTGAAAGGGGGCTAGACGGAAAAAATTCTTACGAAAAGTTGTCACGACACTTTTTTGCTTTTTGCTATTGTAATACACCGGTTCTCGTCCGATCACCGAAGCTAAGCAACGTCGGGCGAGGTCAGTACTTGGATGGGTGACCGCCTGAGAACACCTCGTGATGTTGGCTTTTTTTTAGGGATAAGAAATGAAAATTATTTTTGGAATCACTTAACTAAATTAGTCTTGTTGTAACGAAGTTATCGAGCGTTGCGAAAGGGGGCTAGACGGAATAAATTAAGACCAAAAGTTGTAACGACACTTTTTGCTATAGTTGTTATATTTTACATTTTAGATTTAGCTATCGCCAACGTCCATACCACGTTGAATACACCGGTTCTCGTCCGATCACCGAAGTTAAGCAACGTCGGGCGAGATACTGTTATGATACCAATTAACAAATAAATTAATCGAAAGGAATTTCGTTCCATCCGGGTGTCCCTTGACACGTCTAAAGTTTTTTTATTTATTTATCAAAGAACAAAATTTACAGATCTTAATTCCAGACTGTGTTTTATTATTTATGTATTAAAACTAGACGAGTACCACACATTTTAAGGAACAACGCATTTAATTATTATTTTCTTTTCGGACACACGAACATAGTGTCAAGTTATATAGAACACTAAGACTCTTAACGAACATTAGTTTAAGCTATTCACTAGTATAGTAGAAAATTAAATGAAGATAATATTACTTATTAGCCAATTTTTTTTTTTTAATGGCTCTGGCACGATTTGTGCATTAGCCAGTGTCAAGTATAGGATTTTTTATAATTCGTGCTTGTTTTTATAAATTCAACCGTGTCCTCCATGTACGGTTTAGACACTCGCCCGGTACCGCACAACCCTCCCAAAGGCCGAGAACAAATTTAAATTAAATTAAAGTTTTCCCTCGAAAGTCGAACCCGGTACCCCTCACCTAGCTGCCACTTAATAAGACCGCTAGGCTATGAGGCCCCCATATTAGCCAATTATTGTATAGGCAAGATTGTAGTTCATGTAAAGTCGCACTATCGTTTGTGACTTAATTGATAACCTTAATCAAAACTCCCAAATATTGTGTAGCGTAAAACTCATCAACGATTAATATGCAAAGCCAATACACAGGAATAAAAAAAAATTCATCTACTTCTGGTAAATCGACTTAAAGAAATTTATTTTAAGTGAACTTCGGGGAAACAAATTATAAAACTATTTAAATCTTTAAACACCGGAAAGTAGGAAGGAAATTTTAATTTCTTTGCCTCGGCTTGAGTAAGTCGGATAACTAAAGTTTTGAGAAAATGAAGTAATTTACATTCAAACATTTTCTAGTAAAAAGCTAATGACTTTAACTTTTTTAAATATTGATTATAGATAACGTTAGGTATATATACCTATCTTTACTTAGAATACTCTATAGCTGAAAAGTAGAAGAAGTTGTTAAGTGCTTCAGCGTGCTCTCATCTCTGAGGTCGTAGGTTTGATCCCCGGCTGTGCACCAATGGATTATCTTTCAATGTGCGCATTTAACATTCGCTCCAACGGTGAAGGAAAACATCGGAGGAAACTGGCATGTCTTAGACCAAAAAAGTCAACGGCGTGTGTCAGGCACTGGAGACTGATGACACCTACATGCCTATTAGATTGAAAAACGATCATGAAACAAATTCAGAAATTTGAAGCCCAAACCTAAAGGCGTAGCGCCACTGATTTATTTTTTTATGTGTTTATCTCGTTTAGATAAAAGAGTTTGTAACATATACCATAGATATAGTATTGTGTATGATGTGGTAAACTTTAATTAATTAGTAAATAAATAAAAGAAAAACCAAATTAGATTAAAACGAGTATTTTAACACATTTTTTATTTGATTTTACTTCTCAACTGACCATATCCGTAAATTTACATCTTTTACTGTAATGCATTAAGAATTTTTGTTAAAATCTTCTAAGCCAATATAAATTACAAAAATAAATAAGAGCATAAAGATACAATCATAATTGCACTTTTTCTTACTATATGATTTTATTAAAAATAAGAGATATATCGTCTACAAAATTTACCTAATAAACTTTTATTTACGAAAACCTTGCGACAGACAAAAAACAAAGACGTGTTTCTATTCTGAATCGGGGGCGATGCCATAAAGCTTTGTTGCTTGGATTACACCGATTTTTATTGGTCTACTTCGGCGTCCAAGATTTACAGCGGTTCACTATGAGGTGAGAAGGTTTGGATACCTTAATTGTTATTATTACTTTGGCTTTGGAGTACAAAATAACATATGAGGGAGCGTTCAAGTATTACGTAACGCAATTTTTTGGAGATTATTGAACCCCCCCCCCATGTAACTCGCCATAACGTTTTTTTAGTACCCAAGTATAGTAAACGTTTCGTGACCACCTAGTGACTCTTTAGTTACTATTATGTGGTGTAAGTCGAAAAAAATATTAACAATAACGCGTAATTTAATCCCCGCCCCGCATCGTAACGTTTTACAAAAGGAAGCCCCCCCCCCTCCCAAAATTCGTTACGTAATACTTGAACGCTCCCTTAGTTAGTTTTAGTGTGCTGAGACTTTGCTCTCTATATAGATATTAGAATAATCAACCTGTGTCGAATTAAAATGTATTTCTATTTGTAACTATGAACCTTAATATTTTAAAAACTAAATGCGTTTAGCGCACTCAATCAAGTTTTTTTGCATGAAATATAAGAAACTGTTTTGTAGATACAATTTTGATCAAACTTTCTTTACTCACAATTAATCTTTTAATTAGAGAATTATGCATTCACATATTATTATTCTAGGGCATAATATACTATTATTATATTCAATATATAATTATGAGTATCTCGGAACACTCCAATGTGTAAGGCAGACGAATTATTGCATCAGTTTCGATTTAAGTAGCCTTCTAGACTTAATTTTAGGCGGCGAAATGCCAGTTTGCTACGCAAGTAAAAACGAAAATCAACGAATGACACTGCTATATAGAAACTTTCAAGTATTTCTTAAAGTTTTATTCTTAGTTCCATGGTTTATTTCAATCCCAAATCGCCTGTATTTGTGTCTCGTATCTTATCGTAAGTGCGTGTAAACAGCCCTAAACCTTTTTGAGGTTATTCATTGTCGAGACCCAAATATATGGATTTTTTGTTCTGTATTTTATATAAGTAACAAGAATGCAATTTTAATAAAATCTTTACTTCATACAGCGTAGTTTGTTTAAACGCGCTAATCAAAGGTTTCTATCTACTTTGAAATGAAAATTGTTCGATTGTAAATTGTCGAATGCTGTATATAAGGTGACGTCAATCGACCAAATTAACGTGGAAAATCAATCACATACGCGGGCCACATTTACAGACGATGGCAAGAGACCGGACGGTATGAGTTAGATTCCATGGAAGATGGGCCGAGTGCTGGTATGGGATGCAACCTGTTCAGACTCGCTGGGTCCTTTCCATCTACATGGAACCAGCAATAGACTGGTGCGGCTTGTGAAGTGGGTGAAAAAGCTAAAGCATGCAAATACAGGGGTCTAGACTCTGAATATGATTTTGTCCCATTTGGTGTCGAGACCCTTGGTACGTGGGGTCCTAGCGCTATAAGGATTTTTAAGGAAATAGCAAAAAGGTTAGTCGACTTCACAGGAGACCGACGAGCTTGGCTCCGAAAAAAACTCAAACACTGCCAGTATCTTCGGAACCTTTTAATAATATATTTTAGTTATTATATTTTAAGGTTAGTAATTGTTTTTTTTTCTTATAGATCTTAATTAGTTAAATATGTCAAATATATGTTTATGTTTATTAATTTCTATGTGTTCTGCCCTTTTTGGTTACAACACATTGACTGAAAGAATAAGTACCTAAACCAATTAAACAACTGAAATTTGTACTTTTTTGCTCATGAAAGAATTATTTCATGAGCAAGATAAAACAACTTTTGCAATTATAGGTTTCATTCGCGCAAAAAATGTTATGTGAAATATAAATGTAAAAATTTTCGAATCAGGAATTCGAGGTTTATTAAGTTCCGGCAGGGCTAAAAGCGTAAAATAATATTCAAAAATACTTTTCAATATTACTTTTTATGTTAAAGTTTTTTATCCTTCAATTATTTTATACGTGTCTCTAGTGGGATGAGCTTTTCAGAAAAGCTCTTTTATTCTACGATAGATTAATCGTTAACATACCGTTCCCGTAGTTCTCATAACAAAATGATTATAAAACGATATTTGGAACTAGAACTAAAGTTTTTGTTTTTCATTTCTTTAAGATTATGTTGATATTCACCACGACGCTTGGTGTAGGATCTTATAACGATTTGACGACTCATTGATCTAGTGGTTAGTACCCCTGACTGCGAATCCATGGGTCCCGGGTTCGATCCCCGGCTGAGACGAACATCAATGTGATGAGCATTTGGTGTTGTGCTTAGGTCTTGGGTGTTTAAATATGTATTTATATGTCTATATATCTATAATATGTGTATCCGTTGCGTAGTACCCATAACACAAGCTTCACCAGCTTAGCATGGGACTAGGTCAATTGGTGTGAATTGTCTTTAAAAAAAAAAATAACCGAACACTCAAAAGGACTGGCACTACCAGAATAATACAATAACAATATTTACAGGCAAGGCGGGCCGTGTCCCAATTACCGTTCAAGCCATGCTTTTATTATTGTGTTAATTTAATTTGTATTATAAGACACTCATTCACTTACATGCACCCACACACTTACTCATGCATCCTGAGTGCATGCGTGCGTGTTGAGAAAACAGTTGAAAGAACAAAAATAATAAAAAAAAGATATAATTAAATTATACATTTTTTTTTAAATTTACTAGGGAAATTACTATTGGGCTAAGCTGGGAACACATATGACACAGGTATTTTTTTACTTAAAAGGGTTCCCAAAACTTACACATAATGAATTGTTGCCAAATTAATAAAAACATTTTTTTTTTTCATTTTTGTTTACTTTTATATACCATTGCAAAATTTTGATTCCAGTTGCGATCTGAAGCTCCTTAATTCGGGTTTCTTTATATCGATTTGTTGTCAAGTTGTGTTAAGTCATGATGAAATAGATCAACCCTTTATTTTAAACAAGGTAATTAGACTTCTTTAGTTTTTATAAATGAATCGTATAGTCAATTCAAGCGTTTGCGGTCTATCTCGTATTGTGAGTGATCCACCGAAACTAATTCCCTTACTCATAGAAACTAAATTCACTCTTTTACCATAACACTTTTTCGTGGTTTTCTGTCAATATATTATACATACGTCTACATACATTATATACAATTATCTTAACCTACAACGCACTAATGAAAATTATTAAAAAGAAAGTTGAAACAAATTTAAAAAGTTTGGTCCCTGTGGCAGTGTACCTTTAACTCTGGCAGCATTTCCTCGCTGTATTACGATACTTATTCGTTGAGCGAGAAAAGCACCAGCTCTAGGGTCACCGGTACTATCTACCAGGCGCCAACTTAAATCTTTGATTAGCGCCTGTGCACTTGTACCCCACGGCCCAAGAGTCTACTAGTACTGTATATTTGTCTATATTATATATGTATATCAAGTCTTGCATCTAATATAACAATGAAATTACAGATATGAACCGTGTTCATTCA
The DNA here is from genome assembly GCF_905475465.1 of Pieris napi. NCBI lineage: Eukaryota > Metazoa > Arthropoda > Insecta > Lepidoptera > Pieridae > Pieris > Pieris napi. Next base: position 8,374,427 of record NC_062254.1, read on the forward strand.
ATTCACGTTATTAATATGCTGCATGCTAGACAAATAGATAAATACGAGCTGATTCGGCAAACGTCGCTTTGCCATGCATATCATCTATAATAAAAAATAGGGGATGATCGTAGAGGGGTGAAAATTAGGGGTTGTATGTATTTTTTAATGCTAATCATAAAAAAATAAAGAATATTTTTTTAAATAAAAAACTGTTTTGACCGGATTGAAGTTATGTAGTATTATAAATTTACAACTATTTAACATAATTTTAAATTTATCCGACGTTTCGCGTGCTTTACAGCGTGCGTGGTCACGGTGACGGTCAAAACAGTTTTTTATTTAAATGTGTAAAAGTTATGTCAATCAAAGACAATACAATATTTTTTTATCATATAAAAATTGGGGTGGACTACCCTTAACATTTAGGGGGATGAAAAATAGATGTTGTCCGATTCTCAGACCTACCCAATATGCACACAAAATTTCATGAGAATCGGTCGAGCCGTTTCGGAGGAGTTTAACCACAAACACCGCGACACGAGAATTTTATATATTAGATAATAAGTTATTGAAAATAAATAAAGATTTAAAGAATAAACTAAGATATACGAACATTCAATAAATATTTCGGAAGAGATTATGAAGATGGAACTGAAAAGCCTCAAAGCTACGAACTTCCGGACAACACTAAACAACTTTTGAAGTCATGACAGGTGAATGGTATTTTTTTCCTATTTCCTTGCTTCACAAATAAATGTCCTTAAATATTCAGATAAATTTGTGGCTTTCCTTTTTTTCCTCTTCCTTGAGCAGTGGCGAAATGTATTGCGAGTAGTATTCGTCCGTTCTAAAACCTTAATTCGAGGACCGATGAATACATTTAAAAGTAATTAATATGACCTTGTATTAGTGTAAGTGTAGTGTAGGAGTATAAATGTGTATTATTACGAATATTACTAATAATAATAACTGTACTTACTGCTTCATTACATATTACAACTATATATTTTTCTTTCTTTTTTTGCGACTGAGGCGCAAACTGGCTGTTGTGGTCTCTGGCAGAATGACCAGCGCTGTGGAACATTCTGCTCCTCAGCATAATGCTGAGCCAGGGCTAATTACAGCCACAGCACACACGCATTACACACACTTGAAACGAACCGAAAGGGAAAAAGGAAAAAAAAATTGATATCTCTCGTTATATTTTTTTTTTCTTTGATTGTTGTTATGTGTGTTTTTGTTAGTAATGAATGTTATGTGTATGTCTATGTCAACTGTCTCTCTCGTAAGCTTCCTAAAGCACCAGGCGCTCCCTTCTGGTAAAAAAACTGTAAATTGAAAACTGAGATCACTTTCAGGTATTCTTAGTCTTCTTTAAAAAGTATAACATATTATAAGTATAATCATTGATTAGAACGATCAAATTTTTCTGATCGCCATTCCGATTACAGGAATATGCTTTACAATTTAAGGTCTTTTGTTTTGTAATCCTGTAGAAATATTTATCTTTATAGACTTTTTAATTGTAAGTACCGTCCGCACGTATTATTGAAGCCACACATTTCTTACACATTTTATAACTTGTTTCTTTCTTTCCTATTTTGTTGTTGTGTGGTCTTGTTGGCGCATAAATAAATAAATAATTTAGCTAAGATTTTCGTAGTTTCTGAGATTAGCTGTTTTATATATAGATAGCAGTATAGTCTAAACATTCCAATGTGACATGAGGGTGACATGTCCTCTACCGAAACCATCAACAAATATATGAAATAGAATACAACAATGTTGATATTATATAGACGCTTACATTTCGTTCTTCTAAAGAATATATATGAGTAAAACAAAAGCTTGTTGTCTTCGTTAAGGCTGTACACATTTAATTAGAAGCTGAGTGTACGGACACTTACGCACGCGCCGCCATCATTGTCTCAAGTGTATCCTGAGTTGTAGTCCTTTTGTTACCACTTTTTTAACTCGAGAGTGCTATATGCACGTTCTTGGTGTCTTGGTGTACTTTCTGAAGTACTCAGTCTTACATTACGCCCTTTTCATATACAGTATCAAAGTTATACAGAACTTGATCCACGCCAAATCTTCCCGGAGAACCAGGTGTTGCAAAACTATTCATACCGTCGCATTTGTCTTTTTGGGTGAAAAGACAAAACGATTACTTTGTTAATGACAGAATGAGAGGGGAATGGAAAAGGGCCACAGGAAAGGACGGGAGAAGCACCTAAATAATGACAGGGTAGGACCTAGGATTTGACATGGAGAAAGAAAAAAGAGAAGAATGAAAGTCAAAAGTAGAAACTGACAAATAATGAATATAGTCCTCTAACGACGGGAAGGTAGGAAAAGCGATCGTATAGTTAACTAAACAGCAAACGACAACCTGAACAATGACTACAAATGACAATTTGAACTGATTTGACTTTGACGTTGATAATTTATAAGCCCGGTGACAGAATGACAATGGCAGCTGACAGGAACGTCATTGCTCTAACATATATCAAGATGCGTGCATTATAACCGTCTATAAGCGTTGTGGAACTTGTAACAAATATATGAGTGCATTACATAAATTCGTTAAAAATATCGAGGGGAAGATTTAAGAAAAGAAGTGGAACGTTAGAATAAGAATAACATGTGAAATTAAATGCAGAAAAGTAAGTGAAATTTAGTGACCAAAAATAAGACTTGGCTTAAAGGTCTCATTACCAGGCCATAAAAAAAATCAATTATACGTTTTTTATTAATAAAATTTAATAGTTTACTCGCGTAAACCAAAGACAATTGTTTCTGTCCTATGTAAGGCAATTGAATGGGTGTAAAAACCAATTTTTTGTAGACCGTTTCTTAGTATACGTTATAAATGTTAATGAGATTAAATTATTCGTTTAGAAGTGGATATAGTAATTCTGTGTTACTTATCAAGAGGTACAGTCCAATCAATTAGGTGATACCAGGCTGATACGAATACCGGGTCACCTAGTTGGGTTTGGACACGAAAGGTCACCTTGTAGTAATTATCGAAACTTAAACAGACAGAATCTGCTTCTCCAAATTTTCCTAGTAAAAAAAAAATTATTATGACTTCAAGCCTATTATTTTCTATACAATTATCGATTTTTTGTTCTTTCAACTTAGATATGTTACATATGTATATATTGTTTTAGTTTTGGTATTTTTTCTATTGAATTAAAATTTAAGAATATAATATCAATAAATAAGTAAGTAAGTAATAATAATTTATTTTCTCCCCTATAACATTTGCAACAAATAATAAGATTACAGTTGACATGGTATTGGGAGACTGGTTTCCAAACTAGGTATGAACCTGTGATATGGATAACCAGTCTTCCATTCCACATCAAAGTCATATTGAGTGGTAACAAAAAGTACATATATATATATGGGTAGGCAAACAAATTTAACGTTTCAAATAACGGGTATTTGAGTGTGTGTGTACGTGAGTGTGTGATAGAGGGCGAAGTTATGTACGTGTGTGTGAGTGAGTGTTGTTTCTTAATAAATATTAATACTAAATAATGCAACGGCTATCTAAAACTAAAACTATACATAAGGCTGTATGTATAGTTTTAGTTGACAATTCATTTTAGTCATATCAAGCTGCGTTTAATGTAAATTGCGGTATAATAAAATAAAACGTGATGCAACGCGGCTAATCCACTTAGCGTTGTTAGCGAGATTAGACTAAAACTAGATATAACTGGAATTTAACGTGCAAAGTTTGGACTATTAAGTTAAGTGTTACGAAACAAAATGCACTTAACAAATTGAAATTACATTACATAGTATTTTAAATGTTAATTAAAAACAACAGGAGTTACTCTCTTTCACAGTTCGCATATTCTTTGGGGCATTAATAAATATGGAGTTCATGTAACGAGTACATTTTTACTCCGATAGTGCAAAGTTAGATTTTGGACCATCGATAATTAATATTCCGATGGAAAGTATGACGATGACATAGAATGAGATAATTCTGGGAATAGAGTAAATGGGGCGTTGAATACCTTTTACCGTTCGATCCCCGGCTGGTCACCAACGGACTTTCTCTCTATGTGCGCCGTCACCGTTCGAGCAAATGTTAAATATATTTGCTCGAACGGTGAAGGAAAACATCGTGAGGAAACCGACATGTCTTAGACACAAATAGTCGACGGCGTGTGTCAGGCACTGGAGGCTGATCACCTACTTGCCTATTAGATTTAAAAATGATCATGAAACAAATTCAGAAATCAGGCCAAGACCTCAAGAGGTTGTAGCGCCACTGATTGTTTTTTTAAGTAATGCTTCTGTATTGTTATAGTTGAGTGTTATATGTATACAATTCCTTTATATACGTATACTAGCAGACTCGGCCAAGCGTTGCTGTGGCTAAGGTTTCTGTTATATTACATAGTAGTACTATGTAACTATTCAAAGGAAACGGCAGGAAAACAACAGTCATGGGGATCACCATGCTTTTTTGGTGGCTATGCCATTAAATTGTAGCTTATTTGAAACGTTGGTACTTTCAACTCAGCGCCATCTGTTAGAATTCTGTCAAATAATAAACAAATAATTTGTAATAAAATTACATTGCGGGTATAAATTGAGATGTAAGCTATCCTATCTTTTAAGTTGGATCCAACTACACACGGTGAGCAAATTTGATTGATATCAGTTCGGTAGTTTAGGAGTCCATAGCGGACAAACAACGTGACACGTAATTTATATATATTAAGATATAACCAAGCAATCTCAAATGACCGGCATGCTTGGTCAATGTCGTGAAAGTGGATGAAGCGAGAGCGGTATGTCAGGACCGTAGCAAGTGGAGATCCGTGGTATTTGCCCACCATTTTGGGAATCACCACGAATAATTAATACTCGCGCTGACGTGGAAAACATTCGACTAAACTGCTTAGGAATTATTAACAACTTCGAGTACGTTTACTGTCACTTTGTTTGCGTATCTTAAAACATATCGTCGTCGCTGTAGAATGATAACCTCGTATGTACAAAGAACCAAACATTGCAGGAAGTGAAAAAAATGTTTCATTTCGTCAATGTTTGTTAAAATATTATTATGTGCTTTTGTCCATGGTTTTGGTAAAAAGGACTTATTTATTAATAACATAAATGGTTTTTTTTAAGACAATTCACACCAATTGGCAGAGTCCCATGCTACATACATATTATAGATAGATAGACATATAAATTCATATTTAAACACCCAAGACCCAAGCACAACACCAAATGCTCATCACATCGATAAAAAAATAAAAAATAAATGATAGAAAAATAAATAAAATAATGGTAACAGTATAACTGTTGCTATGAGTGTTAATTTAAAATAATGTTTATTTGAAAAGCATACAAAATATAATACATTATTTTATAGCAACCATCATTAATCCACGTCATTAGTAATGAAATAAAATAGTTGTTAGAAATATTTATCTCGCCTCGACTCGTTGGCATATTTGTGACCATCGAACTAAAACCAAGGGTAGAATGTTCAATATTATATTTTAGTCAGAGATTTTTAGTACATATTTAGTTTGTTACTTTGTAGTTATAATAAATGTTCCTACATGTCGATTGTAAAGTGTTGGACTAGTGGCTTCAGCGTGTGACTCTCATCCCTGAGGTCGTAGATCCAACCAATCCTTCCAGCTATCCACCAATGGACTTTCTTTGTATGAGCGACCAAAAGAAGAAGACAAAAGGGGCAGTTTTATAACTCAAAAAACATAGTAGGTTATATACAATATACATATATATTATATATAAATTCTACTGTTTTAAATAAAATATTATTCTCTTTTATTTGATTTTATTTCGAATATATATATTTATATATATAATATATATATACGTTATTAAACCTATTTAATTGTCATAAATAAAAGTTTCTTGCTAATGATTTTTACTCTTAGGCTTGATTATCACGGCATTTGACTTTAAAATACCCCTAATGAGTACTACGCTTAACGCAGAACATTAACAGAATGGCACCATTCGCGGGAATTTCATTAGTCATTCCTTACAGCGGGCATTCTATCATGGATTCCACCAGGTTTGCGGAATAAATATAGATCGGTAAACTCTTAGATAAATATTTCTCCCGCCCTATTTATATAGGTAAACTAACTGACCTGGCAAACGTCATTTTGCCATGTATATCATCTATAATAAAAAATAGGGGTTGATCGTAGAGGGGTGAAAATTAGGGGTTGTATGTATTTTTTAATGCTGTATCATAAAAAATCAAAAAATAAAAATTTAGAGGTGACCCCTAACATTTAGGGGGATGAAAAATAGATGTTGTCCGATTCTCAGAAATACCCAATATCCACACAAAATTTCATGAGAATCGGTCAAGCCGTTTCGGAGGAGTTTAACCACAAACACCGCGACACGAGAGTTTTATATATTAGATAATAATTAGCATACCTATGTATACACAATATTATGAGCAAAACTCATTAGAGTTACGCAATGTAGATAATGTACGATTTACATAAGCATTTCTATGATTGATTCTAAGATCTGACATATACCTAAAAAAAAAAGGTTTTAACTCATATTCAAGCGGTAAGCTGTGTAATATAAATACCAACGTATACAAAGTCTCCTGCTTATTACAATTGAAAGGACTCATGTATAAGTTTATAAATTTACATTTAAATCTGTTATGCCTAAAAAAGTAACAATAACTCATTTTCATTCATACAAATAATAACGTTAAGACTGAAGAATCCTACAAAGTTAGGGGAAGTTTTGCTTCATACACGTAATTTATTGACGTTTATTTTTCCATTTGTGTTACGAATATTATAATAAATTGAACGTATGATGAAGCGATGGAGTTTTGCGATGGCTAAATTGAATTTAATATATACTTGGTATCGTATGACACGGGTGAAAAATGTAACTGACAAAATCGATAGACATAAATGCTATAATTGGTTCAGGAATTTAATTGAGAGAGAGCAGCGTTGGCCTAGTGGTTTCTACCTCTGAGGTCGCAAGTTCGAACCCCGGTTGTGCACAAAAGGAATTTCTGTGTATTTAACAGTCACTCGTACGATGAAGGTAAACATCGTGAAGAAACCGGCATGTTTAAGACCCAAAAAATCACCATACAGGCTACGTACTTGCGTATTAGAAAAAACAAATGATCACGAAATGTAAGGCCCAGAGCTAAAAGGTTGTAGTGCCACTGTTTTTTATGAATTCAATTAGGTTTTAATAAATCTTGTACGCATAGTTGCCTCGATGGATCGACTCTAGTTCTATAGGTCAGTGCCCCGCACCTATACAGCCTTCATTCTATCCAACACATTATTTTTGACCTTCTCAATTCGTACTGCAGGTCCTGCAATTCGCACATACAATAATACAAACTCTTTTACTTTATTATATTAGTATATCACTACTCATATAATAAAGTAAAAGATATATAATAATATACCACTACTCATAGACGGTAAAATAGGCAGTAAGCATGATTATACTCCATGATTTGCAGCATAGGGGAGCGTGGGGCTTGTTGTAACAGGGGTAAATAGTAACAGACCTTTTTCAATACGAATTTGAATTTTATTCACGTTTTTTTTTAACCTAATCTTAAACATATAACGTGCCACGCAACTTTACCACAGCCAGGGTCCCGCCAGGCGGGTCAGTGAGTGGGTGTGTGCAAACGCTTTATTGTTGACAGGTAAACTATAATTTTACTAACGTAAATTTTTGGTTAGTTTTACTATTTTCGTAGCTTTGAAGTTTTATATATTTTATTTTATGCTAAAATATAACTATTTATGATGTTGTTTAACAATTTTCAAGATTACTAAGTTGATTTAATAGTTATCGTGATAAATATTAAGAACTATATCAAGGGGCTAGTTGTAACAAAACCGCGGGGTTTGTTGTAACATGTTACAATTTGCCCCCAGATTGCTGTAAGTTACTGACGGCCGATGTTCATTTTTCCCCGGCCTAAATACTCAGAAATGTTCATTCGCGGTGGACCTCAAGATTGCATTGGATAAAGAACTTTTGATTTTTGTAGATCATTTTATCAAAAAAAATTTTTTTCGAACTAAGAGATAATTACAAGACTTAATTTGGAGGTTATAATTTAACTTTCTGTGATTTTAAAGTGCCATGTTGACATGATATAAGTACCTTATACGCGACACGAGAGTTTTATATATTAGATAATTAGCATACCTATTAGGTATACACAATATTATGAGCAAAACTTATTAGAGTTACGCAATGTTACATAAGCATTTCTATGATCTGACATATACCTAAAAAATAATTTTAACGAATATTCAAGCGGTACATTATAATTATTAGTCATTTTTGTAGAAAATCTGTGAAATATAAATACCAACGTATACAAAGTCTCTAGCTTACTACGATTGAAAGGACTCATGTATAAGTTTACATCTAAATCTGATATGTCTAAAAAAGTAACAAAACTCATTTTCATTTATACAAATAATAACGTTAAGTCTGAAGAATCCTACAAAGTTAGGGGAAGTTTTGCTTCATACACGTAATTTATTGACGTTTATTTTTCCATTTGTGTTACGAATATTATAATAAATTGAACGTATGATGAAGCGATGGAGTTTTCCGATGGCTAAATTGAATTTAACCCTAGAAAGATAACGTGCGCCTCAGAGGCGCCCGCGAAATATATATTTCGCTGCCATTTTGTTACCGACGCGCATACAAGTTTGTGTTTCCTCGCCAATTCAGTCCTTGGTCATCACTTCCAAAAGACGGCTGCATCTGTTCGGTAAGTACCACAGGTTTGCTGTTAGAGCGATGCGTTGCGCTCGGGAGGCGCATGTTTATCTTTTGTGTAACTTTCGCCACTTTCATAGTGATTTTGTTTTTATAATTTTTTCCAATGTACGGTAAGTTTAAAGGTAGGTTTTTTTTATTGGTGAATACTTATTGTAATTAATTGTTTTTAGGAGCGTTTTCGCATCATGAGTGCGAGCAGAAGAGTGTTGGTAAAAAAGAGAAATTGTTTATTTATTGAATGAAGAAGATGAAGGCGCAGATGTCGGCAGTGACAGTGAGATCGAGGACCATGTAAGGGAAGACAATGTGCAAAGTGATACTGATGATGAGTACGTAGTTGAAGCTATGATTTATGAAAATTCGAATGATCCTTCATCGCAGAATGTCACTGAAAATACTGGACATGACCAACGCCGCCTAATGATGTGATTAGGGGCAAGAATAGGCATGTTTGGGCTACTGCTAAAGGACAAAATAACAGAAGAACGTCTGCGATCAATATACTTCATTCCAATAAAGGGCCTAGTCGCATGTCTCGAAATATTTTTGAACCACTTCCATGCTTTGAGTTATTTATAACTGACGAGATTATTCAAGACAAAGTATTGAGAATATCCTCCCACAGACTAACCGAGAGATGTCTGAAGAAGCTGATGAGGAACCTCCAGCTAAAATTCGACGGTACTGTAGCTTATATACAAAAAAAAAAGAAGAGAATGTCCAAGATGAGTTGCACAAAATGTAAAAAGACAGTGTGCGGAGAACATAAAAAAGATGTTTTCAACAATTGTCTTTAGCCGTAGATTTTTCCAGTATTTTTTTAAAATTGAGACTGATTATATTATAATTAATTAATTAATAAGAAAAAACACTATAAAAGTTACCTACTTTTAAAAATTTCTACCTAAGTACAGAAGTCTTAAAAATTTTGTTAAGGGTTTATAAATACCTACAAATTTTCATATTTTGAATAAAAATTTATGATAATACTTATGTATTTTATTTACTTATTAATAATTCAACAATTTACAGTAGTGAATGAAATAAAAATAATTGACATTCATAAAAAAAAACTGGTATTAAAACAGTGCGCCTCTCAGGCGCATGTTTATCTTTTCAGTACAAAAAAATAACGTTATCTTTCTAGGGTTAATATATACTTGGTATCGTATGACACGGGTGAAAAATGTAACTGACAAAATCGATAGACATAAATGCTATAATTGGTTCAGGAATTTAGTTGAGAGAGAGCAGCGTTGGCCTAGTGGCTTCAGCATGCAACTCTGAGGTCGTAGGTTCGAGCACCGCTTGTGAACAAAAGGAATTTCTCTCTATTTAACAATCACTCATACGATGAAGGGAAACATCGTGAAGAAACCGGCATGTTTAAGAACCAAAAAATCTACTGCGTTTGTCATATACAGAAGGCTACGTACTTGCGTATTAAAAAAAAACAAATGAACATGAAATCTGAGGCTCATGCAAAAAAGGTTGTAGCGCCACTGGTTTTTTTATGAATTGAATTAAGTTTTTATAAATGTTATTCACGCATAGTTGCTTCAAATTTATTTATTAAACACATTATTTTTGACCTTCTCAATTCGTACTGCAGGTCCTGCAATTCGCACATACAATAATACAAACTCTTTTACTTTATTATATTAGTATATCACTACTCATATAATAAAGTAAAAGATATATAATAATATACCACTACTCATAGACGGTAAAATAGGCAGTAAGCATGATTATACTCCATGATTTGCAGCATAGGGGAGCGTGGGGCTTGTTGTAACAGGGGTAAATAGTAACAGACCTTTTTCAATACGAATTTGAATTTTATTCACGTTTTTTTTTTACCTGATCTTAAACATATAACGTGCCACGCAACTTTACCACAGCCAGGGTCCCGCCAGGCGGGTCAGTGATTGGGTGTGTGCAAACGCTTTATTGTTGACAGGTAAACTATAATTTTACTAACGTAAATTTTTGGTTTTACTATTTTCGTAGCTTTGAAGTTTTATATATTTTATTTTATGCTAAAATATAACTATTTATGATGTTGTTTAACAATTTTCAAGATTACTAAGTTGATTTAATAGTTATCGTGATAAATATTAAGAACTATATCAAGGGGCTAGTTGTAACAAAACCGCGGGGTTTGTTGTAACATGTTACAATTTGCCCCCAGATTGCTGTAAGTTACTGACGGCCGATGTTCATTTTTCCCCGGCTTAAATACTCAGAAATGTTCATTCGCGGTGGGCCTCAAGATTGCATTGGATAAAGAACCTTTGATTTTTGTAGATCATTTTATCAAAAAAAAAAATTTTTCGAACTAACAGATAATTACAAGACTTAATTTGGAGGTTATAATTTAACTTTCTGTGATTTTAAAGTGCCATGTTGACATGATATAAGTACCTAGTATATCATGTCAACATGGCACTTTATACTTAAGTACAGAATAAGAAAGATAGTTAAAATCTTAAATCTTTAATTTGTTGATTATATTTTTTTTCCAGTTAACTATTTCATAAAAAACACATTATAGAAATAATTAGTTAGTTTTTGTTATATACAAAGCAAAATGATACAAGATGTGAAAAAATTAAACAATTGAAGGTGTAATTTTTGTTGTTACTACTTGCCCCAGCAGATGTTACAACTAGCCCCAACCATGGGGTAAGTTGTAACACTTCCCTTTTTTTTAAAAAATAATAATTGTGAGATAGTTGCCTGTAAATTTGATAATATTTCGATTAGACTTCATAGATAAATAGTTAGAGTATCGATCAAAGTTTATTTGGTAGTAATTTAGCGAATACACTTCATGATATTAAATTATTTGTTAAAATTGTTACAACTAGCCCGACGCTCCCCTACAGAAATAAGTAGGTACAAGAACCTTATTATTTATGAATGTATCAAAGGCTTCAACTACATGAAATGTTTCGGACGGACTTAGTATGAGTATAATGAAACTTTGACCGTATTCAAATATAGTTATATTATAGCCAGATTATAAATCAATGTAATTGCTACTTACGTTGCTACTCATTTTCATTACTTCGTAAACATAATTGCACAAAGACAATAAAATCAAAAATCAAAATTTAATTCATATTACACAAAGTACACTCATGAACGTCCATTCTTTTTAATCGCCAAGTTTGTTGGTTTCACACAATGATTTCCAGGAGCTGCAACCAATACACCATGTTCCACGTGACATCTTAAGTAATTAATAGTTAACTATAAATAATAAAATTAATTAAAAACAAAGATTTTACTGTAGAGTATTATTGTCAAAATTAGACATTTAGACAATTAGTTTTCATGAAATGGATTAAAGACACAACTGTCCTTAGTAAACAGATTGTTTATTTTCCATATATGCTTTTGGCAACTATCTAAATTATACTTATCAAATCTTCCCACGCAAATAAATAAGAAATAATTTAAATTTAAAACAATTGTGCTTTTATACAGGACAGTAAAAACGCCACTGGGCGTCTCCCACTCAGATAGATTTTCAAATCGCTTTACAGATATGTTTGCAGTGCGATGGATTTTACTGTTTAAATCGAGGTGCTGCGATTTATTTGTCCCTAATAGAATTTAAATGTCTCTTTGAGACATAATTATCTCTAAAATTCAAACTATTCCGTGTTTAATACATACTACAGTCCTGGGTTGTAGTACCGGCGAATTACACAAAAGTTACGAAAAACTTTAAAAGCCATACATAATATATTTTATATTGAAATTTTTACGTTACATAAAGCTAGCTACGTAGTGTAGGAACAAAACATAATAATCAGCCTTTTACCAAGCAAGTAATTACTGAGCACTACAAAGGTATTCTGTAAATGAGAGTTTCAGTAAAACCTAAAATGTAATATTAATTCACGTACATTTTCACATGCGGAAAAGAAAGCTAACAATGTGTTCGCAACATATTTTTCTGTTGAGAACAATACAGGTTACAGAACCAAAAATTTTTATATTCATTTATTATGAACTAGCTGGTCTGGCGAACATCGTACCGCCTAACAGTCTATTCTTTATTTTTGTTTAAATACTTATTCTGCTATTCGGGACACCGGTCTAGCTAGTAAGTTAAAAAAAGAAACTTGATAAGACAACAGATACATTATGTCAAAAATAAAAATATACCTTCCCGTAACCCCTCCACTAACACTTGAACTCTATGATATGGTATTAAAGTTCAAATTGACTTTTAAGTATTATTACGAATATTTTGTATGGGAATATAGAAAAGTGGTTTTTAGACGTTTTCACTCATTTTTTTAAATTTTTCTCTCCGTAAGAACCATCCTCGTACTTCAAGGAATTTTATAAATAAAGAATCAGACAAATTGGTCAAGCCGTTTTAATGTTATGTCGTGACAACGGAAAAAAAGGTTTCATTTTTATATATATAGATTTAAAATATAAAATGCGGTCAAGCAAGCTAATGTTGTAAAATTAAATAAAAAACAGGTTCGAAGAGCGGTTTGAATCGTCGACGACTAATTCCTTTCCGAGCGGCTTGAACCCTTCACGTTGCGTCCCTTCTACCACATTCACATTGGAGAATGTTCAGAGGACTTGTTCGGATTAATATCTGCAGCTAAGTTTCTTCGTTGACGTCGAGGCAGAATACGAAATTCCACCCGTAACAGCCCGACGTCCGTCGTTCCACAACCGAGCGTTATTTAAGGCAGTTTTTGTCGAACACCACCACTATGTGCAACCAGCTACCCACTAAAGTAATTCCAAACCATTTGATTTAGAGTCCTTCAAGAAAAGAGCGTACCAATTCTTAAGAGGCTGGGAAAGCACTGGTGAGCCCTCTGGCATTGAGAGTATTATTTAACATCAGGTTTTTATTGGACGTTTGCCCCCTGTTCTATAATAATAATAAAAGGTACAGACATCTTAACCCAAACCTACGTTGTTGGTTTTTAAAAACCAACGGGTTTTCACGTGACAACATCTAATAAATCGATGAATGCCGGCTGCACGCACGAAAAAGCATGATTCCTTGTCCCGTTACGCTCATTGTCCCGTTACGCTCATCGTCCTCTTACTCTCAGTGTACACTTGCACCGCATCTATCTCTCTTCCACTCGAAAACTTAAGTATGTAATTATTTCTTTTGTTATGACGTTGTCACGGTTAACTATCTGTAAACCGTCTTCACAGACAACCATTTTTATTGAATTCTTAAAGAATATTATACTTTGAAATGATTCTGATAACGATAAATACATAAATAGAATCTTTCAAATCACGAAGCGGGGATCTCGAATAAATTATTTTCAATGATGATTAGAGATAAATTGTTTTGCCACAGGGTAACAATATAGAAAATTATTAAATAATTTAATCTGGATTATACGAAATTAATCTAGAAACGAAGCTGATAGCATTTTGTTCGAAAAAATATAATTTGTACGCCAGCGGCGAGGAAAAACAAGTTATTCGCAATTATTATTTGCTTAACATTTTTAATAGCGTGGTTTATGTATTCACAATACATACCTAATATATTTTATTTATTTATTTACACTTCGTTACAGTTATAGAAAAAAAATAACATCTTATATATAATATTCTCGTTACGATACTCCTTCCCATACTCCTTCGAAACGGCTAGTCCGATGATTTTTTTATGCATATTTAGTCTGAGAATCAGCTACTATCTAGCTTTCTAACCGCTAAGTGATAAGGGCTGTCCACACCAAAAAAATTTTTAGTTAATGTTTTTTGTTTTTATTTTTTTATAATACAGAATACAAAAATATATACAACCCTTTATTTACATCTACCGTCTACGATCAACCCCTATTTTTTATTTGTTAGTTAAGAACTAATAACTTGAAATCTGAGGTTTATATAGAGAAAAATGACAGAAAAACCTAAAAAGTTTTCATTCCGGACAACCGAACAGTTTCTGGGATAGCATAGCAAATGTCCCATGTTGGTATTTACTTAAAAGATAGGCTAAGTAAAATCACATTAAGGAGAAACAATGTTCGCGGGGGCAGCTACAGTAATACATAAAAAATTATAAACGATGCAACGGGCAGCCTTATCACTAACAAGCGACCTCTTCCAGAAAACCCTATAAGGGTGCAAACTAAAAAAAGAAATATGAATAAAGTGCGTAGCCAAATCTTATAAAATTCTAAATTATATAATCACCAACCTTAATATATAATTCTGCGTCGTATTTCCTATAAAGCCGTATTCCTATTGTCGTATAAAGCCTTTCGTGCCTACGAAATGATAACTTCACCACTTCACCGTAGATTAAACATTAACCCTTTCGCCGTTTTAGTGACATTTAAATGCTATCGTAGCAGGTCAAATCTGTATATAACTATGTGAAGATGTGATTTTTGTGGTGTATTTTGTGATATTAAATACTTTGAACGATACGATACTAAAGGGTCCATCATAGACGGTTATTGATAACCGTAAAAATGTATACAAAAGACTATTGAACGGTTTTTTTTATCTAATCTCTATATTATATATGAAATTCTCGTGTCACAATGTTCGTTCCCATACTCCTCCGAAACGGCTTGACCGATGCTTATGAAATTTAAAAAAAAAATGCATATCCAGTAAGTCTGAGAATCGGCTACTGTCTATCTTTTAAGTGATAAGGTCCATCCCAAAAAAATTTTCTTTATTTTTTAGACAATTATTTTGATTTTATTTTTTATGATACAACATATAAAAATACAAACAGCGCCTAATTTTCAACCCTCTACGATCAACCCCTATTTTTATTAAAGTATAAATAATATACATGGCAAAACGGAAACGAGGCAACCGACTTGGCTTGGCTGACTGATGCACCTACTTGCCTATTAGATTGACCAATTATCATGAAAGAGACAGAAATCTGAGGCTCGAACCTAAAAATGTTGTGCACCTCTGAATGATTACTTTTATATATGTGATTTCTTCAGGCACACATTGAAAACCTGATTGAATCGGATACAATTAATCAACGTCTGGACAATTTATACGCACTTTTCACTCGGAAAGAATATTATTTCGCCCGAATACAATAATTAATGGTGCTTTTGATTTATTATACAATACATTTGCGGTATTTGTTTGGATTAATCTCTGCTGTCGTTAAATATTTCGTCGTTAATTTGTTGTACATGTATTAAATGTTAGTTGATTTAAAAGAACATATGAAATTTTTAGATTTATTTATTTAAGATCACATTCTTATTTCAATATATTTACTCTTATAAATAGTAAAAAAAACTTAAAAGGTCGGCAACGCACTTGCGAGCTTTCTAGCATTGGGAGTATCAACAGGCGATATCCCTGGATATCCCTATACAAATTCTTTCAATTAGAATATCATTTGAAAATGGAATCTTTTCGGTCTATTCAAACTATACACAAAAAGTACCAATACAATTTAAACAAAAACACAATAATATTGAGAATGTCAAATCGTAAATATATTTTGTATTCCAAATTTAAATGTTCCCTAAACAATATATAAAGATAACAAAAGAAAAGTAACTAAGTTTTGAGCAAGTGTAATCTCGAATATGATTAGGATTCTTAATTCAAATATTGCCTAAACAATATATAACAAGAGATGTTTACTAACTACCATAAGTATATACATTCAAAATTTTACGTTCCAAATTCAAAATTTTCCTAAACATGTTGATCGTACAACATTTAATTTCAATTCCCGTAGCCGGGAAACTCATTAAATTTACAAGCTTACACTTTATGCACCATTTCAATTTGTAAACCCCCCTTGTACGCTTACCCCCTGTAAAAAAGCTTCTCCAAGCTATATGTGTATTGAATTTAACATAATTTTGAAAAATACTGGCAATGTAGGCACCACCTTCATTCTTATCCCGTGCTCATTGGACCGATCAAGTTAAAAGTAAAATTCTTACGTGAGATTCTTATAAATTGGCGAGGGGCCTCATAGCCTAGCGGTCTTATTAAGTGGCAGCTAGGTGAGGGGTACCGGGTTCGATTCCCGGTTCGAGGGCAAGTTTTAATTTAATTTAAATTTGTTCTCGGCCTTTGGGAGGGTTGTGCGGTACCGGGCGAGTGCCTAAACCGTACATGGAGGACATGGTCGAATTTCTAAGGCAAAAAGCACCAATTATAAAAATCTTATACTTGACGCTGGCTAATGCACAAACCGTGCCAGAGCCATAAAAAAAATGGCCAAATTGTATAAGTCGTATAACATGGATCAGAGAAAATATAACATAGTGACTTCTTTCTTTCCTTCTTTCAACCTCTCGAAAAGTAATTCGCACTCACATACTTCGCTATTTCCCCACACGAGTGGTTCCCACTAACCTATACCTTTGACGCGGTATGAGGCAGCAAGGAGTTGCGCGTCTGTGATTTTACTTAGCCTACCTTTTTAGTACATACCTACATCTTGCTATGCTACCCCAAAAACTGTTCGGTTTTCCGGAATGAAAACTTTTTAGGTTTCTCTGTGATTTTCCTCTATATAAACCTCAGAGTTCAAGCTATGTTTGTAACTAACAAATAAAAAATAGGGGTTAATCATGAGGGTGAAAATGAAGGGTTGTATGTATTTTTGTATGCTGTATTATAAAAAAAAATAACTAAAAAATAAATTCTGAGGTGGACAGCCCGCTTCTCAGACTTACTGAATATGCATTAAAAAAATCATAAGAATCGGTCTAGCCGTTTCGGAGGAGTATGGGAACGAACATTGTGACACGAGAATTTTATATATCAGATTAATAAATTAAGAACTAAAATGTGAAAGATGTTTGACAGTTCATGAAAAATAATATCTACACTTCAAAGTTTCATTTTAATTCGCTTTTTACCTCAGCGCGACAGAGTTCATGGAATGAAGTCGCAGATAACTTCGGTACTTATTCAGTACTGTTTATCTTTACAAGTTACTTTTCACTGTTAATAAGAGACTGAAAGGGTAAATAAGATTTTGATGAACTGTCTAGACTATGTAATGCATTGTCTGTATTTCAAAAGCATTATTAATATTTTAAACTCAAAAGTTTCTAGGAATTTTTCACGTCCGAACTCATTAAATTCTAATGAAACACAACATAGTGACGACAGTTTAAAAGAATCTAATATGAAATTACGTCTTTTATGTTAATTAAGCCACTATAAAAACATTGTAAGGGTTTTCCACTACTTACCTAACAATTTATCAATTAAAAAAATATTCCAAAACGTTAAAGCGGAATTTCACAGAAATTGTATTGTGCCGAGGTTCGAACCTACGAACTCAGTAATAAGAAGCTCAAGCCGCTAGGCCAATACTACGCTAGTAAATAATTGATTTTTGAGCAAGCCGGTTTCCTCACGATGTTTTCCTTCATATTGCGCAAATAGAAAGAAACTCCATTGGTGCACAGCCGGGGATCGAACTTACGACCTCAGGGTACGACGACATGGGAGTCGCACGCTGACACCACTAGGCCAATACTGCGCTCGAAAATACACAGCTTATATAAACGCTACATAAAACATATCCGAGAGTTCAAACATTAAATTACGACCTTAAACGTCTCACTTTAAAAGCGATAAGAAGACACTTAACTCGGTAACCCGGCGTTAACCGACGGTTGAAGGTTGATTAATGCGTTTCACATTTGCTGCTGACGCGGACACCTCAGCAAAAAGAAGTTCTGTAATGGATAGGCTCTGTTGACCTCTGGTATAAACGAACGAACTGAATTTATTTGTATTTAAGTGTTTAAAGGTGTAAAACTTTGCTTTACACTTATTCAATCAATCAAAATTCATTTAATCATAAAGGTAACACAATGTACACTTATGAACGTCAAAAAAGAAATATGCATTAAATGCTTCCAATTTTACATTTACTGCCAGTTCTCAAATCAAGGGCGTGGAACGGAAGAGAAGAACTGGCAATAAACTCTCCGCCACTCTTTTTAATCGCCAAGTTTTTTGTTTTACATATTGTTTGTAAGGAGCTGCAAGCATTACCATGTTCCACATGACAACTTAGGTAATTAATAATAGTAATATAAATTAAAAACAAAGATTTGTCCTCGATCAGCAAGAGGTATGGTGAAACAGGAGCACGTACTTACATTCTCGTGAGAACATCAATCAAATATAAAGTCGAAATAACTAAGATCACCGCATACACGAATTCAAGTCCGACCAGTCACCACAAGTAGCACTCGTTCACGAGTACGACGCATGGCCAGCCACCTTTAATATTACATATTAAAGGTGTACTAACTAAACTTACTCCAATTTTTATGCTGTGAAAACTTTATCTTAATTTGAATTCCATTTTTGTATGAATACATCAGTAGTTAATTAATTAATAAAATTGTTAAAACTAAATTTAAAGCATTTCTAAACTGACATACTTTTAGTAACGATACATTACAAGTAATTTTAAATAGAAAATTAAAAGAAATTTATAAAGTTTGGTCTCTGTGGCAGTGTACTCTTAACGCTGGCAGCATTTCCTCGCTGTATTGCGATACTTATTCGTTGAGCGAGGAAAGCACTGGGGTCACCGGTATTATCTCCCAGACGCTGATTGAAATGTTTAACTATCCATTTTAGTTCTTATAATTACTATGTAGGTTAATAATATTGTAAAGACTGTATATTTTAAATAAATAATATACACTTTCTTTATAAATAAATTGAACACGAACCTATTGGTATACACTCTTAGTGTTGTTATGACTTTAAAAATACTGAGAGTTAACAGTGAATAACGTGTTTTATTCATAAAAGTCTTTGTTCAATTCACTGAATCTGTATTCAATGAAACTTGTAACAACCTTTAAAAACCCTTATATTTGACATATCAATGTTCGGTAAAAATAAGGCCGTTACTATGTTACCCGAAGTTCGTTATATTTGCGAACCAAATTTTTCCGATACGAAAACAATAAATATTAACCCAGATTTATTTACATCATCATATATTTACTGCCTATTATGTACATTGTAGAGGTAAATAAATACCTAACAAAATATTGGATGTATAAATTTATTATTTATTTGTAAGATATAATATCTCGTGCTACGGTGTTTGTGTACTCCTTCGAAAAGACGATTATTTTGATAAAATGTTATATTATTATAACATAAAAAACGGCGGATCTTATCTAAATTATTTATTTATTCAAAGGATATATATGCATGCGGCATTAGGAATAATCAGTATTTTGATCATTCAACTAATTTCAATCAATAATATTACAATAATACATTTTATAGTGACGAAATTTCTTATATCCTTTTTTTAAACTAACAACTAGAAAAAATACAATAAAATTACTGGCTCAATTTGGACTATAAACTAAATTGAATTGTAAACGTATGTCATAGTGGCAGTTTTATATGAATTTACTACACATATAGGCTCCATTTATGTCACCATAACTTGGCAGTCTCTCGACTACTATAAAGTATTAGAACAAATATTACGATAAATTTGTTTCTACATTTCGGTTAAGAAAAACCACTAGCTAAACATCGAGCTTCTCTAAGTATGTTCGTGGTAATAAAGAATTCCGTTTTCAGAGAATTTTTTGAATTGAAAAAGATTGACTGTCTAATATAAGTCTCTTTTCATCATAACTCAAATCCAATTGGACAGAAAGAACAATTTAATGATTTAGTTTAAAAGGGGGATATTGTTTCATATATTTCGTAAACAAAGCCATATAGTCTAGTAATTATTTCTTCAAAGAAAATGAGCTAGATGAGTCCTCGTTTCCCTCTAGGGATGAGTCAAGTTCAACACCCAACTCCCCACATATGTAATTATGATAAGTAATTAATTGTACCATAATCCCAGAGCTAATAAAGGAACGTGCCTATTAACAAACAGTTCGTATATATATTTTATTCTGCCACAAATAAAGTAAAATCCATGTATGCAGGGATATTTTTGTTATTTATGAGGAATAAAGATATGGCGTATAAATAAATGCAAAATTTTCAGTACATCCTAGTCAAGTTGTGTAATTCATAAATTGTATTCCAAACGTATCAAATAAACGTAGTTCTTTACGACGTCGCAGTTTGGGAAATAATTTATGAGCTAAATTCAGTCTCGATTACATTTTTGAACGTAAACTTGTGGTCGTCACAAATATATTAGACAATTGTGCAACGGTTCCAGAAGTAAGTAATACCTATTTTATTTCCGCAAATATTAGAAAACTTAATGGTAAAGATAGTAACTTATTATCTATTCTTTAAAAATGTGATTTCGTTACATTTAGAATACTTAAAAGTAGTTGTGCTAATGCTGCTTCTATAATTAACCATCTCATCTTCAAATACACTTTTTTGTCTAATATATTATTAGGTTAGCAGCAGCTTAAGGCATCTAATGAAAACTAACGTACTCACAAAAAAAGCCATTAGTTTGAAAGTGCAAAGGAACTTTTGTTACTGAACTTATAACATCTTAAAGTTTGTCTACACTCCGGGAGCGTACATGAATCTAAACGCAATAAATCGATTTAAAATGTATCATTTAGTTATCTGATGGAACAGTTTACTAAACTATGTTATAAAACTATGCCAAAACTATCTTATTGAATAAACCAAGTATGTTTTCAATATATTGTTACGAGCTGGGATCGGATAGAAACGGCCTGAAAACGCCTGATGGTTTCCTGAAAAGTGTACCACTCGACTACACTTGTTTATGAAACGGCCTGAAAAAATATTTCAGCCTCCTGAAAACTAGAGTAACATTATGTAAATTACATTTAAAATTATGTGATTGACCCTCTCCTGAAACGGTCCGAAATCATATTTCAGCCTGCTGAAAAGTTCTCTAAGTAGTGGAAAAATCAAGAAACATTGCAGTAAACGTAACAATATGTTCAGATATTAATCGACGCTTTTGTATTTATCGAGGGCATATTTTTTAACAAAGCAAGGAATAAACCAGCGTAAATCTGTATCGTACTAAAATTTGGCCATATATGGGCTGTAAATAAATGTAGTGGTTCCACATTTAAAGGAAATGATCGAGGTATTTTGAATTAACATTTTCATTGATAACCATATCTACAGTAGATAGAAGGTCTAGATTACCGTGTTTACACGCCATCACGCAATAGGCTAAGTAGCCTTCAACATTCAACATGTCTGCAGATTGTTAAGCGATATTACTTCTAGTTAATTAAACTGAAAACGAAATCTTTTTCGAATACATTCTTACGTAACTGTATGCGTTTCATATTCTTTTTGAGCAGTTGTGCTTATGGTTAACCATTAAGTTAAATCTCGGCATGCATACATTTTTTGAGGTCGTATTTGAAACGATCGAGCAGTGTTGGCCTAGTGGCTTCAGCGTGCGACTCTCGTCCCTGAGGTCGTAGGTTCGATCCCCGGCTGTGCACCAATGGACTTTCTTTCTATGTGCGCATTTAACATTCGCTCGAACGGTGAAGGAACATCGTGAGGAAACTTGACTTAGACCCGAAAAGTCGACGGCGTGCGTCAGGCACAGAAGGCTAATAACCTACTTGCCTATTAGATTAACAATTGATCATGAAATAGATGAAGAAATCTGAGGCCCAGACCAAAAAAGGTTGTAGGGCCATTGATTAATTTTTATTTGAGATGATCAAATAAAAAGAGGCGATCTGACCCCAATATTAGAATATTTTTGGGGTCATACCAAGGGATTTGGGGGAGAGTGTTGTTAGCAACACTCTCTTTATTACGTGCATTAAATAGAAACCTTTATCACAGTAACCAATATATGCTAGGTTTTATAACACGTAAAAAGTAACATACAGAGCAGTGTTGGCCTAGTGCCTTCAGCGTGCGACTCTCATCCCTGAGGTCGAAGGTTCGATCGCCGGCTCTTTTTGTGTGCATTTAACATTCGATCGAACGTTGAAAGAAAACATCCTGAGGAAACCAGCTTACCTTACAACCAAAAAGTCGACGGCGCGCGTCAGGCACAGGAGGCTGATCACCTACTTGCCTATTAGATTAACAAATGATCATGAAATAGATACAGAAATCAAAGGCCCATACCTAAAAAGGTTGTATTGCCACTGACTTATTTTTTTTACATTATGCTATGTGGGGTACATAGCTTCATCAGTCCGTAGTGATTTTCTTTATAAAGCCTTCTCAATAAAGATGCAGCTAGCCGGGTTTTATATATTTTTAATTTAATATACCTTAAATGCCTAAATCTGTAAACTAAACTGACATTTTACACAGAATTCCCTGCAGTTCGCCATAAATTAATTAAAAATAAATATTAAAGCTATACAAATTTACTTAAGACATAAAAAGTTATTTTAATTACTACATACATTTAATGCAGCTCTAGTTCAGTGATATATTTAAAAGCGTGACACATTTCTGAGTATTCAGTAGCTTTCATACTAAATGTCCTATTTAGTAGCTTGTGTCATTCATTTAGCGTTTGCTTTACTGTACACAGCTAGTAACGGCTTGATTAGCTTGTTTATAGTCAAAATTGGCTGCACGCAACGGTTTGTGCAGCCGCACGCGTAATTGCAAACACTCTCCAATTCGTTTATTTACTTGTTCCACGCGCCAACACTGTACTCGGAATTTAAATTTGGAAGATTTTTATGCAAAGTCATTTGAGTGTTTTTAATTGTATGTTCTATTTAAATTTGAATAAATGGAACCAATTAAAACCTAGATAATGTGTGACGCC
The DNA here is from genome assembly GCF_905475465.1 of Pieris napi. Lineage (NCBI taxonomy): Eukaryota > Metazoa > Arthropoda > Insecta > Lepidoptera > Pieridae > Pieris > Pieris napi. The sequence goes on from NC_062254.1 coordinate 8,398,005, forward strand.
TGTGTTCGTTCATTTAGTTCGTTCGTTCAGTTATTTTAAAAAGCGCATTAAAATGCTGATTAGGCATTTCAAACTGTCTTTGTTTACTTGAGGCTGAATGTTAAAAAAATTAGTTTGATACTCTAATTAGCTGCGCAGTTTAGACATCAATTGAAGTCTAACACCATATTTTTAAAACTGTAATAGTAAAACTAAAATTTAAAAAGTCACCGCATACCTGCTGTATTGACAGATCCTATCAAAATATGACATAATTTTAAAACCTTTAAACATGTACCAAAACCCTTAGCTTTAAAATACTTTAAATATATTTTTTATTAAATAATTATATGTACTAAAACAAAAGCATATAGTATTTTAATTTTATTGATAAAACCTTGTTAACGCTCGATACATTGGAACCACAATACATATTTTTTATGTGACAAACACTTATAGGCAAACATGACATACACGAAGAGATAATATAAATATTAAACAAAACAAGTATTGAACAAAACAATTACTAAACAAAATAATTAAAATTACAAAACCTAAACGAAAATCGATTTTAAAGTGTGAGAGGTCTATGGAGATCCAGCTCGTTTGTCAGAATGCTCAATCTGGAATTGTAATTGATGTTTTATTTAAAATAATATTAGCATTAACTTTATTATCACAGAATCATCTGTCGGAGCAAGTTGAACAGTTAAATTTCAGAACTCAAATAGAAACCACAAACAAAATTATCGTTCCTTCGTTCGGTCTTACCATTCAAATACTTTCAAATTCAGGTCATGGACCGAAAAAATGCGATTTAATTTAGGAACCTTAACTCATTAGTATCGTTAAAAGCTCATGGTTATCGCCAAGTTTATTTTGTCAATAGGCTCCCAATAAGAGATCCCCCCTGATCATTTAAAATTTTATATATTTAACATCAAGTATACACGGTATGTCTATAAAAGCAAAAGTTAAAGTTCAAATTTCAAATTATAGGCATAATCATACGCTTTAACTCAGAGCAGATCTTGATCGGTGCGTCGTTGAATCGCCTAATATTTTTTTTTTACAACTTGAAATACCTATATACATCTAGCATTTTAAAAAAACTGTTTCTGAACACACCTTACGCAGAGTATTATTACATGTATTTTGTTTTATACACCTTACACTTAGGAGAAGAAACAAACATATATACCTACTTTATAATAATTAAAAAATATAACTTTTATATAGAATTCACTATTAACTTTGCTATCGAAGAGCTGGGAACACAGGTACTTTTTACTTAAAAGGATTCCCAAATCTTAACATTGTAATGCATATCTACTTAAAATGAATAAGAATTTTTTTCCGTCACTCCAATTACGGTGTAAAAACTTAGTGTCTCGTTCATATACTATACTCGCAGACCGGCCAAGCGTTGCTGTGGCTAAGGTTTTTGTTATATTACATAGTAGCAAACTATTCAAGGAAAACGGTAGGAAAACACCAGTCATGGGGGCCACCATGCTTTTTTGGTGGTTATGCCATTAAATTGTAGCTTATGTGAAACGTTGGTACTTTCAACACAGCGCCATCTGTTAGAATTGTGACTATCAAATAATAAACAAATATTTTGCAGTAAAATAATATTGCGGGTATAAATTGAGATGTAAGCTATCCTATCTTTTAAGTTGGATCAAACTACACACGGTGTGCTAATTTGATTGATATCGGTTCGGTAGTTTAGGAGTCCATAGCGGACAAACAACACAAATTAACAAATTAAACAAATTAATCTTCTTCCTCTTAAATTTAAATGTACAGCTAAAGGCGTAAATAAGGAATTTTATTAATTTGCTTTGCATAATAATGTTCACAAATACGAAGTCAATTTCATTATCTGGGATAAAGTACAATACATACATTTCCTAATAGGCTGGGAAGTTTCTTCGAGGACGGTCGGATTTTTTGTTATCCCTCGGTAAGTTCAGGCTATTCCATTTAACTTAGGGATGACAGGGATGTGATTGGGTTGGGTTAGGGGTTAAATAGTTTTTCTCGAATATTTGAAATATTCAATTGTGTTTGGTGTATATGTTAACGTAAAATTGTAAACACCGTTAGATTGTAATCTATCTCGCGAGATTATAAACTGTCGAAAGATTGTGAACCTAAGCTTACTGCTTACAATTTAACATATTATTATTTGGTAGATTGTACTACACTAACTTAGTTATCATTCAAACTTCTTTGGTAAATTACAGATTAATTTTACTTTCCAACAATTTCATATAACTACCGAATAATAATACGTTAAATTGTAAGCAGTTCGTTGAGGTTCACAATCTTTCGACAGTTTATAATCTCGCGAGATAGATTACAATCTAACGGTTTTTACAATTTTACGGTGACATATACATATTTTAACTCTTTTTTTTACAAATTTAACTTTTAAAATAATGTATATAGACAAGCTTAAAATAATAATATACAGTATTTATATTTTTCTTAACCTACATAGTAATAATAATATTTAAAACTGAATAAATAGAAAATAAAAAGAAATTTAAAAATATTGGTCCCTGTGGCAGTGTACCTTTAACGCTGGCAGTATTTCCTCGCTATATTGCGATACTTATTCGTTGAGCGAGGAAAGCACCAGCTCTGGGACACCAGTACTATCTACCTATAACTTAAATCTTTAATTAGCGCCTGTGAACTTGAACCCTACGGCAAGAATCTCCACTCCAAAGGGAACAAAATTGAAGTTGGAGGAAAGAGTTGGAAAATTATTATTTTCCGCCTGCTCTGCGGCCGCCCTAGCTTTTTTGCTTGGAGGTGAAACGGGGCTATCTTGTCCACAAGTATCATCCCATCCCGGGGTTTGCCCTGTCTGATCCTCCAAAGGATCATCGACATCCCATATATATATCATAATTTAATATAATTCGGTTACGCCTAAAAGTAAACATGTTTTTAATTATATAATAGTCCACGAGGTGTTCATTAAGAGATTTTACAAAATTTTGTTCAACTGTTTTTTTTTGGTAGATACTTATTTTTTTCCTCAAAAAGATAATTCCACTTCTAATAAAACTAAGATAAATCCCGGTTAACAGGCTAAAACCTTTTCATAATGCTGATAATCCACTAAGCGGTCGCCCACGATCCAAGACTAATAAGCTTTTTAGCTCAATGACCAGTAATTTATCCCTATGATTCCTAATACCTCTCTTAATAGATTTATTGTATCGATAAAGGATATTTCTATTGATATTAAAGAATACTTAATATATTGTTATAGAAATATTCTTCATAAAAACGTTTCCAAATTTAACCGATTTTTGTGTTGACACTTTTATAGAAATGACAGTTGACAGTTTTGTTACCTTAAGTTTTTGGCAAAGGTGTTTTGCCTTAAAAAATTGTATAAGGATTAATAATAAAATATCTCATGAAGAATACCGCTTTATCCTCCCACTTCAGCAATTTATGTAGAAATCCAATCATAGTGCGGGATCTCAGGATTTAGAAAAGTATTTACAACTATTATTGGTCTATATATTATTTAGAGTTTTAGATAATATACAGGTTGGCCAAAAAGTCGTGGATCAAACGCAACTAGGGGTTAGGTGGGGTCATCAGCTGCAAAAAAGTGTTCTACGGGAGGTCCTTCAGCTTTATTTTACTAATTCTTATTAAAATTCGAAAAAATCTACACCCTGTATCTTTTTCATAATAGCCACTAGATTGGTACTGAAGAGTCCTTGTGCTAGACATGCTATTTATGGTTGTTTATTGGGTGTATTAAACATAACAGAAAATTATACGATATAAAATTTTCACAAATCATTACCTTTTTGTTTACATCGGACCCCACTGTAGAAAAAAATGCTCTACCGAAAATTGACGCTGTATTACAAGTTTTGAGCCATGGAAAGAAGCATGCTGAGGATAAGAAAATTAGACAAGCAAAGTAACATAGACATAAGAACTAGAACCGGTGTTACAGACATTCTTACTAAGATAGACCAAATTAAATGGAGATGGACGGGTCATATGCTACGGAGCCCCATGAACATTGGAGCAAAATATTGACGGAATAGTACCCTAGAGTCGGTAAACGAAGAAAAGGCCGACAACGCAAAAGATGGGAGGACGAAATCATATTTACAGAAAGCTACAATTGGAGAAGAGTCAAACTCAAACTCAAAATATCTTTATTCATGTAGGTAAACAAGTACACTTATGTATTGTCAGAAAGAAGGTAATTTAATTGTAAATTTACATTTACTACCAGCTCGTAAGTCAAGGGCGTAGAGCGGGCAAGAGGAACTGGCAAGAAACTTTCCGCCACTCTTTTTAATCGCCAAGTATTGTCATACAAATTGTCGCAAAGGATAGAGAACAGTGGAAAGGGTTAGAGGAGGCCTTTGTCTAGAGACACACCGAAGTACGCGATATATTGTAGTGAAAATGTATCAAAGATCACAGGTCACAGAGTTTCGGAATATAAAGGCTATATTATTATATAATTGTAATTTCTAATAAACTAGTAGGTAGGTGTAAAAGCGCTTCATTAGACACAATTAGACGTAATTATCTATTATTTCTAAAATATAAATAAACATGTCTCAGATGACCGTAACAATTATCTAATTTATAAAATTCTCGTGCCACAATGTTCGTTACTCATACTCCTCCGAAACGGCTCGACCGATTCTTATAATTTTTTTATGCATGTTCATTAAATCTGAGAATCGGCTACTATCTGTCTTTCAACCCTAAATGGAAAGGGGTGTCCACCCTAATTTTTATGAATTTTTTATTTTTTTTATTATGTGGCATTAAAAGATACATACAACCCTTAATTTTCCCCCTCTACTATTAATTTTTATTTTTATTGAACTAAAAAATGTTTCTTGAAATAATATACATGGCAAAATAATGCTTGCCGGGTCAGCTAGTTATATAAATAATAATTAGTTACTTCTATTTGCAAAAAGTATTTAACACAACTCGCAGCTCATATAATGTAATTAACCGCAACCCGCGAGGGGCAGTAATTAATTCGTAACACCCGTTACTATACTTGTCACATAAATTCCTCAAGTTCATATTATGCCTACATGTAACTGGGGTGACCATGGATAACCGACGATTGCTTACGCAAACTACTCTCAGAGTTCCATGGGACTAGTACTGAGAAGAATTTATAGTTTTTCTTATAGAAAACCACGTAAAGTTATGCATGATAATACTCATTATCAATATGTGCAGCGCGAGTAAACATATTATATTGATGGTAATAATAATGCACAAATATAAATTACGATTTATACGATATAAATGGAAATTTATTTTATTTGAGTCCGAAACGAATTAATTAACCAAAATATAAAAATCTTTATTCTAGGTATGCACAATGTAGAAAAGAAATGTGTATTTCTATATATGTTTTATATTCTGTCTGGACATTAAAAAATACAAAAACAAATAAAGGTAACGAAAAGTGAAAATAGCCGGATTCCGCCCTCTTATTTCCTAAAAATCTGACTGGATTAAACCAATCTAATGCCCTCAAATAGAACATGTTTAAAGAAAAAAGCTATGAAAATAACCTTACTTCTTAATTAAAACAATTTTTCCAGTAAAAAGCAAAATTTAATATGCAATAATGTTTTAATATCTTCAGAACTTCCGCAAAATAATACAAGTCCGAGCATTTGAATAAAAATAAACTTAAACTTAGTCTGCAGCCGGTGCATCCGTCAACTTTAGCTTCCTAGCTTCACTTAATCGCGAAATAAACGCTGAAGTTTCATTAAACTATCCTTTAGTTTTCATTTATATTTCTTAGGCTATAGTAGATTTCAAACTTCAAAGTGCGAAAGTAGGCTATGTGCGGCGGAATCCGAGCATTTCATTTATCGTTTTATTTACTTAACTTTTAGTTCCTGAGCCCGTAGTCCGTAACTTCCAGTAGAGACAACGAAACTGATGCTGACATTTTTGTATGCAAGTTTGAAGTAGTTTCCTAAATATTGGCAGGCTTATATCACCATGTACACCACATACTTTTCTTGGCCGGCGGCTGAAATTGGTACTACCGCCATTTTGGTGCGTACATTAAATAATTTTACAATCTACCTACATCTAATAAAAATCCAACTGAAATGTATTTTTATTCCTTGCATTATATACAATGGCAAAGTTTTAATAATCGAACGGTTCGGATTGCTAGGTATCTTAAAAGATATTAAATTAATAGTACAGGTAACAAAATCTATCATATCAGTTGTTCCTAATTTTGTGTCACATTTATAGATATGTATACTACATTGTTTTATTAAGACATTTCAATAAATTGTTAGGTTCATGGATTTATATCGTTAGATAGGCCCTTACCGCAGTGAGACCGCGCCGTGTTGTCGCACTGTCTAAGTGAGTGAGACTCACTAACCTGGGATCAGTGCACCCCTAAACACAGTGTTAGCCGGACGTGTTGTAAAGGACGTTTGCGAGCAGTTTAGTGTCACAAAATGCCATCGTGTGCCTTTCTAAAGTGCAACAACAATTCTACAAACACAAATAAAGCCAGAGGTGTAACATTTCACTCGTAAGTATTGCGATTTGATTTAAAAACTTTTATTTTTCCTTCCGCACTGTCTAAAATAACAAATTTAAATGGCGAGTGCACGAAAGAGAACGTAGTGTTTGCAACTAATGTAGGAGAAAAAGAGATGACACTAGTTTCGACCGTACCTTCTACACAAATTGCACTGTTTTAGGACGCCATGTTGACGCACACATTCAAACGTTTTCGTTAACGCACACATTCAAAAACAATGCCACAGTTTTTGGTGTCGGGGCCTATCTAACGATATAAATATATGGTTAGGTTAGCCTGCGTGACTTAAAATTATTCCCCAGATAATGGTTAATTTTTATTTACTGGCAACACTAATGTCCATGACAGCGAAACTCTTAACGGCCAAGAAAAGTATGTGGCACTGTACCTGTTGGATCCCTATTAGAAGTATCGATATATATTAGATCCCTATTACAGCTGATCTTGTTTATAAAATGGTATACTATCACAACTAAGAACACATATTTAATCAATGAGTATGAGGGTGGTGAACGAGTACTGTTTACCCAAAGTCTAAAGCTCAGCGCATTATTAACATTATTAAATGTACATGAAACCCTCACTGACTTTTTTACCTATTTGTAGAATTAATCTGTTAAAAAATGTTTCTATGCAATATCAAGTATATATTTCTATCTCACTCTTCAGTCGGCAGCTCATGCGTGAGCGTTGTGGTCAGCAAGGAAACATGTGGAGAGGACAATCTGTTTCCACCTTTTCTATCCAGCGCTTATTACAGTTTTGAGGACGATGAGTCTCACTTGATCGGTCCATCTGGTTGGTGTACGCCCACATGATCTTTAGCTTTCTGTGTTACCAACCACGAACTTCAAGTTCGCCTCTGCGCATTGTATGGCGGTATACTTCTATAGAATTGAGAAGAATAATATACGTATCAGCGAAAGCATGTAACATATATATACTGTATATTGTGAAGAATAAATTAAACTAACCCCAAAACTCGCTCTTATCTTAAAATAAATTCGAATTCTCAGGTCCTTATAACTATATTTTACGCTCTTCGTCCTTTTAGGCAATTCGTTTAGGATCTCCGCCATTAAGTTGTGGAATAGGCTGCCCGACTTTATATGATTGGGTACCTTCCTAACATCTTTTAAAACTCTTCTAAGTAAACACGTCTTGCTCAATCGTGACTTTTGTAATTCTTGTATTTCTTATTATTTTGTATTGCATCGCAATCCACGAATCCGTGAGATTAGCGTTTTAGTTTTTAGTTTATATTATGAATTATTTTTTGAACTAAAACTTCTTTAGGCGCATGAGGGTAACATTTTGACGGAACGTCACGAAGATGTGCAGCGTTTATGTCGAAGAAAAGGGAGAGAGCGATTGAGACCGATTGAGAGAGAGTGAGAATGGCGAATTACCTTATAGAAATTCTTCTATTTTATATTTTATTTAAAAAATTTATTGAAATCTCAAATGATGAATTGTAAATTACAATGACACGTGTTTTTATTATCGAAGAAATACGTTATAAAAATTTAATTTATTATATTTTGTATCAAGTTTCGATACTTAACATTTTAATCACAATTATTAAATAAGATATGTTAATATCTTATTTAATTCCTCGCTCTAAGTCTCGGAAATCGAAAGGTTTAGATTTGTATAAATATGAACAAAAGTTAAAAATTAGTTTGCCAAAAAAGTTTCCCTTCTGACATGTACGCACCTCCATGTGCGTACTTGGTACGCACGCACTTTTTTTGTATTATTTGAGATTAAGGTTGGTTTTGTATAAGATTTGGTTATGCGCTTCTTGCACTTTACCCATCATTTGTCTTTTTAGTTTTTTTTTATGTATTATGTCATTTGTTTTTCTATAAATGCAACGAAGTGTAAATAAATAATTAAAACAAAATTGTCTGATGACAATCTGACCCGTTAAACAAAATGTCTCTGTTCTGCAAAATATATTGATACCCTACATTAATGTTTCAGCGCCCAAATAGGGTGTGTATTTAAGAAAATTACGTAGTCTCATTCATATCTTTATGGCCCTAATATTAAAGTTCAAAGTCGGCCAAATATTTATATGGAGTTAAATATCACGGCACATTAAGCATTCTAAGACATTCACGGCAGACATGTCAACGGTTTAAGCAAATTGGGGCATGCTGTTTGTTTTGTAACATTTAAATAGAATTAATTAGAGTCTTGCCTGAATAAGCCTTTAGTGGTAGGACAACATCAAGGCTTTTATTAAAAGCTTAAATGTGCTGTTATATTCTCGTCACATGGGCGCAACGTTAAATGTCATAATCTCATGGTCGCGACTTTAAGCATGACTGTCACATGTCAGGTAGTGGATTTTGACATAACAGAGCCGAGCTTACCCTTATATAAATGCTTTTACTATCAACGTAGAAGAAGATTTGCATGTGTGTAGGTCTAAAATCGTGTAAAGTATAGTATTGTCTTTTATTGACATAACGTTTACACATTATGCAATATGTCCAGCAGACTCAAGAACACATTGCGGGCATCAGACATAGACGACACACAAAATCAGCAGTCTGTGAACACACACTAGATAGGCCAAATCACTACATACGCTTTGTCCAACCGAAAGTACTTGCGAAAGAAAAGATTATTTCCAAGATTGGTACGCAAAGCCATTGAAATCAAAAAACACCCCAATTTCAATAGAGAAGACGGCCTAAAATTGTCAAATACCTGGGTCCAATTATATCCAAATTAAAATCTCAAGATAAATGAGCCATTTCTGCCAAAACCCTCCATCTTTTAGTCGATACCAATTCCGGGGAAATAAATACAGATAATACAACTTTTTCTACAGCTGTGATACTTTTTGACATTCAACACCTTTTGTCGTCAGTCACCGTGACCACGCACGCTGTAAAGCACGCGAAACGTCGGTTAAATTTAAAATAATTGTAAATTTATGATACATAACTTCAATCCGGTTAAAAAGTGTTTTCTTTAATAGTGTAAAGTAATTTACATTCCCTGAGTCGAAATTGTGTAATATCCTTTAACCCGAGATGTATTAACGGGATAAGTAGCATCAGTCTTCTGTGCATCACTCCGTTGACTGTTGTCTATGACATGCCGAATATCGAGATAAAAAGTCTCAACAAGCAGCAACCTCCAGACTCTCTCATATAATAATGTAACAATTGTATGAGTAAAATAAAAATCAAGATAATTTAGTGACGAATCACAATTTCCACTCAGGGATTTGTGAAATAGCTGCGGTAAGCCGGGCTTTTGCAGTTAAAAAATCTGCCTGATCCGAGTAAATTTCCGCCGAGCCTTCATTTCTTTTTCTTCTAATCTGAGATTTTATTTATCAAAACTGTTAAGTATGAAATGCTAGCGTATTAATACTTATGTATCACAGGCAATGTTGCGCCCAATTTTCTATTTTATAATTAACAAAAAAAATATTTAGTTTATTAGTAAATAATTATTTTTTAAACAATCACAAATGCAACTTGTTGTTTACAGTATTATCTTAAAACAATATAATATATATTGTCGTGTGTTTTGTTATGTAACTGAAATAAAAAAAACTACGGTTTGCACTCCGGGAGTGCCGGCAGAAGTGAAAACTTGAATATTAACGTTGTGCAATTTTGAATTTTTTGGAATGGTTAGGGAATAATTTTGGTCGATATCGATACGATAGAATACAATATTTATTTATTGCGCTATCGTACACAAACATGACAATTTATATTACATTAAATACGCCGCGCCAGCTGCCTAGTCTCCATCCGTCTTATGAATTTTCGATCAGGTCACGTGTCCTGACGCGAGTTTAACATTTCTTACCCATTCCAAAAAATCGTACACTTACACGTACACTTTTACAACGCCGCTTAAAAAAGAAATTTTCACTTCATGAATATAATTTTACGCATTTTTTTTGGTATGTTCTCTTTAGACTGGTGCGTTCATGAATATTCCTTGTTTATGCATGTGCCTACTAACTATTTTGGTGATAAAATGAAGTTGTATTAACCTGGAAGTGTTTTAAATTTAATTAATGTCTGAAATCAAATAATTTACCGAAAATAGTAGTTGTTATCCATCCTAGGCCCAATATCGAACGAAAGCTATGAATAAAAAATTGCTAGAAGCGTCGCAATTTTTATTACGTTCACGAACCGTTCATGAAATCCCGCAAAAACACATATCAAAAACAATTTCCCGCCATAAAGCCTACCTTTGAATGTTTCGACGTGAATTGAATGGTGGCCGTTTGATCCCGTGATAGGATTGAAACAAATTTTATTTGTATTAACTGTGGCAAAGGAATAAGTTTTCTAGCGATACGTATAATCCGTAGGTGTAAAAATTTATTAATTTTTTCTTACAATAAATTTCACAATAGAGAGTGCGACATGAATTACAATCTAGATAATAATTATGGTTAATAAGTAATATTACTGTGTGCGACTCTCATCATAGGTCATAGGTTCGATCCCCGGCTGTGCACCAATTTACTTTCTTTCTATGTGCGCATTTAACATTTGCTCGAATGGTGAAGGAAAACATCGTGAGGAAACCGACATATCTTAGAACCAAAAACGTCGGCGGCGTGTGTCAGGCACTGGAGGCCGATCACCTACTTGTCTATGAGATTTAAAAACGATCACGAAACAGATTCAGAAATATGAGACCTAAAGAGGTTGTAGCGCCATGGATTTATTTTATTTAAGTAATATTACTGTACAGCTTGCCAGCTAATGGACTGTAAAATGTGTGTTTAAATTTGTGTGATAAATGTCAGGAGTATCTGTATGGTATATGTAGTGTATGTATTAGTAGGCTGTACTAGATAACTAAATATATGAGAGGGTGAGACCTAAGAACCTAACAACCCTACGGCAGGGATCCGAGCTTAACTTTGTATAACAATAGTGAATAGCTTAAGCCTTAAACTAAGGTAATGTTCATTAACAGTCTTAATGTTCTGAAATGTTTTGACACTGTGTTCGTGTGCTTGAGATACCACACTTGTATTTATATTCGCTACAAGAGTTTTAGTTACTGTAAAAGTTTAGTTCTGTTTAGGAGTCTTGTTCCTGTTGTGTCAAGAAGTTTGATTGCATCAGCAATTTCTTTTCTGTGTGTGCGTTAAAAACATCGTCAGTAAACCGGTTTTAGACCCGTAAATCGACGGCGTGTGATTGTGAATCGGCGGCCCAGAATGCTGATTACCTAATTGACTATTAAGAAAAATAAATGATCTCGAAACAGATTCAGAGATCTGAGGCCCAGACCTAAAAGGTTGCAGCGCCAATGGTTTGTTTTACTGCCATTATTTTTGTTTCTTTGTCTTGTTTATTCTTGTTTTTGTGTTATAAATATATAAAAAAATCGTATTAAAACCTTTTTCTTATTACAAGTAATAGAAAGCCAAGCTAATACACGTAGCTGCCTGTTTGATATCGATTCTACGACGATTTCTAAAATTATTAATGTATAGCTAATAATTTAAACAGAAAAGATTATGAAATATTTTATAAAGTTGTTACGTATAAAGCAAAACAATCCGGTGATCCAGTGCCTACGCCTCAGGGTGCGTAATGGTTTCGTTACAACATCGACCGCCGTTACTATTCCTACCCTCAGCGAAAACTAACCTCTCGAACATAGGTAGTATAAATTTTCAAAGAATTTAAAGGTATTGTGTTGTGTTACTGTAATGTGTAATGTGGCCGAGAAAAAGAGGCCGCTAGTGTTATATAAATGTTGCGAAAATAGAAACTATTTTGATAGTATAATACACTAGTAATAGTACTATTAGTTATTATGCCTATTAACCCGATAGAATTGTTTCGCAGGTATACACAAGATGAAGAAGATGTTAGTAATAACTTGTAGTAGTATACATACAAAAACAGCTTTTTATCATTAAAATAATTCCGACTTATTTATTATTCTTATAACACCTCTTCTATACTTAGCCTGTCTGTGACATCACAAAGAGATTTTCTCAATAATATTTACGGCAAAAGGAAAAATTATTTTTGTGAAAACATACCATTGTATAAGTTGACGCTCGTCCGAGTATATTTTTTCGCTTTACGAACATCGAAAGTCGAAAATCCGTGAAAATTTTCGATTACTGCTTTTATATTTGATTCGTGTTTTCCAATTATTAATATAGTTCAATGATTGGCATTTATGTATATTATTTATACAATATTTGAATTAACAAATAAAAAAGTATTATTATTGGTTATTGGTTAGTGGTTTCCGTACTTAGACTCTCAATAGGTCCGTTGTGCGTAAAGTCCTGGCTAACTAAGCCAGCCTAACTCCTTCCAAAAGCTCTCTAAGCACTTCGCAGGGATCACGGAGCGACCTCACTGTTCCGGGGATTTCTGCATGCATTCCAGGACTACGTGGGTGACTAATAAAAAAGTATAACCTAAAATTTTTTGTTAGCTATAGTTTTTATTTTAACTGTTCTAGTTTTGGCTTGCAAATAACACATTAATATAACATAATATATATGTTCGCAAAGCCATTGCTGTGAGTGAGGTAGGGTATAGATAACCGTTAAGCATCAGATGCATTGAACCATCCTTAATTAGTAATAATAATCGTACAATTAAAAGTCGTTGTGAAAGTTGGAATCCTTAAAATTGTCTTTCTACCTACAATGAAAGAAAAAAATAATGTAATTATAAAGTTAAAGGATAATTCATTTATTTAGTTTGAGGGCACTTCCCTGGGCAAATGCTTGGTTGGCCTTTTGACGCAAATACAGAACAAATAATTATAATACAAAATACTTAATTCGGGGTTCGCCAATACTTAAGAATTGTTAAGAAGGTAACGCGGTGCTACGGATATTGATTGAAGTACAAACCTTACAAAAACGTGACCGGTATCGGTATAAGTTTATTTGTCTTTTCACAATATTCCATTTTACGGGTTTTTATATCTATAGATAAGAAATGTTCTATTTATTTTGACTGGATATATTTAAGGAAGTGAAGTCATAAAAGGAAAAAAGTACTACTAAACATACTAAAGTAAAATGGTGCCCCAGGTACAGGAAACAAAAAAAGCAGAAGATAATTTAGAAGGTGGACCAAATTAAAGAAACAGTAGGTGGTACATAGCAGAGAGTGGCACAGTGCAGAGAGGAATGGCGGGATTTGGAGGAGGCCTTTGCCAAAGATACCTAAAAGAAGATTGAAATAGAAACGTGTTTAAATGTAAAAGTATCTGAATTAAAAGGTTATTATTATTTAAGAAAGAATTAAGTTTATTGTAAACTAGCTGGCCTGGCGAACATCGTACCGCCTAACAGTCTACTTATTCTGCTATTCGGGACACCGGTCTAGCTAGTAAGATAAAAAAAAGAAAGTTGATAGTACAACAAATACACTATGTCAAAAAATAAAAATTTACCTTCCCGGAAACCCCTCCACTAACACTTGAACTTTATGATATTGTATTAAAGTTCAAATTGCCTACGAATATTTTGTATGGGAATATAGAAAAGTGTTGTTTTTAGACGTTTTCACTCAATTTTTTAAACTCTCCGTAAGAACCATCCTCGTACTTCAAGGAATATTATAAAAAAAGAATCAGACAAATCGGTCAAGCCGTTTTCATGTTATGTCGTGACAACGGAAAACGGGTTTCATTTTTATATATATAGATGTTGGGAATTAAATTGCAAATGTTGTGACCGAAATAGATTTGCTTGTGTTTTCCGTTTGTTGGTGTGATGGGATCAAACGTAAGTTGGTAAGAATTCAGGATTTACGTTTGACATCCCACATTGTATATGTTGCTATCGCTATTAGAAGTTACAGAGTACTAGTGCTGATCGAACTCGTACGGGAAATAGTTAAGCTACGGGTCCACTGGATCGGAATCGGAGGGTACGGAGTCTTTCCGAGAATCCTTCCGGGATTTGATGTTTTTTATTGATTTCTATGGTACAGCGTGCACTGGATCGGCATTTTTGCACCTGAGCTGATGACGTCATCCGCAGTGACCGCGTCATTTGGATTTAATAGTCTAATTTCATGTTGTAATAAATCAGAATATAATTTAAGAAAATTTATACTTTTGTGTTTATATTATGAACCCATATCTATCGATTCCTCTTGTTTCTATCTTTCTCTTCTGATAAACAACTAATTACAATAATAGGCTTAGCTTTAATGAGCTATATAAATTTGACTCATATGAAATTATATCATAAAGTACAAAATACCGCGGAGGTTCTAGGATCAACTCCTAACTTTACAATATTTATTTTAGGAAGTCCCAGAAAGCTGCATTGTAAATTATTTGAAAATTTTTACCAGCTCTGATATATTAAAACTAAACAAAAAATATTGGTTGTTTGTAAAGTAGGTTTACGATCGAGATGTTTACGTGATAACGTCTTATTGGTAATATAAGTTTTTGGGAAGTAAGGAATTAATGAAGATAACAATTTTTTCAAATTTTAAATTACATCTATCGTTTTATTCACACTTTTGATGATAAATTTCGGGTGTAAAATGACAAGTTTACTTATTCGACTATGATATACATTTTTCTTCATACATTTACGGAATGACTGGCAGCGCTCGAGATGAGACGGGAGATCGGTCCGTCTCTCTCTCGTTATACCTGTGATCGCGCTCGTGAGGTTTTGGTGTGACACAAGTTTCTGAACATGTCACCCGACTAAAACGATTTTAAAGTCGTTATCACGTCAAAACCATTTTGACCTCATTAAAACATTGACGAACTTTCGAATTGCAATCACGAGTTCGCTAGTACATTAAAATATGTGAATAAGTTTTCCAAGGAAGATAAGCGCTTAAAAGACTTGTATGCACAAAAGCGTGCAGTGTGACCTGCTTTGTATAGAACTTCTGTTATACGGTGCATATACGCGACGAAAATCACATTTGAAGCTTTGTAGAGCGCTATTCATTTCAAATATTTTAAGTTTCACTAAGTTAGTTAAGTTACTTAACTCCGAGAAATTATAATTAAAGAATAATAATAATAACAATTATAATTACATTTACTTGTATATAATATTGACAAATGATCATGAAACAGATACAGAAATCAGAGGCCCAGACCTAAAAGGTTGTAGCACAACTGATTTATTTATTTTTACACGCTTTATATTAGCTTCACCTGTATGTATGTATGTAACCGACTCCTTCGGACTCGATTTTGACCCACTTTAAACGGACAGATTTAATTCAAACATTGTACACTTATAAAGAATCAGCGACAATATAATAATTTCATAGGTTTATCTCGAAAAACCAATGAATTTTTTTTAAGTCCACAAAGCAATACGGTTAAATTGAGATAACACGTATTGCTGCTAGGACTAAAAAGTGGAAAATAAATATAGTTTAAACAAACTAAAAAGTGAAAAATAATTCCTAATTTAGGCTGAAAATGGTAATGAACAAAAAATACTGGTATTATTGTGAAAAAACGTGGGTTGCTCGATTTAGGAAAAATATTGCACAGAGAGACTGATGTGCTTTAAAAGCGTGTTTTTTAGTTTTTTTAACTATATTTATTAGATACTTAATCTAGCCCGTCCATCATGTCAAATCACGAAAAGACAAAACTAAATTTGATATGGTTCTCTATAACACGGTAATGTTAATGTACTTATATGTATTTATAATAAGTAACTATTAACTAAAACTCTTGGGTCTATTACTGACCATTACGTAATTAAAAATGTTTAAAGTATATTGTTTTAAAATTGTAGGTAAACGTCGAATATTTCGCCAACGCGTTTGTTTTACGTCGCTAATAGTCTATTGTCTAAATTTGTACGAAGATTAATTTCCTGAGCTCTGGTATCCGCTACGGTCGTCCGGATATAGAGTTGCTAGATGCTCCGAGGTTACCACCGATTTGTAGGATGCCCAAAAGATTATTTTATCAAATTACAAGTTATAAAGCAAAGTTTTAATAACACTAGGGGAGGATAGTCCAATGAAACCTAATAATAATAATATCAAATACAATATAGTAATATATATAATAATAATACTAATAATAATAGAGGACATCGTGAGTCACTTCTGCAAAAACTCTTCTTTTAGTCGATATCAACTCCGGGGAAATAAATACATATAATATGTTTATTATGGAATATAAGATACAGGTATCACTTATTCCACGTCATTAAATATCTATTCCTTAGTAGACTCTTGGGCCGTAGGTTTCAAGTGCACAGGCGCTAATTAATGATTAAAGTTGGCGCCTGATAGATAGTACAGGTGACCCCAGAGCTGGTGCTTTCCTCGCTTAACGAATAAGTATCGCAAAACAGCAAGGAATACAGCACTAAACGTACACTGCCACAGGGACCCAACTTTTAAAATTTGTTTAAATTTTCTACTTGTAATTTTTTTTGTATTATTATTACTATGTAGGTTAAGAATATTGTAAATAATTTATTGTGTGTTGGAAATAAATCATATTACGTTATAATAAAACCGATACAGTTGCTACCCACCGAAGCCAAATTTGGCAATCGTTTCGAAAGGTTTGCATCGAATTAGCAAGTCACCGTCAGAGGTTTTTCTTTTTATTATTTCTATAAAAATAGTAGCAAATAACGTATCTAACTAACTAACTATCTAACGTCTATCAAACCTCCATCCCAATAGACAAATTAATTATTTTTTCATATTTTTGAATTAATTCTAGATCGGCTATAGACTACGGACTAAGGCTGTATCTACAATGTGCATTAATAGGCACCTGATCATGCCTGCTAAAGGAAATAAATAAATAATACAGCCTTTTAAAAAGATATGCAATATTTCAAACTATAAAGTTGCTAATCAATACTTGTACGAGCCAAGGTTGTACATTTTGCCCACTCAGTCTTTCTTAGTTTTATAAGCGTGGCGATTTCGTAATAATTTCGGGGCGTCGTATAGGACATCTCAACTGTAACATTGCATTCATTCGTAACATAGCAATTAACATTTCATTATTTTGCTTATACATATTTCTATTGTTGAACGCGAGTAGTTAATATAGAGTAAAACTAAAATCCTCTTCATATAAAGCACCCCCATGAACCAGGAACCGTACAATACTTGTCAAGTTATTTAAAATACATATGGTATTTAAAAAAATCGGTTGTCTGTAAAGTCGGTTTACTGACGATAGTTGAACGTGACAACGTCGTAAAAAAATATTTATGGGATGGTTGCATTTAAAAAAAAAAAAATTTAGTATGGATATAGAGAAGGAGGTAAATGGAAATCACAATTGAATTGATCAAGTTACATTTATTTGTACGCATTAATACAATTATGTCAATTTTAAATGGAACGCCTCAGAGCGAGGTAACGCCGCATGAGTCATGTTTTTTCGTGCATGCAGCCGGCTCCATCGAATTATAAGACGTTGTCACGTCAAAAATTAATATAAAACAAATTTACTAGATGCTTTAAACATTAACTCTTAATCTCTGAGTGATTAAAAAAGGATTTACCAAAAATATTAAAATCTTATCTAGGTCCGATAAGTGCTTGTGCTTAGCCTATCAATCTTTTATGTCAGTTGCACGTCTCAGGGCTTTTCAAACGATTATGCTTTCTTAAGTGCATGTTGAGTTTTACAATGAAATTAATGCCAACCACACTCAACAGTTGTTAAATTAAAATTTCCTAAAGAGATTTTATGTAATATTAGTATTTTATATTTTATGCAAGTAATTCATTGAAATCTTAAATGACGAATTGTAAATTAAAATGCCACGTATTTTTATTATCGAAGAAATAAATTTAAAAAATTAAATTTATTTTTTGTATTAATTTTCGACACTTAATATTTTAATGCCAATTAAATTCATTAAATTCCTAACATATCTTCCTTCTTCCCTCCCTCTAAGTATCGGAAATCTAAAGTTTTAGATTTGTATAAATAAGAACAAGACTTAAAAATTCGTTTGCCAAAGAAGTTTCATTCTGACATGTGTACTTTGTACGCACGCACTTCTTTTATTTGATGATTAAATATAACTTAAAACTTACCCACTAATATTTAAGTTAATCATATGGACTTATGATTGTCTTTTAAAAAAATAAATAATTATGCTCATGAATTTAATTCAATATTAAATGTTTTTTTTATTGATAAAGCTTAATATGAACAAGAGTTAAAAATTAGTTTGCCATAGATGTTTCACTTCTGACATGTGTTTTTGTACGCACGCACTTTTTTAAGGGCTCATCAACACGGCGCTACAATTAAAACTTAGCCCAACAACAAGCAGATAACCTGGATAATCTTATTGCTAAGTGCCGCTGCTGTAACCAAGTGACAATTCTCGTATGGGTCTTCCCATTAAGGCTCAGTAAGTGACCGAACAAAACAAGTGAATAACACTAGGAGAGGATACTGAATAGTCCAATGAAAGCCAATAAACTTCTAATAAATTATACTAAAATTATGCTTTATCTATTCCCTTCGGAGTTGTTTCAAAGCGATCTTTGTTAGATAACGCTAATTATTCCCTTGCGTTTTTCGTCCGCGGTTTTAAATTAATTAAGGAGTAAAATAGCCTTCGAAAAGCATCGTAAATAAAGAATTCAAAGTTTTCAATTTAGCTTGAAAAAGTACACTGCGGAGAACCGTTTTATCAGTTAACTTGTCTTCATTTTTTATTTTCAGCCCGTCAAGTTCCGGCTTCAATGAAATATGAAAACTGCCGAATCCTAGTTATTGCACTGGATTTTTTTTTACTTATAAGTACTTGCTTTTGTTAATAGTGTTGAGAGCACGGCATTAGATGGCTGTAGCCTATGGTCGTGCTATACAAAAAAAAAATGTGAACCGTCACGGGACACCTGACAGATGTGATACATCGACATTATTTTGTAAAAGTAATATGCAGAAAAGAACAGATTGTGATAGGAACTAAATATGTCATAATGATAAAATAAAATATTACGATTTTTTTTCCAGATAACGATGGCTATTTATTGAATAAACATTTATTTTCATTAAATACGAATTTATTTCAAATCGTGACTACTTAATTCGTTTAATCAGTGACTTCGAAATACACACACCGTACACACTACTGCATATAGACTGTATATTTATACCATCATATAGCGACGCGTCGCCACGGCATGCGTCGCCACGCCAGAAATCGGTTTTACGTGCGGCTATAGATGTTTCACATCAAAATTGCGTGCGTACAAAGTACACATGTCAGAAGTGAAACTTCTTTGTAAATTAATTATTACTAAGGTAAAAGCCCCAATAGATGATCACGTGTGATCAGTGAAACTACTTTAGGCGCATGAAATTTTTACGGATGAAACGCAATAATAATATTATTAGCGTCACGAAGATGTGCAGCGTTTTTGTCGAAGAAAAGGGAGAGAGCTATTGAGACCGATTGAGAGAGAGAAGGGCGAATTACAATTATATTTTTTAAATTAAAATTTCGTTAAGAGAATTTATTAAATATTAGTATTTTATATTTTATGCAAAATAATTTATTGTAATCTCAAAATACGAATTGTAAATTAAAAGGGCACGTGTTTTTATTATCGAAGAAATAAATATAAAAATTAAATTCTTCTTTATTTACACACAATATCACCTTTTACCCAATTTTTTTAAACAAACAAAAGATCTTTCACTCAAAATACTACATCTCACAAACTAATACTACGACAGTGATCAAATTTATACAAGTATCTTTTTGAAGCATAACTTAAAACCATCTTTAATATTAGTAGCACCATCTATATGTCAGCCTAGGAACTTTTCAGCCCGCCGATTATTACGTAGGAAGATATAAATAAATATACTTAACACAAAACACTAAATAGTATTGGATAGTTACAAGAATCGCTTTAGACAGCTTTAAACTAATTTTGCATAGCTATTAATAAATTATGTTGCCTAACATAAAGCTCTTTGGTGGATATGTAGGAAGGGCTTCATGAAGACCTTATATTATATACAATTTGTGTGTTTACAATGTTCTATCACTAGCAATTGCTATTTTTTACACATCAATAAGAATTTTCATGGGGAAGGTGATTAAATATTTAAAGGCAAAGTGCCTCAATAGCGTAGGCGAGTATTTAGACCATAAGTTTGACTACAATTATTATAAATGACTCAACTTAATATTATGACATTATGTTAATGTTCTTATTATATCACATTTATGAAAATTAATATGACATTTTCATGCCTATTTTATAGGGCTAATTGTACGAATTTAGAATTAATCGATATAAATGTACCACTTTCTTTGCAAATAAACGGTTTATTATTAATTAAAAAAATTGATTCTCTAAAATAATATAATAAAATCGCCTCTAGGAATTCATTTACAAGCAAACAAAGCACAATTTAACGCTGATGACGTAATTATAATTAATTTTAATAATACTAAAAGTTTACGAAAACGAGCAAGTTTGTCAGTGAATTTTCCCAGGTGTAAAGTTTGATAATTTTGTTATTTACGCTAGCAACATCTTGTTTTGTTTGAGGCTTTGTTTAATAATTTGGAATAATATCTTCTATGCATAAATGTGAATTTAGGATAAAATTATATGCAAGATTTTGAAAACCAAAAGAAGAGGGAATTATATTTAGGGGTCCATGACAAACCTAATACCAACGCAAACAGGGGCCTAAACAATGAACTTTTTGCTTAAGACCCTATTATTAGGGAAACGTAAGAATAAAACCAATCTTTAATACATCATATAGGAGAAAATCGTAAACTTTTATGAAATTTAATTACTAAATATTTTAAAACTATATATTATCTAAATGACTTTCGTTTTAGGCTAATTTGTTTCAGTTAAAATATGTTTTTTATAATATTATTTGAAGTTTTTAACATCTATATATTTCTCGTAAAAATGGACCCAAAATAGACTAAAATTACTCAACTAATATATATAATTTAAGGGCTATTAAATGCACAAAAGTACTACATGGAAACTCGAAAATATTTGTTAAGACCCTATGAAAAGATGAATAAATAAAAAAAGATAAATAAAACCACAAGCTGTATATATGAAATGTAGGAACCTAAAAACAAGTTGTAGCAGGGCATTCATCAGGTTCATAGTTGTCAGGGACGTGACTGGTCACGCAAAACATATTGTTCCCACGTCGACGGGTTTATACGCTTTCTTCATTCTATTTTCTTTTTCACTAGAAATGAATAAACAAGTGAATGTATCATGGTTAATCATATGTTCCAGCGGTATAATAGATATGCAATTTCTTTTTACAAAATAAATAACTGACTATTACAAACAACACACTCTTTTTTTTTCTTCGTAGTCTTTCATTACTGAAGGTTGTTCCCGTCTTGCTTCCACACCACTTTATCCTTAGAATGCCTTAGTCAATACATTTATATAATTATAATAGTCAAGTACACTTATATCGACTTACTTATGCTTTATCACTTATTATGAAGATACACATTAAATTCAAAACCCCTTCCTTCGGTTAATTCATTCATCAAAAATATAGTAAAAAAGTTGTGGAATTGCGTATCGATTTAAAATCATGGATATAAATAAAAAGCTTTTTATTTCTTGCAAAATCAAAACTAATTATATCTATTTCATATAAGTCAAAAGTCAAATGAATTATTCACAAAGTAACACAATCTACACTTGTGAACGTCAAAAAAGAAATATACGTTAAATGCTTCTAATTTTACATTTACGGCCGGTTCTCAAATGTAACGGAAAAGAAGAACTGGCAATAAACACTCCGCCACTCTTTTTAATCGGCAAGTTTTTTGTTTTACAAATTTAATTTTTACATAATTGTAAGGAGCTGCGACCATTACACCATGTTCCACATGACATTTTAAGTAATATATAATAAATTAAAAACAAAGATTTATCCTCTATCAGCAGTAGGCATGGTGAAATAGAAGTACGCACTTACATTCTAGTGGGAACAACACGCTAATACATAGTCGAAATAACTAACATCACCGCATACACGAATTCAAGTCCGACCAGTCACCACAAGTAGCACCCGTTCACGAGTATGACGCATGGCCAGCCATCGGCCCCCTCGCCATATTTTAGGGAGAGAGACAACCCGACGCATGCATAACACCTCCGCAGGAAGGCCTCCTCCAAGGACTTTAAATGTTAAATCATGTAACTCAGATTAAATTTCAATTCACACAGCAGTAAAAAATTTAACATTCCACCTAAGACTTTAAGTACATTTAGGTTTCGTTTGAATCGTAAAATACGTAAGCAATGTAATGAATTTTTGAAAGGGAAAGGATTAACCGTGCCCCGGAGATTATACTTTATTTCTACATTTGCGAAACGCAAACAAACCGATCATTAAATATGTACGAGCCGAGGACTGGATGATATATGTGATTTTACTTTCAGTTGTTATTATATTTCGTTCTTTTTAAGTCTTTCTTTTTTTGACAAATGGCGATTTAATACAAATAACTGCTATTATTGTTCCAAAAAAACAAATATATTTCCGTAAATAGATCTGCCCTGCGATTCTGTAACTCACTTTTCGAACTCACACAGCGATTTTCGCAATATAAACAATAAACTACAAGCTCCCACCTTTTCAGAATGCCAAACCATAAAATGACTGCTTCACGACTGATTTGAGAGCGACCGCCGATGTGAAAACCGCTGAGTGAGTTCGAAAAGTGAGTTACAGAATCGCAAGGCTTATCTGACCTTTAAAGCTGTTAATCATGTCACCTAGTTACCTAAGACTGGTAATTAATAAACGCCGATATAGCTTGTCAACTATGTAAAAATAATTTTGGTTATTTTGGGTTCTCATCATACTTAGTAGTTATAGATTCGAACCCCAGCTCACACCAATGTAATTTTCTTTATATGTGCAATTGTGCAGGAATAGATTGATCACGAGACTGATAACACACTGATAACAAAATCTGAGACCCAGACCAAGAAGTTGAAGTTTTTCTTATTTTTATAGTCGAAGCAAAGTGCAAAAATATTGTCGAACTGACCGAATACACGCAATTATGTTTAAAGGTCTTAACAATTTAATTGTAATTTTTAATATTAATATATATTTTAAATCGATAACGATATTGACTACTTACAAAAGTTATTCATAGTTTTTTTTAAAAGAACATTTTTTGATATGTGGCACTCGACCCACACCAGAATCTCTGCTATTCAGTTGGAAATACACACTTAAAACACATCGGGTAACTACCCAGCTTCCTCTACAAGGCTGCGTTAGAAATGTGGTTTTCGCATTCTCCCGAAGTTCAGCGGCAGTAAAGGATGACCATGTACAACAATAAAACAAGACAATATTTTAAAAAAAGACAGTAAAAAGAGTTATGAGCACACTCTAGCCACTCTGCGCGACATTGGAGTCGTGCAATGAATTAACGTAATATAGACAGTATGCTATGCTTTACCGTATAGAGCGCTTTTTGGCGGTAAATAATGTACATACACAAATAATAATAATAGTGCCTGGAGCGCGTACAAATTTACTCAAAGACGCGCTATTAACGATATACGACGCGATATATTAAGTTGCACACTGGCTGAATTCACAAGAATTGCATTATTTATATTTAGTTATAAAAAGGTTTAGGTTTTTGTTTTTTTTTTTGCTTTTAGTTTAATTTTTATATTAATAAGCTTTCTATCGTATTAATTAGTAAAATAGGAAATAAATAAATTACCGTTAATGTTGGCGCTCTTAATTTTTTATAAATATATTATCATGTTTAAAAGATTTTATTTTAAAATATTCAATCTCAAAATTCACTGAATTTAAAATGCACTGTAAAAGAGCTTTATAAAGAAGAGCTTTCAACTAAAATATTAACAAGAAATTTAATATTTTCACCTTACTTAATTTAATGTAATTTTTTTTCTTATAATTTGCTTCAGTGTTTTAATTAGCCAAATTATAGTGATTCCCGGGGCTAGTCGCTTTTTATTGTTTAAATAATTAAAAATTTATCATTGTACGCTACAACCTTTTTAGGTCTGGACCTCAGATTTCTGATTCTGTTTCATGATCATGCATTTATCAATCTAGACAAGTTAGTGATCAGACTCCTGTGTCTGACACACGCGGTCGACTTTTTGGGTTTAAAGCAAGCCGGTTCCCTCACGAATTTTTTCCTTTACCGTTCGAGCGAATGTTAAATGCGCAAATAGAAGAGGACAGCTGGGGCTCGAACCTACGACCTCAGGGATGTAAGTAGCACGCACGCTCCTACGCTTTTTATCCTTTATTTGTAATATACTTTTATTATATTGCTAGTGCTCAATAATAGCAATTCAATAAGGCAGATGACATTTATTAGTAACGAACGTTCGATATGTACAGTATTTCCGGATTCATCCTTTTGGGTCACGTACTGTGACGGATCGTGAGAGTGGAGGAAATAGGCCTTACTGATGTTTTACCGATGTACGTGTTTCTAGGAAACATATACGATTTCTCATTGATATAAG
The DNA here is from genome assembly GCF_905475465.1 of Pieris napi. Lineage (NCBI taxonomy): Eukaryota > Metazoa > Arthropoda > Insecta > Lepidoptera > Pieridae > Pieris > Pieris napi. The sequence continues at coordinate 8,423,154 of NC_062254.1, forward strand.
CCTTGAGTAAAAATTTTTGTACAGCAATGTTAAGAGTGAGGGGCTTTGAAAATTTATTTCGTGTGTTTTGAGAATTGGCTTAGTAGCTTGGGTGCATATCAAAGCTGAGCTCGTCTTTTTGAATCATGGCTGTGCACCAATGTACTTTTATTAATACTCTCTCGCACGTAAACCAGTTGGAATGGCTTAATCCTGGCTTCCGAACACACCTTACGCACAGTTGATACTGATACCTGACATGAAGTTACACCTTCATACACATTACACTTACTCATTTACTCACATGCACCCATACACTCACTCACATGTACCCACACACTCACTTACATGCATACAAACACTCATCATGCACACACACGCGGCGTCGCTTTTTGTTAAAAACAACTGGGAGAAGACTTGTCGTAGACAGTTTTAAAAAAATGACTAAATGTAATTGAACAATATAAAGTAAAATTAATAACTTTGTTATTGAAGAGCAAGGAACCGAGACACAGTTATTTTTTACTTAAAAGGGTTCCCAAATCTTACACATGCATAGTGTATATGTATAATAAATAAACACATTTATATATTTTTAAACAACACCTAATGTCAGGCACAGATGGCTGATGACTGACTTGCCTATCAATAAAAATAAATAATTATAAATATAAAACACTAAGGTCAATATTTAGAAGTTGTAGCGTTACTCGATTTTTGTTACATTTATTATAAGCTATAAAACTTATATTCGTTTAATCCTAATGCCATCTTCTTGTCTCATAAAACTAAATATTTTTTACCCTTTTTAGATAAAACCACATTTATTGAAGTAAGTAAAGTGGTAATTAAGTTATAATTGCAGACCTGAAACGGTAGGTAACTCTTAGGTTCAATAAATTTTCCTAATAATGGTGTTTAGTGGATAATCCAAAACGTATAAATACGTCCAGTTCTGATTTGATTGATGAACCTGCTCGTGATGATTGATTGCCACTTTAGCGATAAGTACCTCTCACAAATAAAACATAATATTGACATGTTAAATTGTCCTATATCGAACCTAACCTTTAGGGGTAAATACGTACACGAATCAAATAATCATTAGTATTCCTTCTGTCACTTAAGTACCTACAACATTTTTTTACCACGTAGTTCATTCTTGCTATTCTTGATATAATCTGTGGATGTGCCAACATTATAAAACTCAACTACGATAAAAATAGTACTATATATTGTATATAATAACCTCAATGTCATAAAGAATATTATTTATTTCCAACACACAAATGTATTCACAATGTTCTTAATCTACATAATACTAATAATTTAAAAATATAAATAGATAGGAATTTAAAAAGTTTGGTCCCTGTGGCAGTGTACCTTTAACGCTGGCAGCATTTCCTCGCTGTATTGCGATACTTATTCGTTGAGCCAGGAAAGTGCCAGCTCTGGGGTCACCGGTACTTTCTACCAGGCGCCAACTTAAATGTAGCATTTGCCTTTCTATTTTTGGCTGATTGTGCGGCTTTTATTATTAATCAATCTAAACTTTCTTGCAAATTAACTATTTATCTCGATACAAACGTAGGTAAAGGTTCCCTACAGGTTAAGATTATTATCTAAGTAAAGATTAGGTTAAGTAATTTATTCATTTATTTCGTAATCCTACAGCTAACAAAATATATTTATAAAAACAAACAATTACACTAAAAATATAACCAAAGATAGAATATATAATATTTGCGAAAAGATTGAATCATTTACAAAAGGGAAAAAACAATCAAAATTATTCAATAAATGTAACTAATTAATACCTAATTTGGCTGATGTGTATTATATATGTCTATACCTAGTTTTATTTTAATAATTAAGAAATAATATATAAATAAATAATAAGTTGTTGAATACGTATTTGATTTAATTAGACGTTCGACCTTGTTTTTGATCAATAGCCTTAAAATAAAACTGGCCTAACGGCTCGGTCACTGCCTTTGTTTAGAGTAACAGCGATAAATTGAACTGCTTCCGGCAGAAATAAAGGAATTTTAACGAAATCTAGCGTTATTCATTAAAATTGTACGCATCGTTTACTTTCTATATAGTTTTGTTTATATTTTACATATTATGTATTTGTATATTTGTTATTGATATATTTTCAAGTCATATTTAATTAAATTATTGTCTTTACATAAAACATAAAAAGAATCAAATACCACGTGACCCAAGTTGCGGGCGCCTAGACATAAATATGAAGGAAAGAGAAGATGACAGACAAAGACAACAAGACGAAACACTTTAATAATGTCGGAGAGCAGACAGAAGGATTTGACATAGAGAAAGGTAAAAAATCAATGTCAGAGACTGACAATTAATTAATATTTACGTTTAACAAGAGGATGGCAAAGGCAGAGACAGGAATTGATTGTAGACAAAGCCGCAATTAAGTTCCTGAAAGTTCCTGACTCCAGCCCATAAATAATAAAAAAAATATATTAAAAATATTGCTAACGTCATAGTTAATTATTTTGAATATTGTATCTCAACGATTCGTTGCCTATTATATGTTTACAACCTTAAGAATGTAAGTACAAAATGTAATGTTTTTGCGTCAAATAAAGTGATTTTTATGATATTTTATTTTATTGGCATCAGTTGATTAATCTAGATTTTAGAGTCTACTCTATAAAGGCTTCTGCTTAGTTTGAATTGAAATCCTTACCAGTGCCTATATTTATAGCTACTCAAATTTGTGATAAACAAGTGCCGTGAACGCCAGTTGTAGGCACGAGTGTCAAATTATTATTTTAATACTGATTGACTTTAAGTTTCAAAGGGTTATAGTACCAATAATATATTTTAATAACAATAATGACTAGGAATTCACTATTGAATAGTCAACAATTATATCGATCCAGTGATATTGGCCAATCGAATAAACCACAAGCATTAACGGTTTAGAACTGATTTGACATTGACGTTGTTAATTTGTAAGCCGTGTGACATATAATAACAATGACAGCTGACAGTTTCAATTCGTCAAGCCTGTAACGATAATGGCACCTGACAGTAACGCCATTGCTTCGACATATATATTTCCAAAATTTAAAAAAATACAATATATGTAATATTTCTTGTTATTTTAAACACTTGGCCGATACGACTTATAACATCTTACATCTCTTTACAACTAAATTTGTCATCACACGAAGAGTATGTATTATTTTTTGTACATTTAATTAATTAAAGGCAAGTTTGTGAATATTATTATTGTATTGTCTTTGATTAACATAACTCATTTCAAAAACACTATTTTGACCGGATTTAAGTTATGTATTATTATAAATTTACAACTATTTAACATAATTTTAAATTTATCCGACGTTTCGCGTGCTTTACAGCGTGCGTGGTCATATTATTATTGTATTGTCTGTTATTGACATAACTTTTAGACATATAAAAACACTTTTTTAACGGATTTGAAGTTACGTTTGATTAAAAATTTACAATTGTTTTAAATTTAACCGACGTTTCGCGTGCTTTACAGCGTGCATGGTCACGGTGACTGAAGACAAAAGGTGTTGAATGTCGAAAAGTATCACAGCTGTAGAAAAAGTTGTGTTATCTGTATTTATTTCCCCGGAGTTGGTATCGTTGGTGACCACGCACGCTGTTAAGCACGCGAAACGTCGGTTAAATTTAAAATTATGTAAAATAATTGTAAATTAATAATAAAACAACTTTAAATCATCGTTAAAAAAGTGTTTTTCTAATATTATTATTATTTACAACATTTATAAGCTACATATTAATTACTGAGTTTCGAACTTAACAAAACTTATATTATTAAAAATGATACATTATAAGGTATATTGTCTTCAACTTACAAATGCCAAAACCACAGTAATACGAGTATATAGCGGGATATTTCCTGCAATACGTTTAAAAATTTCTATTCATACTACTTAAGCTCCACTTAAAGATCTCCGAACTCACATTCCATCGTTAAAACTTCGCTATTACCATTCGTTGTCGGAGTTAAGACCTATAAACCTTCCGATAAGGTTTAATGATGTTAAAATATGCTTCACCGTCTGGAAAAGCCGTGTACGATCTCGAAGCCATTTTAAACCACTTTGTTTTAAAAGACGCGACGCGGATTTTTATTATCTTTATTCGTGGCCTATTTTATGTGCATTAATTAAGTTATAGCATAATATCCTTTATAACTAAAGCCTTTTGCGATAAATGGAATCTCCATCGCATTGGGTGTTAAGCATCGTATTTCATCTAGCTTCAAGTCTTTCCGGCTCTCTTATACTAAACATAAATCCAAAGAGTTTAGGGGCCTCATAGCCTAGCGGTCTTATTAAGTGCCAGCTACAGGTAAATTAGCTTGGAGAAATTTTTGCGTTTGTAGTAGTGTATGGTCAGCAAATAAAAAAAAAAACAACATTTTATTTTTAGTTTTTATTTTTTTAAAGGTAATATACGTTTGTGGCTGGAGCACACCAAATGCGTACACGTCTACGCATACGCACTACGTACTAATACGGACGTGAAAATGTGTATCCACTGCATTGTAATCTATGGAACTGTATGAGGCAGATAAGCCAGTTCCAAATATTACAAGCAGTGAATGCCGGTTTTCACTTCAGTGAAGACGTGTATGAATTAGGTGTTCTCCGGCCATAAATGTTTTATTCTAATAATTCATCAACCCCAGGCATATCACAATCATCCCCATCCTCGCTTTCATCAGATGAATTATTTAAATTAATTATGATTCGTTCTGATATTGTGTCTAAAGCTGCGTCTCTACCCTGATATTTGTTTTCCTCCTCAATAGCATGCAGACAAACTTTTCTCCATTCCTCTACAGTTATGGCGTTCATTTTTTCTTCAGCTAATGACATTATAACCTTCATATTCATTGCGACATTCTTTTTTGCGACATATGTTTTCACTATCCCCCATATATTTTCTATAGGATTAAACTCCGGATGGTATGGTGGTAAACGCAGCACAGTATGACCGTGCTGTCGTAATATTTCGTCTATCTTGTACTCTACAAATCTCGCCTTGTTTTGCAGAATCAGTTCATATAATTGAGGCTTAAGCAACGTGGATGAATGCTCAATGTTTCGCAATGTCAGCCAGTCAATCATTTGCTGTTTTCTAGAATTACTATTCGGTGCAGGATTTTGTATTGAGTTATGATATGGTGCGTTGTCAACAACAACAACACTATTTGGTTGTAAGTTGGGTATTAATTGAGTTTGAATCCACCTTGAATAGTTGTCATAGTTCATATTGTCGTGGTAATCTCCACTTTTTTGGTTGGCTTTAAACATAAGCAATGCATTTGGTATAAAGCCATCCATACCACCGGCATGAACAATGATTAAGCGGTTGCCTTTCGATATATGTTGCTTCAAACCTGAAGTGCTTCCATCTGACCAAGATTTCGAGAGGGTATGTGATGTATGTATATATGTTTCGTCGGTGTAAACAATTGGTCGGCGTTGTTCACGATATTCAGCAATTTTCATCAAATAATTAATTCGCAAGTATCTAATTTCGTGTTTTTCCATAAGAAGTTTCCGGTTATCTTCTGTTTGCTTCCAATTAAAACCTAATGACATGACGTGTTTTCGTAACGTGCTGACACAACCTTTATAATCGATATCTTCTTTTAATTTTGCGTGCAAAGTTTTCAAAGTGGGAATTTCTTTATTTGTGATGTGGAAGTCATGAATTGTTCTTCTGATAACTTGCTGATCAAAGTTATCGATTACTATTGTAGGTTTACGATTCGGTTTCTTTTTAGGAGATTTAAATGTTACTTCCTGATCTGAAGGTCGACATTTGCTTTCTGATACTACCTTTCTGACGGATGCTATTGAAATTCCCGTTGATTTAGCAACTAATTGAGTGGGAGTCATAATACTGCTCGGGTTGTTATTACACTCATTTTCGAAATATTTGTACAAACAGTACAAAACTTCTTTAGTTTGAGAAGTCAAAGGCTTGCCTCGACCATGTTTTAACACTGGAGCCATTTTTAATTAACAATATAAAGTTGCAACACTTACACACAAATTAAACACTTCAACAAATATTATAACAATAATAACAAACAATAACAACAATCAACAAATACAAAATTTAACAATTAACGTAATAATTATAATTTTTGAATGAAATGTGTGCTTTATGTTCTAACAGTACCAAGCGACTGACGCCGGACTGCACGTGGCACCTGCGGACAGCGTAAACTGGTTTATTCTGGTTTTGTGCGTGTTTCCACTTTCCACTATCAAGTGACGATTTTTTGCTTTAGATTGAAATATCTCGGAAACGGTGCGTCCTAGGCCAAAAATAAATTTTGACCCCCCCGTAGACCCCCCGGAGTTTTAAAAACCTAGATGAAAGGAAAAAAAAATATATATCGGTCTCTCCTCTTTGAAGTTTCACTTCTATCGTGTGTGAATCGCGCACACACCTTTTTTTTATAAAGTCAAAACCTTTTTTTTTAAATAAAAACTTGTTTTTATTGATAACAAAAATCAGAGTGTTGCTAGGGATAAGTATAATATTAAATAGTAATGTTAGGATATCGAAACATTTTTGTATAGGCCAGAACGATATAGTGGAAACGCGCTCTAAGATCTGAGTAATATACACACCACTACATATGCAAAAATTTCTCGAGACTAATTTCACTGTAGGTGATTCGATTCGATTAGCGGGTTCGATTCCCGGTTCGAGGGCAAGTTTTAATTTAATTTAAATTTGTTCTCGGCCTTTGGGAGGGTTGTGCGGTACCGGGCGAGTGCCTAAAAACCGTACATGGAGGACACGGTCGAACAAGCACGAATTATAAAAAAATCCTATACTTGACGCTGGCTAATGCACAAATCGTGCCGTGCAAAAAGGTTCAAAAATTTCCGGAAGGGAAATATCAATAAAAATAGTAATACGTAATACCTAATTCGGCTGTGCTAGCTGATGATGTAAAAGTGAGAGTATGTATATGAGGTGTGCTCATAATGCAGGTGAAGCATTTAGCACTATATTCTTAATTCTCCTTTGAACCTTATTCCGCGATAGCTTAAACAAGTCAAGACCTTAATTGTGGTCGCTGTATGTGTTGTATATCGATCTTTATTAAAAGATATGATATCTCATTCACACATAATTTTTTTTATTATAAGTCTCATATTTTTAATTAACGAACGAAGAATCATCCAATTTAGTGCAGTCCCTAATTAAAAAGAATGATTTCATAATTAATTATATTAGGTACTAAATCACAGAGCCTTCCTTAATATATTTTTTAGGTTATTATTATATATATTATATAATTTATAGGTTATAACCTAAAAAATATATTAAGGAAAAATAAAATAAGAATATTAAAATTAAAATTAAAACCAGTAAAACAAATACAAAGATACATTTATATAATATTAAAGTCTTAGCACACCATAGACAGTAGACCTAGATCGATGGACAAATGGCAACGTTTAGTCTATGGGCCATAAAAGCAGTAACATAGTGTCTGTGTAGGTGGCAATTCGATGACCACAGAGTATCTAGTGTTTGATAAAATATGTGCTGCCGGGAGCGGCTGTTACTTACACAATATCCATCATTTTTAAACCTTCTTTTATAGTAACGTAATACGATTTTGCTTTTAATACAAGGATTCATAATATTTAAATGTTGTGCTCGTGTTAACAATATCAATTATTTTACTTTGAAAGTAGTATTTTTAAGGTAATTTTTATTTATCGGATTTATTATTCAAATGGTATGGGAATGATCCATTGTTGGTTCATGCATACCTCATTGTGCATACTGAAAACTATTACTTATAAAATAATTTATTCATCATTTACTTCAATGGCATCTCAAAAAAAGGGTGCGTGTACTTATGTAGGCGCGTAAGAAGTTATACTTCTTTGGCATTATTAAAAAAAGTTTTTGATTGCATGCAAATAATAAATTACATTTAAATAATCAAAGACTGGAAAAGGAGTCATTATAGTCAATAAAGTTCAGTTTATATTTGAAAAATTAAATAAATAAATATTGATTATTATTCTCTTACATTAAGTGTAACATAAATTCTATTTTTATTCGAATGTTGTTTTTAAATTATGTCCAATGCCGTAGCATCTTCCGTGGGCAATTTCATTCTGTTAATTTTGTGTCACGGTGCGCGCGCATCGTAAAATTTCACTCTCATCAATTCGTCGCGCTTAAAGAAGTGTAACTTCAAAAAGAGCCAACATACGAAACCAGGTTAGAGTACTTTAAGATGTAGTCATTGGAGAAACATAGAGAATTGATATTTCGTTTGCTTTTAAGATATATAAGAACCTTTTTACTAGATTTAAATTTCGTTCTAGATAACCTAGGCATCCCATTTGTCCCTTTCAGATCCCTTTCAGATGAACGCGTTTTGCCCAAAACTGATATCCAGATAGAGCATACTGATAAAGGAGCTAGGGCTCTAAATATCCATGCTCCCCTCACACTTTGAAATAAATTTTCCTATAGTTAATGAATCGCTGTATTTTTTTTTCTTTTCTTGATAATAAGTGATTGCCACATAATCCTTGTATTTTATTTATCTTAAGTAAATTCCAACGCTGGCCTGAATTTTTATATTAATGTATTAAAATTGTACTTGCATCACTGATTATTATCATTTTAAACAGAAACATTCGTTAACATTACACTAATAAAGAATCATTGCGTAAAATGTCGTTTTTATCTGCAATGTATTGCAGGGATACCGTTATTTTAAAATTGACTTGATTATTTCATGAATTATTTCATATAAAACCATTTTTTGTTCAATTACGCATATAAAAAATTGTCGTTCCAGTGTCGCTACAACCTTTTTAGGTCTGGGCCTCAGATTTAATTATCTGCTTCATGTAAGTCGTCAATCTAATAGGCAAATACGTGATCAGCCTTCTGTGCCTGACGCACGCCGTCGACTTTTCGGGTCTAAGTCAAGCCGGTTTCCTCGCGATGTTTTCCTTCACCGTTCGAGCGAATGTTAAATGCGCACATAGAAAGGAAGTTCATTAGTGCACAGCCGGGGATTGAACCTACCACCTCAGTGATGAGAGTCGCACGCTGAAGTCATTAGGCTGACACTGCTTACATCCGGCTTTACTCCTTAATAAACGTACTACAATCACTGAGATGACGTCATACTCTGAAACGCGCCTGGAAGGTATCGCTCGAAAGCGATTAGGCCGCCAGATGCCCTCCTTTTTGTTTAGTTATGTCAATTGTATTGTGTCTGTCCATGCAACGAAATGTTAAAAAATAAATTATATTAATTAATTAGTCGGTAGGAGGCATAACGGACCTTCTTTCTTTTTTAACTTTCTTTGCCTAATTTGATATCGCTATATAGCTTCTTTTGTTAGATTATAAACTTTTACACTGATTGCGATACAAATATTTTCCTCGCATCCTCACAAATATCTCCAATACGAGCGCCTATCCGTCATAAAACGTAATATTTTCCGAAGCCGTACATCAAGTTGGAATATATCTCCGTCCATTTGCTTAAACCCTAGCATTGGATGGTTTTCAATTTCCCTTACGGCAACTGAGGATACATTTACTTAACTTTGTTGCTAAAATCTTGCTGGACTCAAGTACAATCTTATATAAGTATCAAGATCTTATATGAATATCTTTTTACACATGGAAGAAGTTTTTTCAAAATTTTGGGAAGGTTAGCAACATTTTAAAATTGGATAACATTTATTTCATGTCTAAATCAATATTATTAAGCCAGTATTTGCTATCAATATTTTTTTTATGTTACAGGAGGCAAACGGACAGGAGGCTCATCTTACTTAAGTAATACCGCCGCCCATGGACACTGCCAGAAGGCTCGCAAGCGCGCGCTGCTTTTGAGAATTGGTACGCTCTTTTCTTGAAGGACACTAAGTCGAATTGGTTCGGAAATACTTCAGTGGGCAGCTGGTTCAACATAGTGGTTGTGCACGGCAGAAATTGCCTTAGGAAACGCTGAGTTGTGGAATGACAGACAATGTGATATGGATAGTATTTCGTATTCTGCCTTAAGGTCCGATGATGAAACTTAATTTGAATGTCCTAAATAGTCTATGTTTTATCTTAAACATAATATAGAAAATAACAATTAAAAATAATGATTTAACAATTCAGTCTAGGCTAGGCTTTAAACAATTCACTCACAACTCAATGAGTGACCGACTTCTGAAACTTTTATATACCTTTGTTATATACTTATAGTACCTATACAGTAGATAACAGTACATTACACATTTCCATTTTAAATACAGTAGTAGAAGCTGAAAAAATTCCGGCCAAAGAAAAACTTTAGTCAAATTTTCTACGTGAATACGTGAATAAAGTTTACAATGTTATATTACTATGAGCACATCTTTTTACAGTTCTATTTCGCATTAGTTGTTCACTAAATTAGATTTATTCCAGGCCTGTAGGTTACTAAGCTTTAATTAAGGTCAAAAGCTCTTAGGCGTGCTTATAAGCTATGAGAACACATGAAGCGAAAATAGCATACTAAAAAATTTGCTATGCGGACGGGCCCATATTTGACGTCATTTAGAAAATCTACGAAATTATTAATACGGTTCAAAGATACTTTATTTCTCAAAGAATTACATTCACTTAGTGAGAAATTTTAGAGGTTTGTAATGTACATAGTATTGAAACTATTTAAAAATAAGTTATATAAAATAAAAATATCAGTTGCTAAGAATATGTACAATAATTTTTTTTTACAAAAGTGCAGGTTGTTCAGATCGATGTTACAACATGCATTGTGTGACTAATGAATAGTAATAATTTCTTAGACGCTCCCTTAAATTAATAGTAAAATTTACATAGTGGTTTGAGCGTGCAACATTCCTGAGGTCGTAGGTTCGAACCCCGGCTGTGCACTAATGTACGGTGAAAGGCTGCTACCTAACTACCCAGTAAACAGTTGCAGAAATCTGAGGCCAAAACCAAAAGTTGTTTTCTTTTAATAATAAAATAATTTTGTTTGGATGTCTTACGGCCCTTGGTACTTGGCCTTTGAAGAATAAAATATTTTATTACTATTAAAGTTAAAAATAATACAAAAGTAGGACTAAAAGTCAAAGTCCTATACGTTTTCACAGGGGTAAAAGTTAACGTTTCGACATTTAATCTTACCCTATAAGCTAGGAAATGATTTATCGTTCCTTCTCTCGTATTACTTTGCTAATAAATGATATCAAAACATTATTAAACTAAGCTTTGTAGTACGTTTACAAATAAAACCTATTGATTACTTAAGCTCAAGACTTTGTCTGTTAAACTATTGCTTTTCAATCATGTAATTTACGGGTTAAAGACTGTTCAATACCCAAATTATCCTTACTGTATTAAGTCAATACGATGATTTCGAAAAAAAAAATTAAATACGTTAAAAAAGTCAGTGGTGCTACAACCTTTTTAGGTCTGGGCCTCAGATTTCTGTATCTGTTTCATGATCATTTGTTAATCTATTAGGCAAGTAGGTGATCAGCCTCCTGTGCCTGATAGACGCCATCGACTTTTTGGGTCTAAGGCAAGCCGGTTTTCTAACGATGCCTTCACCGTTCGAGCGAATGTTAAATGAACCTACAACATAATGGATGAGAGTCGCACGCTAAAGCTACTAGGCCAACACTGCTCAATATTAAATACATAATATACACAATATCGCTACTGTGAACTCACTCTGCGTACATATATATATATATAAATATAGTATTGGAGACGGCATTCAGTAAACGCTTTGTTAACGGGGAACTGTGCAACAGACTGGTACTAGCCCTTGGTGTCGCAAACAACCTTCGCCGTCGCCGTCACACATACTTAGCTACAATGAAACTGAGTACTTGGAGAACTCTTGCGTTGCTCACCACCTCCAGCAAGACTTTAGGTATATAGTTGGCCAACTGCAACCCGTCTAGTTTCTAATTTATTGTACCCCACCTTCCCTAAGACCAATAATGTTGGGTATGGAATAGTAGGGATAAACGAATCGTGTAAACTTATCTGTATTCGCTCTAACATAAGACAGTTTCATACGGAGCCCAAACAGACAAATTACCGCTTAATTAAAATTAAATCATTGTTTCGCGAAAACAAATTTAATTTAAATTTTCCGTAAAGGCAACAGCATAAAAGGCTGCCTAATAAACCGTCTTTGAGAGTATTAATACCATAACTTTGGATAAAGACGCTGGCACTTCAAACTAGACTAATATCAGCGCTTATTAGACACGGCGTCTATACAGCCTTCTTGAATAGGTTTAATATAATGAAAAAGAGAATTTCCGACGAGAAATTTTCTACCTTATTATGCAAATTCAAAGTATTTACAGATCATCCGCTGTTGTAAGTAAATAGAAAAGTGTAGTAATTAAAATAGAATCAACAAGTAAATTCTAATTATGTATTAACTTTTATATTAAGGCAACGTTCAATCGTTTAAGATTTCTCTTCCAATCAGAATTAATAATGTTTTAGTATGGCATGATAGATATAATTTTTGAAGTAATTATAATAATCACAGAAGTCGAAGTATGAAGTAGACATGGGGAGAAATTGGCTATGCCAAAAATCAATCTGGAACTGTTTAGGGAAAACACCTTTTCTATGGCAATTAAGGTTTACAACAAATTACCAACAGAATTAAAAGATCTTCCGACTAGAGTCTTTAAAAAGCGACTTGGTGTATTACTTTTGGAAAAAAAATACTATTCAATAAATTATTATTTGCGTGAGACATTGTAGTTGATATAAATTGAATAATAAGAATAGACTTTGACTAATAATGTAAAATTCCTTAAGACAAATTTTCGCGCCATTGCAATTGTGTGTGGCGGAATATGCGAACTAACGATTGTACCACCTTACACATTTTTATACCATATTCTTGCCCTTATCTTAACGATATACCTACCTAATTTATTTACCGAAATACATACATTATCCTTACAGACCATTACGATAATGTCGTAAAATTAAACACATAATATACACAATATCGCTACTGTGAATTCACTCTGCGAACATATAGATATGTCGATAGTGTCGGAGAGAGCATTCAGTAGGATCTGTGCAACAGACTGATTCTGGCCCTTCGTATCGCAAACGCTTGGCCTGCGCCGTTGCACATATCCCATAGGCACAAAGAAACCGAGTTCTTGGAGCACACTTTCAATACATAGTAGGCCAACTGTCAGTCCCGTCTGGCTTTTTAATTTATTATGTCATGTTGTATTAACTAGCAGAAGCAGTCTTCGTAATGTATAATTATGTAAATCATATTTTAATAATCGTCTAGATATTTTCTATTATTTATAGTACACAACATTATACATTTTGTACAGTATACGTTACAATATTTAAAATACATGAAAATTACGGTAAACATAAATTCTAAGAATAAAATAGTATTTATTTAGTAATTAACTATTTGTTGGATATAAGATCTTGTTGGGTAAGTGCCGGCTTCCCTCGTATCCAGCAGCACCATAAAATATTGTAGACTTTAAAATATCCCTGACTTAGGCGAGGCTTTTCTTGTAAACATAAAGAAAAATAAATAATCGTATTGAAATTAAAAGATGTTTTAATTTTAATCTTGAAATGTACAAAAATATTTTATTATAATGTTGCGCTTGCAATTGAAACTCGGGGACTTGGGTGCACCGGTTCTAATTAAAGATTTCCGCTGCCTGGATCTCTTCAGAGCGAGGTAATAATGTAATTTTTTTATAATGTTATTTTATAGTATTCTGTCTGTGATAATGTATGAACGAAAATAAAACAAATCAGTGGCACTACAACCCTTTTAGGTCTGGGCCTCACATTCTGAATCTGTTTCAATATCTTATAGGCAAGTAGGTGATCAGCATCCTGTGCCTGACATACTCCGTCGACTTTTTGGGTCTAAGATATGTCGGTTTACTCACCGTTCGAGCGAATGTTAAATGCGCACATAGAAAGTAAGTCCAGCCGGGGATCGAACCTACAATCTCAGAGATTAGAGTCGCACGCTGAAGCCGCTAGGCCAACACTGCTCTGTATGAACATGAAATATAAAAAGGCCATTTTCGTATACTAGTCTCCATAAAATATATTTTTTAATTCCTAAGTGATTTCCTAGAAAAGATTTCCAAAATGGAAACGTGAAATTTCACTGTCACTAAACCTGATGTTGAAGAGGCTTAAACGATTATTTGTGAAAGAAATGGTAAGTCTGGAACACTTATATTACGGATCAAAGGGAAGCTTTATCAAATTGATCTAAAAGCTAAGCCAACCCTACGAATCAGCATTTTTACGTCTACATACCATTTACTATATAGGTATATCATTGCCATACAAACGCACAACGGACCTATTGAGAGTCTAAGTACGGAAACTGAGGCCAGAAACCAATAATAAATAGGTATATCAATACGTTCAGATATTTCGTAATGAAGGCATGCTAAAATAGTAAAATCTATACAGGTATATTATCCCGTCTCTATCCACTTTTCTACATAGGGTTTATTTTTTATAATACAGGGGCAAACGAGTAGGAGGCTCATCTGATGTTAAGAGATACTGCCGCCCATGGACACTCAATTCCAGAGCTTGCGAGTGCATTGCCGGCCTTTTAAGAATTATTACGCTCTTTTCTGATCGTTCTATGCCTGACACACGTCTTTCCCTCTAGGCCGTTGTCATTATTGTAAGATTGTTAAGACAGAATAAATTTAAATTTTTCCTTAATAATCTACGTTAATAGTCACAATAATTGGTTTAAACTAAACCTTGGTTGCCGACTCTTAGACGCCTTTTAACGCATTACATATGGATATCTAAAGATTTATGTTGGCGCGCTAATTAAAGATTTATGTTGGCGCCTGGTAGTACTGATGATCCCAGAGCTGGTGCTTTCCTAGCTCAACGAATAAGTATCGCAATACAGCGAGGAAATGCTGCCAGCTTTAAAGGTACACAGGGACCAAACTTTTTAAATTTGTTTTGATTATCTTTTTATTCATTTTTAATTATTTTTATTATTACTATGTAGGTTAAGAAAATTATAATATATTTAATAATATTAACTTCATCACATTTAAAAACTAATTTCACGTTAATATGAAACTATTATAAATACCATTTAACTATATATACAAGTGAATAGTTGTATAAGTTTTAATTAAATTTGCTAGCGGAGTGTAATTATGAGTGATCTCAATGCAAATGATAATATATTTCGCATTCCCGTCATTTAGTTTAATCTGGGGACTTTAGGTACTCATCAACCAGTTAATTTATGCGGAAACTTTTCATTAATGCTGCTATGGAGTTAAAAATATAGTATACAAAACTTAATATTCATAATATTCAACGTTGTATTTAATTCTACTAGGAATTCTCCTTTGTTTAATATGGCCAATGGTTCTGTACGGTTGTGAGGATTGATAATAAAAGATGACACCTGCCGGCATTTAGAAGCATTTCATTTCTTCGCTTGCTTCATATTAGTTGGATCCACGAGGTCTCTTTCGAAAAAGTTCTGCCTTACGATTCTGTAACTCACTTTTCGAACTCTCACAGCGGTTTTCGCAGCGGCGGTCGCGCTCTTATCAGTAGTGAAGCAGTCATTTTACGATTTGGCATTCTGATAAGGAGGGAGCTTGTAGTTTATTGTTACAGAATCGCAATGCTGGATTTGGTTGCAATGTTGAGAAAACTTATGCAGTACATTAAGCAGAGAAAAGTTGCGCCATAACTGCTACCATCTTTTTCTATTAGTTATGATAGGTAAACAGCGTGTTGGTAGAAATAAGAGTATTCAGAGAATTTGTTCCGATTAATACCTGCAGTTGAGTTTCATTATTGGAAGTCAAGGCAGAATACGACATTCCACTTGTGGCACCTTGATATACGTCGTTCCACAACTGAGCTTTTTGAAGGTAATTTTTGCCACGCACCACCAATATGTGGAACCAGCTGCCAACTGAACTATTTCCGAAACAATTTGTCTTGTCTTTCAAGAGAAAAGCGTACGAATTCTTAAAAGGCCGTCAACACACTCGCGAGCCCTGTGGCGATGTGAGTATCAAGGGCGGCGGTGTCACTTAACATCACGTGAGCCTTTTGCCTATTTGCCCCCCGCTATATAAAAAATTACCTGCGGGTATTGCTACTGCGGAGTAGTTTTTCCATTTGGCTTAGAACAAGTCATGCTTCACTGGAGTGACGGCGAACCAGTAATGGAGAGGCACCAAAAGAAAAAAAGAAGAAAGTCGAGAAAAGAAGAACAGAAATTTATAATTTAATACTTATTAAGTCTAATATAGATATATGTCAAATTAATATAAGAGTGTTCAGCAGAATGTGAATACTTTCTTAAGTACACCTCCCCGTACTCTATTCATTCACAAAATATATGTATTGGTTCTCAGCTGGGGATCGAAACTACGACCCCGCACGGAGAGAGAGTCGCACGTAGAAACTACTAAGCCAACACTGCTCTGTTTATTGTTGACGTTATTATTTAATTATAAAAAACCCTCGTCCAATATAAATAGAAATCTAATTTATCGTAAATTTGAAACCGTAAATAATTTAGCCTAAGCTCGAGTTAATAATGAACCAATTTACTGTTCAGAACCAAACCGCATGTTCAATGTATAGCCATATGCTATATAATCCTAGACGTATGCCTATTATAGTCACCGCATCGCACTAAGCCATAACGAGGGACGCCGGCCAAATGACATGGATCCCATTATGATGTTCCCACTCCTTATTTACTATATTAGTTACTATGCAATGGATCTTAATAGATCTTTACACATAAAAGAGACATTGTAGTTAGACAGGTCATTTAGACACGCCTATTAACAGCTTTTGCAAAATTAATAATTCTTGTGAAATTGTTATCTCTAATTCAAATTTAAAAAAGGAATGCGGAATTAAATTAAATTAGGAACGCACACCATAGTATATCTTATAGTTATTAGTATTGTCATAGTAGTAATGAAAAAAGTATGTGTAACTTAGAGGACGTGTTTAATGAGTTTTTATGTTTTGCGATCCACTTTAAAAGTATTTGTTTCAATTGTGTTTTATAATGTATTTATTTTATGTTAAAGGAGGCGGACTGGCAGAAGGCTATGATGATGTGTATCTGATGTTCTTGTTCTTGTTCTTGCAAGCGCGCTGCCGGCCTTTTAAGAATTTGTACGCTCTTGTGTAGCAGGTGGTTCCACATATCACTATGAAATTGCCTTAAGAAACGCTCAGTTGTGGAACGACGAATGTATAGCACACAAGCAGTGTTAGCCTGCGCTCGACTCTCATCTCTGATGTCGTAGGTTCGATGCCCGGCTGTGCACCGATGGACGGAATGTTCGCAGTCACAGTCAACAGTCACTCGAACGGTGAAGCATAACATCGTGAGGAAACCGGCTTGCCTCTCGACTCAAAAAGTCGACGGTTGTGTCAGGCACAGGAGGCTGATCACCTACATGCCTATTAGATTGACAAATGATAATGAAACAGTTAAAGAAATCTGAGGTCTAAAAAGGTTGTAGCGCCACTGGTTTATTTTTAATTTTTGATGTATAGCACACGCCTATCATTTGTTTGGAATTCATCAGTTTAATTTTAGTATTCACTAAATGGCTTTCTAACGAATTTCAAGGGACCTAGCATTATTTTTCGTTATAGAGAGTTATAGACAGGGAAGATAAAAAGAAAACAAATTTAACCAATTACAATAATTTCTAATTTTATTACTATCAATAGGTTAATTATTCTTAACAAATATAATACATAACGCTTTTCTTTTATTGGGCATCTTGCCAGTTTGTTTACGACTGATAATTCACGACAGGTGTCGGTGGTGCGTTTAGTAACTGAGACCAAAATTTCCCACAGGCATTATAATCTAAAGGCGGCCATTCACGGTCAATCCATATGGCTTTCGCGTCACTGGCTCGATCGTCGTCGCGCCGAGCCAAATTCATGCCATTCACGAACGCGACAGCGAGACGTTCCATTTGATCATTTTGAGTGTAGGCGTCGATAGCACCGGACGTGTTCATAATGAACTTCAATTCAGAAGATGAGTTTTATTTATCGACCATAGCAATTTGTCTAGTTTTAAAAAAAAGAAAGTGGTGTAAGGATTGGTTGCTGAAAAGATCGCAACTCACTTACATAAATTTAATGAAGGAGTTGACTTTTTTTTCTAAACTTATAAATAAATTGAATAACAAAGTCACGGTCTGAACTCATTGCGAAAACGAATTATATTAACAATACGTCACGTGCTTCGCGTCCTACGGCTAAACACAAACTAAAATCAAAATGTCGTGTTTGGCTCGCGAGTAACACCATTCACGAGCGAGCAAACCGTACGGCACGATGGCTCAGACCGACCGGACCGTTGGTTTTCCGCATTTACGAGCGCGCCGCCTGCGTATGCGCGCCGCGCCAATTGACTCGGCGCGATGGACTTTCGCGCAGTTGGAATTCCATCGCGCCGAGCCAATCCATTTGGACCGACAGTGTTTTCACATTCATGGACGAATTTTGGATCGACAGCGTGCCAAATGTATCGATGGATCGCCCGTGAATGGCCGCCATAAGAATGATGGCACACGTGTTCATGCAATTAACAATAACAAACGCGAGAAGGCTGTTTCTGACCTCAGGTGTCTTTCTTAGAAAGTTCAGCACCTCAAAAGGTTAGTTTTATAAGCTGATTATAAAAACAATAACACTTAAGTATGTCGTTGATGTCTAAATATGAAAATATTTATTCGCTATAGAGAATGTCTTAAGCGTTATAAAGAATAAATTAATGTATGGATTTTGTGTTAAACCAAACAAATATAACTATTTTTTACGTTATAGAGAGTTTACACTGTATATTGCAGCTATTCTATTAAATATTGAAAATATTTAATTTAAGTAGCGATGAAAAAGTTCTTGTCCTTTTTACGCCTTTGATTTGAGAGCTGTCATCCCGTATCACCTCGACGTCCGCCGTTCACACCTGAGCGTTTTTCAAGGCAGTTTTTGCCGCGCATCACTACCAGCTGCACACTGAAGTATTTCCGAACCAATTCGACTTAGGGTCCTTCAAGAAAAAAGCGTACCAATTCTTAAAAGGCCGGCAACGCACTCGCGAGCTCTCTGAGTGTCCATGGGCCGTGGTATCCTCCTGCCCTTTTGCCCCCTGTTCTATAAAAAAAAAGATCGTGTTACATAAATAAAGCAATTATGCATGTTTTATTTATCTATGCATACAAAACTTTAAGTAAGTTATATAAGACATAGCTTTAATGTCACAAAACCGCAATAACATGTTTTAATCCAAACACAGCACAAATCCACGTCGCTATAAACATTTTCTCATTTAATTAAAGAGATTCCGCGTAAGTGCGACGGAGGAACTTATTTCGAGCCGCGCTAAGAATCTGCTGCCGTGTGCTTATGAGTTCGGCCACAAAACTTATCAATATCTTCATTAGAACAATTATTCTTATTTTAATTTTTATTTACTATATACTTTTACACACTTATCTTCCAAGACTTCTTTACTTACACTGCAAATGTGTACTATTATTAAGCGATTGCATAGATTTTATCGCGGGCTTTGACCGCGGCGACCGAATCTAGAAATTCCGTAACGAAAACAAACCTTACACACGATGACGTAATATTGGAGTGGCCAATACGCGTTAGAGAGAGACAGACTATATAGCCGTGTTAGTCTGAGTCAAAAATACATAAATAAAACACAAATCATACCATACTAAATAATAACACCATTACTACTAGGTACATCAAAATTAGTCATAGTTCTTTGTGATAAAATTACTCAACTCACAGATTTGTGTTTTAACTCCTGCTGTTTCTTATAAGCAAAATTCAAGATTTACTGCATACTGCATACGGGGAAGGAATGCATATATTAGTCTCAATCAGAAGCACTGGTATATATGTAACAACTTTACAAATTATTATAATAGCAATGTACAGTAAACTAAAATAGTCAACAAAGCTTTAGTTCAATTATGGGTTCGCCATTTTAATTAAAATACGCCGTTTTCCTGGCTTCAGTTTAAAGAGAACTAATAGTTACCGCAAGCATTGTTCTGAATTCCTGCTCTAAGCCGGGAACATGTAACAAGCTCTGTAACAAGAATTAAGACAACGAAGCCTAGCCACAGATTATAAACTACGATTTACTATGTAGAAATAAAAAAATATGTTAAGTAATAGTAACCAAACATTAGTTAAAGTACATAGATATTATAAAACAAAACACTTAAACAATATACAAAGCCAAAACAGATTACATAGATAAACAATATATATGAAACAGAAAACATAAGTAAGTACATTAATACACAGAATATAAAAATTAATTAAAGAAAACTGAAACTTAACATTAAACAAACGACAATTAATACTTAATATTTTAAAGAAAAAGTAGATTGTAATTGCTAAACAAAGTTAAATATTTCACATCCTCTTTGGTAAGGTGTAAATTATCAATATCCTCATAATTAGTGGCATAGTTAGAAAAAACCCGAAACATTGGCAAATTATGCAGGTAATTCGTTCGAGGCACATGGAACAATCGTTATATATTTTAGTAAGCCAAAATGTGCCCTTTAGTTTTTCCCACACTAATAAATTGTAATATAACATTCTTGTTTCCGATACTGTCCAAAAGTTCGACTATAGTTATGTTGAAGTGTCACTTAGATTTAAGCTACGCTTCCCCAATAATTTTGTGTTAGTTACGTATATGAAGGGTACAGCGAAAGAAGGATCATAGTCAGTATTTTTCCAAACCACAGTTGACAATGCCATCTAGTAGAAAATTAAGAAAGCTATTGAATGATGAAATCAAAAAATTTTAAAAGAAATCTCAGTCAACATGTGGCTCAAAGTTTACTATGGCTGTAGGAAAAAAAGATCACAGTCACCTCTCTTGTTTCAAAAAAGATCATTGTCTATGGACACTGATATTTTTTTTGACATTTGTAGTATGACAGGTTACAGTAGTCTGATCTGTGGCCTGGCTTTATGAAGTTTATGTTTTGTTAAGTTAAAACAGGTATATATTAAAACTAAGTAATTAAAATATTAAAAAAAACATGTCATTCAGAATATGTATTAAGCTGTAAATTTAGTGAAAATTCATAAAAATTGACCATGTAAAAAGGATCATAGTCAAGTGACTTTTATCTTTGTTATAAGTAATTTAATTAAAGATATAAGTTTTTTTAAATTTGTCATAAAAAAAAACATTTAATAATGTGTTTTATAATGTGAATCATTGGCCTACATGTCCGATATAAAAGTGTGTACTTTAGTTGTAGTTTAATAAATTGATTTTAAGAGTAAATCTGTTTTTTGTTATTATCTCAAAAATATTTTTTCTTGACAGTGATCTTTCCTTCCCTGTACCCTTCATATAAGCTCATTTATAAACAATTAAAGCCAGTTGACACTCAGCTTCAAAGAGTTTAACTAACTATACATTTGAACATCCCTCCAACAACCGCCACCGAACTTAACTCACGTTATAAATTATAATCAATAAGGTTCTATACTTGGCTGAAGGCTGTGTCGCTAAATGGTTTCCTAGAGGTAATGCCTATCGGGATGGAATCCCGGTCAGAGGGTATTTTATAAATTTTTAATTGGCTTTTCGTCTGTGAGATGTATCGTATTGATTTCTCCATCCTCTTCTAGAAGCTGGTCAAGTACTTAGCACACTGAAAGCATTTACAGATGCTTAAAAAATCGTAAAATGAATATACCTAGAACTTATAAGGGAAATATTTTGTCTTTCAAAGTAAACGTTGTCGGAGCTAATCATTTATCTATTATAACTACTAGTATAAGTACTATGAATACAACACTGTATCAATATTTCGTATATAGGAATTAAATTAGGCAATAAATTATTGTTTGATGAGAGGAGTTGATTTATTTTTGGAACATGTTATAAAACGATTACGAATATTTGCAATTTCAGCTGAAATTATTTTCACATTAAAGCGAGAGCCATAATCCATGAAAGATATTGAAACTCGTCGTTGTTACGTAAAATAACCAGTGGCACTAACTTGTTAGGTCTGGGCCTCAGATTTCTGTATTTGTTCATGATAAAAGGCCGGCAACGCACTTGCGAGGGTACTGGCAATATGAGTGTTCATGGGGGCGGTTTGACTACACTAGACGAGCCTGCTGTCCGTTTTCCTCTTGTTACATTAAAAAAATGATAATTTGTCAATTTAATAGGCAAGTAGGTGATCAGCCTAGTGTGCCTGACACACGCCATCGACTTTTTGGGCCATTTTCCTCACTACGTTTTCCTTCACCGTTCGAGCGAATGTTAAATGCGCACATAGATAGAAAGTCCATTGGTGCACAGCCGGGGCTCGAACCTACCACCTCAGGAATGAGAGTTGCTCGCTGAAGTCACTAAGCCACTCACATAAGCTAAAAACAATATAAGAAAGTTATATCCAATTGATATAATATAATTTCAGTAATACATTTTATTCACTTTTGTTATATCCTTAAAACGTATATTTAAAACTTACTATTCTAACACTAAACCATTCCAGTTTTAATTAATCTTTATATCGAAAGTTAAAACAATCCCAAAAACCCATATCACAGTAATTTAATTAACCTGTCGTGCCCCGCGATAAATTAAAAATAACAAAGGCTGAACCCATCAAAATGGCCGCACATGTCGAAATTGAAACAGAATTTGTCTTCCTCATTTTTATTCAATCTGTACCATTTATCTTTTAATCTATTGTTAAGTCATGAATAATGTATTTCCATTGGATTACAAGATAATTGGGATTCCATGTAATGTACTAAATCGCTCTGGATTTTGTGAAATCTATGTTCTTTTTGAATTGCTTTAATTTAACAATCTGTCAAATTCGCGATGAACCTTATTGTATGCTGTAATTGCTATACTCGTATATGTTTGACATTCCTATGTATAAAGCGATAGATATGTATAGATTACTCCAAGTTTTACACAAAACTTTGCTGCAACTGCGCTACTACTTAAGGTAGTTAAAGAGTTGTACTAAATATATATTATTTGGAATACCGGTATTATTAATAAAATATAACCTACTACTATAAAAATATATCGATTAAAGTTTTACGCATCTGCTTTAAGATATTTATATTGTATCTAATAAAGCAACATCCCTAAATAATGAAATAAATTGAAAAAGGAAGTTTCGTGCGAAATTTTTAGCTATTGTGCTTCACAGACATCGTTTATTTATTTTATTGAATAGAAAATCCTAATAGAGCTGCAATGCAATTCAAATAGTTAAAGACTGACAATTTTAGACTGAAATTTTACGATGCGCGCGCACCGTGACACAAAATTAAGTTGCCCACGGAAGATGCTACGGCATTGGACATAATTTAAAAACAACATTCGAATAATAATAGAATTTATGTTACACTTAATGTAAGAGGATAATAATAAATAGTTATTTATTTAATTTTTCAAATGTAAACTGAACTTTATTGACTATAATGTCTCCTTTTCCAATCTTTCATTATTTAATTGTAATTAATTATTTGCATGCAATCAAAAATATTTTTAATAATGCCAAAGAAGTATAACTTCTTACGCGCGTACATAAGTACACGCACCAGGAACCAGATTTTTAGTGATATGCCCTTGGGCAGTGGCAGCTGGTATCATATAGCGACAAAGACTGCCTAAAATCGCTCAGTTGTGGAACGACGGACGTCGTAATACGAGTTTATTTAATTCAATTAATCAATAAATCCAAATTAAAAATCTAATACGGCAGACAAATAAATTCTTATGTCGCTAATAATATCAAGCCCAGCGTTGAAAGAATTCAAAGTTTTCTTTAAACAATTACTGTTAACAAAACTAAAGAATATATTCAAAAACTACAATTTACATTGTTTAATAAAATTTAGAAGCAACCCGCGTGTTTCATACCCACGCTGCATATTTATAGCTTAATCAAGCTACAGCTGTCGCATTGTTTACATGAACAGAATCACGACCTTTGTACATGATTTGCTACAAATGAGCGTCGCGACAAACGGTGCCAAATTGTCACTTGAATATTCGAGGTTCACTATTAAAGTTCTATTTTTAGGTATTATTCAGGTCACCTATGACGTGGCCAGAACGCCTCTTATGTCTCAAGTAGATATAATGGGTATTGCTCACATAGCCTGGCATTGGGAGCTGTCATGAATTCAAACTGGACCTATTAGAATTATTATAAAAATATAATATATCTGAAATCCTACAAAAAAACAATAACTAACCTTAAAATATAATTACTAAAATATATTATTAAAAGGAGTCCCTTTAGGCAAGGTACCGAAGATACTGGCTGTGTTCCCCCTTTAAATAGCTATACTACGCCAGCTCTTCGGCCTCCTGTGATGTCAACAAACATTTTTGCAATATCCTTAAAAAGCCTTATATGTTAGTATTGCGTGAATCAATATGAAGAAATATTAACATCCCCAAAAGATTAGAAAATCTGACGCGCTCGATAATTTTTTTTCTCATTTTCAACCCTTACGTACCACCACATGCATCAGAGTAACTTACGTACATTATTAAACGTAGGACATAGATGCTATCAATATGTGACGCGCTCGAGTATGTACATGCAACGAATTTTTTTTAAATTAGGGCTCTATGAATTTCGAGTTAATGTCCATTTAGCATCGTGGGCTCCCATGCTACACGGGGACTTACTATTTTATTAATTCGAAACCTCTGAATATTTCAGGTAATCATGCAATTGTATATAACAGGACTTGTACGGTATCTGTGGCCTTATAACTAATATTTGCTGACAGCTGACAATTAGCTTAACTGGTTGTAATTAATAGATTTGACAACCGCAATCATTGCCAATAATTAACTAGACGTCTTTATATGTACCTTGATTTCGTGGCTTAGCTTAGCTTAGAAATCTGATTATGGTTATATATGACTTCCGTACGTCTGTTAATCATTTGAAATACTATATATTGTGATTGCCGTTTGTTACCATGGTTACGTAATGTATTCTCTTCTTAAAACACAGCACTGTAGTATCTTCAGTCCACGCTTTATATAGTATACTAGCTGACCGGGCAAACGTCGTTTTGCTATGTATAATTGTATATCATTTATAATAAAAAATAGGGGTTGATCGTAGACGGGTGAAAATTAGGGGTTGTATGTATTTTGGCATGCTGTATCATAAAAAAATTAAAAAAAAGTTTTGTCTAAAAATTAAAAAAAAAATAGGGGTGGACTACCCTTACAATTTAGGGGGATGGATAATAGATGTTGTCCGATTCTCAGACTTACTGAATATGCACACAAAATTTCATGAGAATCTGTCGAGCCGTTTCGGAGGAGTTTAACCACAAACACCGCGACACGAGAATTTAATATATTAGATTTTCCAAATTTATTCAATAATAAAATATAACGACTTAAAATACCTGTCTATACTATTTACCTATAGTTTGTTGAAACTTGGAACTATTCCTATTTTAACTCTAATTCAAATTAATTAACTGATCGTGAAAGACATACAAGTTTTAATATTAATATTTATATCTTACATGTAACATACATATTATAAAACAAAACACTTAGACAATATACATAGCCAAAACATATACACTGATTAACAATATATATAAAACAGAAAACATACGTACAATAGAGAAAACGAAAAAAATAAAAGAAAACTGAAATGTAACATTAAACAAACGACTTATTTATATTTTCCAACCTTCCCTGACCTTCCATAGATAATTCAAGATCATAATTAGCCAAATCGGTCCAGCCATTCTCGAATTTTAGCGAGACAAACGAACTGAAATTCATGTATATATAGAAGACTATTGGACCCGACAGACGTTGTCCTGCATGATATTTCAAGTAATTAGTAAAGAAAAGTATGAAAGTACCGACTGCAGCGCTATCTGGCGGGCTGATTTGTGAATCTAAACCATTCCCAGATCCCCTTCAATACACACATTTCATCAAAATCGGTCCAGTCGTTTGAGAGAAGTTCATACACACTCACAGAAGAATTATATATATAAAGATTTACGGACTTATAAACGTAGCATAGCAAGCATTTATTATTAAGAAGACACAAGCACAAGGGTGATAACGTATTTGCTAAGTTATATGGAAAATAAATCTATTGGTTTTAATTTTTTATAGTTTTTATATGGTTATTAAGGTCAGTTAAATGTCAATTTAAATTAACAAAGAATAATTGAAAAACGCTCAAAACTATTAGTCACACTTGCATCGAGTACAGGGGCTGTCGACTATTGCACAAGATTTATGAACTGACTTCGCTTATAATTTATGAGTATAAATTCTCGGCTATTATAAGTTGAGCTCTAGACTGCTTGATATATCTTAAAGTACGTAGCAGCGTTGGAGCTCTAGTTGTGTAGCTGACGCATAGTCCAGTATTGTCTTTTAATTTATCGTCCATGGAGAAATGTGGACTCCATTCCAAAATGTTAATTCATTTTAAGGAGCTGTTTTTATTCATAATATAAACCTTTATGTGACGCAAAATCAAATAATTTTTGAGGTTGATAATATTCTAAAGTACATAATGAGGACTATATAAATAGGTCTGTATTACATAATAAAATGACGCCACGTAGCATTACATGGCGGTTTCAAAGGCACAAATATGAAGCTAGGTTTGCTTCACAGGATTTCACACAGTCAAAGTTAAAAACTTTACGTTTAAGGGTTTTAAGTCGTATTTTTATGTCTTATATATTCAATTAACACAAAAATGTACAATAAGGATACGTGGTGGGATGTATTTTTTCATTTCAACCGTATTGAATTAAAAATTTATGATAAAGCAAGATCTTTTACAAAATCCAGGGAGTGACGCCAGCTTATTGTTTTCCCCCAAATTTAGAGAAAATCAAGTTGTTCATGGAGTATTTAGGGGGTACTTTATTCAAGAAACAGTTTTTTTGTGTGTCTTACACGATTTTATACAATTTATATTCAGTCTCGAATCCATCCATGAACCTAAACCAAATATAAACTTCAACCATGGCTATAGCTGAAATATCGAAAAGGTATAATACTTATAGATCGAAAGAACAGCCATTTTGTACTACATGTATTTTTAATTCATATTTAAAATTACCTCTCAAACTGAGTGTTCAAATCTTTAGGGGTTTTTAATCGATAAGGAGTATTTGATGTTTGTCCTGGGGGAAACACTCAATAAGAGATGGCATCACTGGTTCCAGGGGCGTCATAACAAAATAAT
The DNA here is from genome assembly GCF_905475465.1 of Pieris napi. Taxonomy (NCBI): domain Eukaryota; kingdom Metazoa; phylum Arthropoda; class Insecta; order Lepidoptera; family Pieridae; genus Pieris; species Pieris napi. The sequence continues at coordinate 8,450,600 of NC_062254.1, forward strand.
AGTCAAATCAAAAGTGTCTATATATAATAGAGTTTTGTGTACATGTTATTACTGTTGGTTCCATACGATGTTTGCTCCTCATGGTGCAGATGAAGAAGCAAAATATGCTCTAACGAAGTGGTATTTTTACCTCCTCAGAGCACAGCACATATCACCCAATTAACATGATCATGTGACTGCCCCCCTGCTCGAATTATTTTCCAGTCCTTTATACAAATTCATGCGAAAATGATTAAATAACTACAATATATTGTGATATACTGCACGTTGTATTAGCATATAAATTACTTACCGATCAAACCACTTAGGGCAATATTTGTATATAGCATATATTTTAATATATCTATAATATAAAAATGAATCGCAAAATGTGTTGGTAAGCGCATAACTCAACAACGCCTAGACCAATTTGGCTAATTCTTTTTTTATAATATTCCTTGAAGTACGAGGATGGTTCTTACGGAGAGAAAAATTAAAAAATTTAGTGAAAAAGTCTAAAAACAACACTTTTCTATATTCCCATACAAAATATTCGTAATAATACTTAAAAGTCAAGTCTACTATACCATATCATAAAGTTCAAGTGTTAGTGTAGGTGTTCCGGGAAGGTAAATTTTTATTTTTTGACATAATGTATTTGTTGTCTTATCAACTTTCTTTTTTTTATCTTACTAGCTATACCGGTGTCCCGAATAGCAGAATAAGTATTTCAAAAAAATAAAGAATCGACTGTTAGGCGGTACTATGTTCGCCAGGCCAGCTAGTATTACTATAATATTGTTCATTTCTGTACTGATATATATTTTCTCAAAAGAAAATCAATCGATATTATTTTAAATGGAAAAGCGAACGAATTACTTTCGGTAGATGACGTTCTAATTTAATTGGCGTAATTTTGATGAAATAAAACTCCACCGAATTTACCAAACTATATATACAGTCTACTCTCGATAATTTGACACTCGTTTATTTGAATCTCTCGATAATTTGAAAAAATATTCCGGTCCCTTGAAAAATACTCGATAAATTGAATAAAATCAATGATAATTGGTCCCTTCGGTAATTTGAAGTTGAAAAAGTATTATCTTGCTCGCCAACATGCGATAATTTGAAATTCGGTCTTCCCTACTCTCTATAATTTGAAGCGTTTATCATGCACATACCTGTCGTTTGTTTACATACATGCACAGACTTGTCAATTGTTTACATAAATGAGGTTTGTGTCAAAAATTTGTGAATAATTGTTATAATAATTGTTAATACATAATAAGAATATAGAAATAATAAGTAACAAATTTTGATCAAATTCTTATTTCCTTCAGTCGCCCCTCCCCCTCGTGGTTATTCAAACACTTGTTATTTGAACTCTTGATAATTTGAAATTTATCTCTGGTCCCTTGAGTTTCAAATTATCGAGAGTCGACTGTAGTTGGTAGTTTTTTGTTTAGATTTGATAACGGATAAAATTTCCTTGAGGATTTTATATTTTTAAGGTTTTTTTCGCCCTGTTACGGTGATGTTTTTGATTGGTTTATATTAAGTTATTATTAAATTACAAATTGTGACTGAAACAGCATTCGACTAAAAATGCAGCAAAATTTCTAACTTTAGGTACTATTAATGTATTTGTGTTTTTTTTTAAGACAATTCACACCAATTGACCTAGTCCCATGCTAAGCTGGTGAAGCTTGTGTTATGGGTACTAGGCAACGGATATACATACATATTATATATAGATAGACATATAAATACATATTTAAACACCCAAGACCTAAGCACAACACCAAATGCTCATCACATCGATGTTCGTCTCAGCCGGGGATCGAACCCGAGATCCATGGATTCGCAGTCAGGGCACTAACCACTAGACCAATGAGCCGTCAATCTACTAAAATATATGTAGATGAGTAAAGGCTGTCATGACGAAACATACATATATGAACAGTCAATATATGTAATCAAAACATATCACTCACAATAATCTAAAGAACGTATGTTTTCGACATCGTAGCATATCTCGTAGCATCCGTAGCTGATCGCTACGTTCGTAGCGAAACGGCTACGTTAATCCTTTGAGATCGGTTCTGATTTAACAATTTGCTTCGTTGCGTATAAACAACGTAACACAAAGGCTACAGTAATCCTACGATTTGGTATTTGATTGCATCGATAGGCACTTGTCTTCTACTTGCGAGCTCTGTCCCACATTTCTATGCAAATGAAATGCTGCCGGAATAATTTCCCTTTGTGTATACAAAAATATCACAAGGTTTGTTCTGTTTTTTATAACAATCAGCAATTGTTTTGCTTTTTATGTTGTATCTGTTTTACAAACATTAAATACAGAGCCAATATAGGCGCATACATAATAACCGTATTTGCTTAATAGTAATGTAAAAAATATCAATTCGGTTTATTAACTACTGTATATACTCGTTTATTACGCTGAAAATGAAGAGATGTTCAAACCATCGGCGATCAATCCCTCTCCGAGCGGCAGATCCTGTGGCTTTGTAGAGATGTGGGATCACTCTGCATCTTCTACCGCATTGACCATGGAAAGTGTTCAGAGCAATTGTTCATCTTAATACCTGCAGCTGAGTTTCATCATCGGACGTCGAGGCAGAATAAGAAATTCCACCCGTATCACCTCGACGTCCGCCGTTCTACAACTGAGCGTTTTTAAGGCAGTTTTGGCCGCGCATCACAACTTTGTAGAACCAGCTGCCCACTGAAGAATTTACGGACCAATTCGACTTAGGGTCCTCCAAGAAAAGAGCGTACCAATTCTTAAAAGGTCGGCAATGCACTCGCGAGCCCTCTGGCGTTGCGTGTCTATGGGCGGCGGTATCACTTCAAAAAAAAAAGTATATGCAGTCAAAATCTGTTATTACATCGAAGGGACTACTCATATTTAGTCGTAACAGCCGATGACATTGTATTAAGTACCTAATACAGTAGAATTCTGCCGGGACCTTTGACTTTGGTATGTTGTTCTAAACGATGTCATTGTAAACGGTTTTGACTATATCACTAATATTTGATACTAGTTTTAAGTAACTATAGATTTTAGAGCAGTCGTGGGTCAGACTTGTATTATGTTCTTAGAAAATGATGAGTTAACAAAAGTTCCGTTATAAAAGTCTCAGCAAAATGTTATAATACAATACCTCTATCCTTACAAAGCTCGTTAATTTGTAGAACAGCTCGCCCAAAATTAATTTAGATCAAATCGACCCTCAATCTTTGTCGAGTGGCTGGACACCTGCACAAAAGCCGATTTGGCGCAACGCCACGCTCGCACTTAAATCCAACAATCCCCTAAAGAAGAATTTGTTCGACAGCCTCGCTATTAATTGGCTACGAATGCTATAATACCTTGTACCTAATTACCCAATAAATTGCTTCCGGTTTAATTAAAACACATCTATTATCGTAATTGTTTATTTTCCATGTACAAATTGTGGACAGAGTAAGATGAGTTGAATATCAGTTCTTATAATTCATTAGTTACTTAATTTAAAGTGTTGCCATAATACATTCTACACAATCGGATACAATCTCTTGACCGCTTATAACAGTTAAAAATAGGCAAAGGTCAGCGCAACTAAAAATATGACACCGAGATAAAATCAAACCCTAAAGGGCTTTACAGAAGCTCCAAGGTCACCTGCATGCTTTCTGTAGACCAGTTGTGTAAAGCGTCTGCTTTTGTATTCTTCTAAAGTTTTGATACGTTCAAAATGACGCATCATATACGCATCATACAGTGTAAACTCTATATAACGACACTGAAGATACTGTGTATTTTATATCGTAATACAGAGTTCTCATTAAATGGAGAGAAGAAAAATCTGAATTATTTTCTTTTACTAGCCATATTTATAGTTTGAAAGTTGGTTAGCAAACTAAGAATGTGATAACGTATAGATGATCCATGATTTCTATGCATGTTGGTGACAGTCGAGTTTATTGCGGGCTAGGATAATAAAGCGACAAAAGAACGAACACAGCTGCGCAGTTTTTACTAATTTTAACAACTAAAAAAGTACTTTATTACTCAATTGTTGTCGTTATTGAGACTAGGTGTAACGCTATGTAGAGTATATCATTGTATAACAAGCTAAACCAACCAAAGCCAATTGATTTCAATGCTTTAGGGAGTTTGTCGTTAAATCGAGAGACGTTATATGGAGTTTGCACAGGACTTTGATAGACATCAATCTAGGAACGTCGCTGAAACTTCACGTAAATTATCTATACGATTTAATGTAATATTAATATAGAATTGATTTACGTAGAATTTATATTTTATTTAGAAATTGAGTTTCAAACTTATCACAGTTTGTACGAGAAAATGCAAACGGCCATTGTAATTTACTTCCCGACTTTAAATATATTCGAATGTCGTCCGTACGAGCTAATAATCTTATTACAGGGTTGTTCTAGTTTTACAATGAGTTACGTGGTTTGAGCTTTGGACGAATTGTGTAAATAAATAGAAATTTAATAAAAATGCTTATAACTTCAGAATTTGTTTTCTATTTATTTTTCACGTTCAATATCTGTAGACAACATTTTTACCATGATTTAGATAAGGTCAAAAGCCAGCACCCACAGCTCATGGACACTCATTTTAGTGGATGCGTTGCCGGATTTTGAGGAAGGAATATTTAATAAATATAATAGCAACGCTAAAGGGAGTTATAAACGTTATATATATAGTAAAATTCATACAATATATGCACGTTAGCATTTTTACATACAAAAAAACATATATATGTTCCAAATAGTATTTGATTCAATGCAATATGTTTCATTCACAACCCATTTGTCCACACAATAAATGCATTTATGCTAATTAAGTACGACGCCGATTAAAGCTATTTTTAATTTCGTTAACTTGCCTTCGTTGCGAAAGTTATCACATATTCTAGGATCTTAATTCGAGCCGAGATTTAGAAGACCGTCAGGTGCAAATAATGTAGTGAAACTTGTGTAAGCTAGAAACAAAGCAGAAGCTTGTGGGGTTCGAATCCCGTGTAACAACGAATTTTTCTATATATTTTCGAAGTTTATTTCCTTCGTACGGTAAATGTTTTGGCAGTTACAGTCCTCCAGCTAAGTTTCACTGTTAAATTTATAAAACTTTTTCCTCCATTTTCCTAGCCTATTTGTATCCACCAAAGAAATTATATAAATCCCTAAATCGTAGAAAATATGATATTAACAACATATAATTTGAAAAGTTATTTTGTAAAAATATTTTAAACGTTAAGTTTTCAAATAAAAATTTCATCAAACCGCAGATGTCGAGAAATCGCTTATTGAAATGAGCGTCAATAAATCACATTCCACCATTTACTATGCATTTACCAGGAATGTCGCTTATGACTAATGTCAGATCTAGAAAAATCTATATAAAACTAAATATATATAAAGAGATGAAACGATTGGTGAAACGGAACGACATGTCGCATGTTGGGTTCAAGTTGGAGATCACATTCAACGTACGTTTATTTTTAATTTTGAAATAGGAACGTCATCAGATCGATTTGCTTGACCAATCACAATCAAGCAAAGCGTCATCGTTTCGTCTTACATTTGGAATTTTGAAAATCGAACGCCGGATCGTGTTCCTTGACTAATCTCAATCAAGCTAAGTGTCACTGCTCCGTCTTATAATTTGAATTTCGAAAATCGTACGCCGATTCGTGTTCAATCAAGCATCATCGTTTCGTTTCACATTTTGAATTTTGAAAATCGAACAACGGGTCGTGTTGCTTGACCAATCACAATCAAGCTAAGCGTGCTCCGTCTTATAATTATTAAAATTTTGAAAATCGAACGCCGAGTCGTGTTCAATCAAGCAAAGCGTCATCGTTTCGTCTAACATTTTGAATTTTGAAAATCGAACGACGGCTATAGTTCCTTGACCAATCACGATCAAGCAAAGCGCCATTGTTTCGTCTTACAATTTTGAATTTTGAAAATCGAACGACAGATCGTGTAGCTTAAGCAATCACAATCAAGTAACGCAAAATGTCTATATTTTTGTGCTTTAATTTGTATTTTAAACCATTGTACACCAATGACATTACTAGAGAAAATATATTTAAATACAGCATCACCAGATTGAAATGTGTTTAATTATCACAATTTGCAGACACGAGTTTTATTTTTCATTTAATTTCACACAATTGTGATCATTGAACGCATCTTATAATATATCGAGGATTAAAGTTAAACACCGTATCTGTTACCATGGTAACCATGGCGACTCTAATCTCCGATTTTAAAAATAGTATATTTCATAGACAAAAGACAAAAACAAATAGTTTTATGGTTTATATAAAATATTGCTATTCTTAACTAATCATAAATTACGACTTTATAGAACTTACTTGAACTTAGAATCTAGTCTATTTAATATTAAACAGTTACTTTAGACTATAATTAGTTATTAATTAATTAGGTATAGGCTAAGTCCAAGTGCGCTCCACAGATATTTACGCTAAACATACACTCCTTAACTATAATAAATATATTTTTGTACTGTCAAAGACCGTGCACATCACTATCACATTTTAAACACCTAATTTCGAAATTCTATCAAAATAGTCTTAAGTAGTTACCGTCAATGTGTTTAATCTGCCATTCTATGCAATACCTAGGCATAATAATAATATTTTTTTATGTAACAGGAGGCAAACGGACACTAGGCTCAACTGATGTTAAGTGATATCGCCGCCCATGGGCACTCACCAGGAGGCTCGCAACAAAATTTGTTTGTTTTACTTTTACAAAATGTATTGCCGTGATTTTGCATTACCAAGTTTGCCTAGGCATTTCATAAATTGTCAGATACACTGCCAGTAACATATACAGTCTTATTTGAACCTTATACGTATTGTCTCGAAGGTCCATTTTTCCTTGGGGTGTCATCGTTGTTGCCGTTATTCCCGCAGTTGTTATTGTGGAGGAATGACATTTCCACGCCAGCTTCGCCCTGAAAAGATTCGATTTGAGGAAATTGTATAAATGCTCTATGAAAAATATCAAATTCAAATCGAAAATATACTACGTTATATGCAAAACCCAGTGATACTAACAAAATTAAAAAATCATTTAATCATATAGGTAAAACATTGTCCACTTAATCGTCAAAAAAAAAGAAATGTATCAGAAATGCTTCTAACTTTACATTAAATGCCAGTTCTCAAATCAAGGGCGTAGAACGGAAGAGAAGAACTGGCAATAAACTCTCCGCCACTCTTTTAAATCGCCATGTTTTTTTTACACAACGTTTGTAAGGAGCTGCAACCATTACACCATGTTCCACATGACATCTTAAGTAATTAATAATAACATAAATTAAAAACAAAGGCTTGTCCTCTATCAGCAGGAGGCATGGTGAAATAGGAGCACGTCTCGTGGGAACAACAACGCAACAGTCAATGAACGTCGTGTAACAGATTATAAATAAATCAGTGGCGTTAAAACCTTTTTAGGTTTGGGTCTCAGGCTTTTGTATCTGTTTCATGATCATTTGTTAATCTAATAGGTGAGCTTCCTGTGCCTGACACACGCCGTGGACTTTTTGGGACTAAAGCAAGCGGGTTAAGTCCATTGGTGCACAGCCGGGGATCGAACCCACGACCTCAGAGAGAAGCGGAGCAGTGTCGGCCTAGACATCTTTTATTTTATTTATTTTTGTTTTTGATTTTTCAACTGTTCAACACGCCTGAGTGCATGGGTGAGTGTGTGGGTGTATGTTAGTGAATGAGTAAGTGTGTGGGTGCAAATATGTGAGTGAGTCAGTGAGTGAACATACACATTATGTTGTACATATTAGGTCTCAGAAGCAACACTACGTAAGGTGTGTTCATAAGCCAGACCTTTAGTCGTATTTTTAGATGAGGGGGTAATTTTTAAGCAGCCTATTTATTCTAAATATATAAAATATTTTCATTTGTTTTCGAAATTTAATACGCTTCCAATCCTCTATATAATAGTGGAAGATCAACTTAACGCTACGTTTAGTCTAAATCAATGTTCAAATTAGGTCGCATTAATATGAAAGTTAGAGTTTATAATAGCTTACCTCAGTGTGCATCGGGTTAGCTGTAATGGTGATGGGCACTTTGGCCGGCATGTACCCGTTGCCACCGCTCTCAGCCGAACCTTTCTCTTCTATAAATAAAATATTGTATTAGATCTCGTTACGACGCCTAGAGCACTTTAAACTAGTCGACGTTATGGACTTTGAAATGATTAGCCTAGCTTGGAATATTTCTTCTACTTTCGTGGGCTTTTTTTGTATGGATTACCATTAAAAATCAAAACGTTTATAAAGTTTAGATGCGTCTTAGGGCATGCTTATGAATGTCAAAAACGTTTACAAAATTCGCGAAAGAGCAAGACTACGACATCCGTTCGCAAAACTACCAGGAGGCCTTGTTCTGAGAAGAACGGGCAAGAAACTCAGCAATTTTTACCCTCCCACTAAAATGTCATAAACCACAACGTCATTAAAGTTACATAAGTAAAAACAATCTGTTCTGTGATTTACCACATTCACCATTACACACATATTCACAACACTTCAAAGATAACAAAAAATATTGGTTGTTTGTAAAGTAGGTTTACGATCGAGATGTTTACGTGATAACGTCTTATTGGTGATATAAGTTTTTGGTAAGTAAGGAATTAATGAAGATAACAATTTTTTCAAATTTTAAATTACATCTATCGTTTTATTCACACTTTTGATGATAAATTTCGGGTGTAAAATGACATGTTTACTTATTCGACTATGATATACATTTTTCTTCATACATTCACGGAATGACTGGCAGCGCTCGAGATGAGACGGGAGATCGGTCCGTCTCTCTCTCGTTATACCTGCGATCGCGCTCGTGAGGTTTTGGTGTGACACAAGTTTCTGAACATGTCACCCGACTAAAACGATTTTAAAGACGTTATCACGTCAACAAATTACAACAATATAACTAGAACTATTGCCACGCGTTTTTAATAATAATAATCCAATAGAACCCTATATGGGTCTTAGTCTCGGATTGCACGCGTTTGATCATTGCAATTTCATAGACGGTGATCAGCCTTCTGTCTGACACATATAGTTTTTTGAGGGAAATGCCGATATCTTCACGATGTATGGTTGGTGGACTCAGTTTTCGCAGTTAAGCTACGGTTTCCTAGAAAAGCGGTGCCGTTAACTAACAGCCGTCATTTTACGGTTGTTAATAACGGCCGTCTTTACGGTGGCCAAGTTGTGGTTTCCTAGAAAGTAGTGCGACCGCATTCAATCGTAGTTACTCAGTACTCACTCGTGCACTGGTAAAAAATGGACGATTTGGACATAGCATTATTAGTATTTTTGGATGATGAAGAGTCATCAGAAGACGAAAAAAAGCGTTTGGAAGAGAGTTGCTTCACAAATTTTGCTTCATCTGAGCTTGTCTGTACTCTTTGGATTTGATATTGTACAAAGCTTCATGATTTTTAACAAAATCAATTAATTGTTCATCATTTTCGCTCGTCCAAGTCATTGTAATAATTAAATATGCGCACCGCTAACAGCAGTAGCATGACTTAATGATATTTTATTTTATCATTAAACCAAGCTACATGCGTATAATTTGTATTTACAATTTTATTAACCTACAAAGTAATAATAAAAATAATTAAAAAGAAAATTAAAACAAATTAAGTGGTAGTTGCAGTGTACCTTTACCTTTAACACTCAATTAATTACTTGAACGCTATATTTCAATTCGTACTCTTAGTAGGCCGAATAGTGCCCGGATATTCTTAAAATTCATAAACAACAGAATGAATTGAAAACAAGTTAGTATTACACTACTAAATTTGATCTGTGGTAAAAAAAATTCTTGCATATTTACGTTTAGTATATTAAATAATACATTGAACTGTTTCGACAACAAGTTTATCAGGTAACTGCGATTTCTACATGTCCAATACGATAAAATTTCGGGTCTTACCTTGGTATATATGTCACCGTAAAATTGTAAAAACCGTTAGATTGTAATCTATCTCGCGAGATTGTAAACTGTCGAAAGATTGTGAACCTCAACGAACTGATTACAAATTAACGTATTATTATTCGGTAGTTATATGAAATTCTTGGGAAGTAAAATTAATCTGTAATTGACCAAAGAAGTTTGAATGATAACTAAGTTAGTGTAGTACAATCTACCGAATAATAATACGTTAAATTGTAAGCAGTACGCTGAGGTTCACAATCTTTCGACAGTTTATAATCTCGCGAGATAGATTACAATCTAACGGTGTTTACAATTTTACGTTAACATATACATTACGATATCGACTACTTAAATAAAATATAATAAATCTAAAACTTAGGATTCTATTGTCCAGAGCAGGCTTTAACTCTCTGACAGTGGACGATGTCAATTAGGCGACTGGATGCCGCTCTTTGAACGTAGGATTTAGTCTCATTGAAATAAAGCTGGGGGAACTAGATTTCGCTTAAAGCACTGAAATTTGTATTAAGATGAAAATTTAATTCTAACTTTTGATACGTCCTGCCGGCTATACGCTTATCAACGCAAAATATTTATTAATTAACATACTACTACATAATTATGTATTTTGAAAAACTTCACAAGTAAATATTTATTAATTTACACTTCGTAAAATTAAACATACATATAAAAAAACAGGCTTCACAATTTATTAGGAGGGCGGCCTTAATATTTTATTACAATGCAGATTATTATTTAGTATTGTAATAATTGAAGGTAAAAAAAATTCTTGTGTGTGTAATTTAATTCAGGCAGTAATTTTAAATTATAAAATTTATTTAATGTTACATTTGAAGATTTAATATACATATATAATTATAATTGTAAAATTAAAAACTTGGCGATTAAAAGAGTGGCTCTTGTTTTGAGAACTGGCAGTTAATGTAAAATTAGAAGCATTTAGAATTTAATATGTATTTCTTTATTGACGTTCAGAAGTGTACATTGCGTTACCTAAATGAATAAATGATTTTGAATTTGAATTTGTAAATTTTAAAAAAATATTAAAAATCAATAAATAGAAAAATAAAACAATTTTAAAAAGTTGTGTCCCTGTGGCAGTGTACCTTTAACGTTGGCAGTATTTCCTCGCTGTATTGCGATACTTATTCGTTGAGGGAGGCAAGCACCAGCTTATAAGCCTATGCTTGTGTTAAGCTAGTGTCAAAAATCTATATTAAAATCGATTTTTGACACGATTTTTCTTTGCCGTAGTAAAGGTTTTACTTAAGTAGAAAAAAGCTATATAATCCCAAAAATACTAATTTTTGGAATATATTATAATGCTGAGAGTTTGAATGTTACGCGCTAATATCGGGAACTACTACGAATTGAAAAATTCTATTTCTCATAGTTATCAAGGAATACTTTGTATTTCATCACACTATGACCGAAATACGCATGGAAAACTGCTAGTAACAATTTCAATATTCTATAGAAAAATCTATACCCGGCATTGTTTTATTTTGTAATTTTAACCACAAGCTTAAAACATTGTAACTTTTTAGTTATTTTAAGCATGTTGAAGCTAATGCACTAGTATAATGAAATAGCTCGGCGGTCGTTAAACACAATCTCAGTTGGAATAAAAGGGAAAGAAGACAGATAGTGGCAACCTCGAATAAAACTTAACCTTATTACTGGCAACTTGACACTTTATGGCACCTATTTTTGTAAGCTTTACGAGCGATAAGCATACTCAATACGAGTGCTTGTTTACTTTATGGCCCATTGAATCCGAATCCAAAAACGCAAAGGGAAATGAGAATCTGTATCGTCGGTCATAACATTCGTTCTCGAATACTCATTCGTTTATTATTCGTTCAATCGTTCAGTTATCGGCTCGCATTTTTTACAGTTGGCATTTATTACGCTTTATACTGTTCCCTTATCCATTCATTTGCTAAGCGAGTTAATATTTTACATAAACAAATAGCCCTGTTCAGGTGATTTACTCGCGCAGATGGGGTTTGCTTAGCCAGCATTAGATATGTACTCAACAAGTTATTACGAAAAATACGCGGACGTATCGAGGTTTAAATTTTTACATAAAGGAAATACTTTTTGGTAATGTATTAAAATATTTAACGTGGTTTTATATTATACCAAGGAAGGTCTAGTTAATCGTTAAATATTTTTTTATCCATTCACGCCTCGTATATAAACTTTATACATCAATTAATATTACGTACTCATACCAAACTATCAAATAACAGTTAGTGATGAACAAAAAAATGATGTGTGTTCATCATATTTTTTTGTAACAATAACCGATCCTGTTTTGTTTCAGTGTACAATAAAGAAATAAAGTTTAATAATTATATTTTTATTCAAGATAAAGATAGTAATTAAAAATTTATATGACTACAAATATAGCAATTCGACTTCGAGGGTCCTTCAAGAAAAGAGCGTAAAAAATCTTAAAAGGCCGACAACGCACTCGCAAGACCTATGGCATTGAGTGTCCATGGGCGGTATTACTTAATATCAGGTGAGCCTAAAGCTAAAAGCTCACTGACCACGAAAGCTGAAAAGTACTCGTCTATATGGAAGTAGGGTTTAAAGAAGGCTGCTAAAATACTTGAGTTAATTTAAAAATTTGCTCAAATTTTTAAGTCAAACGAAACGCGAATAGTATTGTAGTTGAAACAGTTATCAAATGTAGCGGTTTGTATAACGACACTTTGTACGTGTACAATTAGATGGTTACCGAGTTGGGATCGTTTCGAGATGCAGAATAGATGTTTTGTCTTAATTAGAATGCGGTTTTTTGGGTCGACCCATTTCTAGGCTCACGGAATATTGTAATACAGTTTTATCGAATTGGCAAACCGGAAACCGGGCAATTGGTAGACGCTAGAAACATTTACATTGATATTGACTACAAAAACGCAAGCAGGTTTTTATTAGTAGTGCATTGTATACTCCGTTGATTGACCTTGATTTATTTATTTATTATTCACACCATTCTCCCAAAGGGGTAAGGGAGCGTTCAAGTATTACGTAACGAATTTGGGGGGGGAGGGGGTCCTTTTGTAATACATTACGATACGGGGCGGGGATTGATTTACGAGTTATTGTTAATATTATTTTCGACTTTCCAGTACTTTACACCACATAATGGTAACTTTTAGGTATAAAGAGTCACTAAGTGATCACGAAACGTTTTACTATACTTGGGTCCAGTACTGTACTTGGGTACAGAAAAACGTTACGGCGCATTACATGGGGAGAGGAGGGTGTCAATAATCTCCAAAAATTGCGTGACGTAATACTTGAACGCTCCATAAGCACAGATCACAAATCTACACTTGTTACGGTCCTTACAAACCTCTTTCGCTTCATCCACTTTCATGACATTCACCATGCACGGTTATGGGTACTTTCAACTTGTCCTGGAGTTGGTGGTTTCGTGATGGAGTAATGTACCACAAGGCCTACCGAATTCGACATAATATAGACGAATAGACATATCCATAATTGTCGGCAGGTTTCACCGCGTTCGGACACTTGGAATTCGATTTTATATTGTTAAAGTGTGGTGATATATTATTTATTAATAATTTTCTGCCTTGATTCCCCTTGATACGTTTTTTCGTGTTGTACCAACAGTAATGTAAGTTGCATACTCCTATTTCAGCATGCCTTGGTTTTATTATGTATTTAAGTTAATTATTTTTTATTTAATTACAATAATTAACATGATGATGAGCAAGAGGTTGCCGGTTCTAACAAAGATTAAAAATAAGTAAAAACTGAGAGTTTATTGACAGTTATTCTTGTCCGTTCTATGGTATTCATTTGAAAACTGGCAGTAAATGTAAATTTACAAACATTATCTACTTTCTTTACTGACATTCACAAGTGTGCATAAATACTTCTTTCCTTCTTCTCCAAACTCAAATATTATTTTTTAATGAAGTTAGAATTAATTTAACTTTTCGATGGCTCACGACTTAGTTTTAAATAACAAAAAACGGGACGATAACAATATCTTTCAGTTTAAAAAAAATACTTACTTGAAGCTGGCCGCCGGCTCCGCTTACACAAAAGCAAAGTAACGGCAAGTATGAGCAACAGAGCTGTCGCCCCAACTATCCCACCAGCCGTCACCAGCGTGGTTGGACCCTCCTCTTTGACATCCTCAGTTGGGGATGTGGTAGTGGTTGTTTCGGTTGTTGTAGCTCTCAGAGTTTTCGCGACCTATAATTTTTTAGGTTTAATTTTTCGGTAAATATTCCGTATCGCGACACCAGCGATTTTGAGGCAGATTTTTTTTATGAATTCGTCATGAGTTCTCAGCACCATAACTAGTGTTGTTATGATGGCGCATGCGCTTTTTTGCACAAAAAAAAAAGTACCTAAAACCGGTTCTTTAAAAAAAAATCTGCCTCAAAATCGCTGGTGCCGCGATACGGACCAACTTTTCTAACATAACTTTTTGATTATAATAAAATTGACATTGTACTTTTTTTAATCTATACTAATAGTATGGTAAGGTTTGTGAGGTTGTAGGGGGTTATTACACCAACGATCAAAAGTTTAAATTTTTCATTACATTAATAATAATATTTTTTTATAAATCTTCAGTTCACTTGTATTAAACTCCTAAATGGCTGGACCGACTTTATGAAATTTTTTGTGTTTTAGTGGATTCGATAATGGTTTAGATTTTTAATTAGATGATGTTTTTAAAAAGTGTACAAGACAACATCCCTCCGCTTGTATCACAATATAAGATTATTCAAATTTAGACTTACCAATCTGGAGCTAAAGCCTGAAGGCGCCTGCGTAGTATAAGCTTGCAGTTTGAGCTCGTAGGCCGTGTCTGGCGCAAGATGTGAAATAGACACGCTACGTGCAGAGCCGTCGACATTAACCTGTATATGTTAACGTAAAATTGTAAACACCGTTAGATTGTAATCTATCTCGCGAGATTATAAACTGTCGAAAGATTGTGAACCTCAGCTTACTGCTTACAATTTAACGTATTATTATTCGGTAGATTGTACTTCACTAACTTAGTTATCATTCAAACTTCTTTGGTCAATTACAGATTAATTTTACTTTCCAACAATTTCATATAACTACCGAATAATAATACGTTAAATTGTAAGCAGTTCGTTGAGGTTCACAATCTTTCGATAGTTTATAATCTCGCGAGATAGATTACAATCTAACGGTGTTTACAATTTTACGGTGACATATACATATCAAAATACGTCAAAACATAAAATTTTATACAAAATTTAATCAAACGTGTAAAGTAATTATAAAATACTATAATTATTCCTAACGTATTTCCGAACTGTGAATAAACTTAATAAATATCAACAAAATTGATTTTTTTCGTAACTCGAACAGAAGGCTCGTGAGTGCACTACTTTTAAGGCTCTATCCCAGAACGAATTGCTGTGTCAGTGTCTCGTCGTGGACTGCTGGGCGCAGTGAAGAGCTGGAGCACTGAGCCGCGCCGGCCCGTAATAACAATTAGTTATTTAAAACATTAAATTAATGTAATTTTATAAATTTGTTTTTCTGAAATGAATAAAATGAATGGCTTGCGATAAAATATATCGTGTAAATTTCAAAATCATGTTCTATATACATTTTCGACATAAAATGAATTCAAAGTGTTTGGATTATTTTTTTATCAAGTGAAGTTATTTAAACCGTGTCAGCTTTCAAAATGGATACATAAACTACTCAATTCCACCATATATTTTTCCATTCGCCCGTCTTCAAGAAATGATGACGAAAAATGGAAAGAAACAATGTGCTTTTTTGGAGTTTTGCGACCAGATCGGTCTTTGAGAATTGGTACGCTCTTTTCTTGAAGGACCCTAAGTCGAATTGGTTCGAAATACCAGTGGACAGCTGATTCCACGTAGTAGTGGTGCAGCCAAACCTTAAAAAGCGCTCAGTTGTGGAACAGCTGTCGAGGTGATACAGTCAGAATTTCGTATTCTGTATTTCGATTCATATTCTAAACTCAAAAGCTCAATCTACTTCGAAACACGCGTGATTAATTTTAAGATTAAATGTGTAATACAGAAAATAAAAATATTATTATTGCCATTTCCGTATTTAATTTATTAAACATGTTATTTCTACTGTATAAAATGTTAAATGTCTTCGTTTTTAATTCTGTAAAAACCCTAAAAAGCACACAAATTCTTGAATACAATGAACCATAATTCAAGAAGTACAAGAATTTTACCTTTTCATAAGCCCCGGCCGAGGATACCGCTCGGAAGTACACGTAGAAACCTTCCGCCTCCACGCCACCCTCGCTTGACCACTGTACATACAGCCTTTGTTACACGTTTAAGTATGAATAATTATATACTTAATTAACTTCTTACTTCAAATGTGATCCGCTACGTTTACAAAAGTATAAAAGAAAACTTTTGCTTATATTCTTACTAAAATTATTGGGAGAGCCTACTATAGCCTAATGTGTTACCAGCGTGAGGTGCCCCACAGGGGGCCTAGTCGTAAATTTATTAAAATTATATGGAATTTGAATTTCAGTTTTTCATTGTTTTGAAAATATACTTCCTGTGTTTGGTTAACAATATCTTAGCTATTCCTAAAACCTATAGTTGAAGTTTCTTAAGTGAACAATTTTTTTTTAATATTAAAAATTAGGTATGTAAGATAGATCCCCCCCACCCTCTAAGATTTTAAGAAACGCAAAAAAAAGGTTCGGAAACTTTAGGCTTTTAAAATAATAACAGCCAAAGTAATTTATATGAACAACTCACGGTCCAATTTAAGAGTAAACTATGAGGCGACAACGCGACCGCCATAGCGATGTTCGGTGTTCGTGGACGGGTCCCAGACCCTCCACGCCTCAAGTAGAACTTGGGACTGCTTCGTCCTAACTTGTTGTCCTGGTTCGAATAAACAGCTGCTATGCGGAATCTGTGGATAAAATATTACAAAGATATTTACAAAACAAAACTTTATATACGTAAAGCGATAGATAAAATATATATTTATATCATCACGCCTCATTCCCAAAGGCATAGTAGACCACAGATCTCCTTTTTCTACGGTCGCGGTGTCCTGAGATACTTCTCTCGCATCATCCACTTTCATAACATTTACCATGCATGCTCGTCGTTTAGAACCTTTTAACTCGTCCCTTCTCTAGTACCTCCTGGATTTGGTCTAGGTATGTCCGACAATCCCCAACCCGACTTCACCATCCACCGTTGCCATGTATAATGTATATCCTACTTCTAATTCATCCCGTCTACATGGCCAAACCACCTAAACATTACCTTGCGTATCCTTGTCTCCTATTTTAACCCACACTACTCCTATCTTAGTATTACTAAAGTACGAAACAAACGGAAGTGGGACAGCGATATACATAAATATTAGGTCCTTACATATGAAATTGGCGTTTTGTATGGGAGGAACAAAAAGTCGAATATTTTTAAATATCATATATTTAATTAATCAAAGTATGAACCATTGTTTTCTATGCCCTTTTGCCATCTCATAGGTAGTTCATTGATCCCTTTACTAAAAAAACCAGTCGGACGGGAATCAATAAAATCTGTGAAGGCGATTTGGACTGCCCCATCGGAGTTAAATTTTTTCCCTTGCAAGAAGTTGTCCAAATTTAGAAAAAAAATGGTAATCTGTTGGAGCAAGGTCCGGGGAGTACGGAGGATGTCTTAGACATTCCAATTCAAGCTCTTCTAATTTGGTAGCCGTCTGTTGTGCAGTGTGTGGTCTAGCGTTGTCGTGAAGTAGCAGTGGCGTGGAGCGATTTACCAGCTTAGGTTGTTTAGCCGCTAGCTTTTCCATCATGGTTTGCAATTGCTGACAATAGACATCAGCCGTAATAGTCTGGCCAGATTTGAGAAAACTGCAATGAACAATACCGGCACTAGTCCACCAAACGCTTACAAGTAACTTTTTTGGGGTTAATTTTCGCTTGGGGCAGGATTTGGCTGGCTGGCCAGGATCCAACCATTGTGCTGAGCGCTTCCGATTATCGTAAAGAATCCATTTTTCATCACAGGTAATGATTCGGTTTAAAATACCTTCATTATTGTGCCGGTTCAGTAATGTAACGCAGCAGTCGACGCGCTTTTGCCGGTTTGCTTCAGTCAATTCGTGAGGTACCCATCTTTCAAGCTTTTTAATCTTCCCAATTTGCTTCAAGTGAATTAAAACAGTTTTATGACTAACACCGCAGTCTGCAGCTAACTCGGACGTGGTTTGCGATGGATCCGCTTCCACAATAGCCTTCAATAGTTCATTATCAACTTGGGTCTCAGGCCGTCCACGGGGCTTGTTCTGCAGGTCGAAATTTCCAGAACGAAAACGTTGGAACCAAAAACGAACTGTGTTTTCTTTTGCAACATGACCGCCATACACATCATTCACCCTTCGAGTCGTTTCCGCAGCACTAGTGCCACGGCGGAACTCGTACTCGTAAATAATGCGATACTTTAAGTTTTCCATTTTGTAAAATGAGTGACGCAAACAGAAAAAAACAGAAGAAAAAAACAAATGAATGACGGTCATCGAATCACAAATACATGAGTAAATAGCTGTACAAATTTTAATTTGGAATTCTTAACCAAAGAGGAGATATTTGAGGTCAAAGTGGACAAAACGTATAACGCCAATTTCATATGTAAGGACCTAATATAAGCGTGAACAAAATTTCGTGTTTTCCTATCGTTGTATTATATCTTTCGTCTCTTTCTAACAAATTGTATTTACGCTTAGATGAAAAGAGATGAGTGTTTTAGTAAAAACAGTGGAATAGGGGTGATTTATTTAATAAGGGGGACAGAGATTTCAATGACCGCGGTTGTTTAAAAGCACTTAAAACGTCGAGTTAGGTAAATAATATAATTCGCGATCATATCCATTAAAAATGTTAAGAATTCAAGTGTGTGTCAAGGCATTATAAATATTAATATAATATTTGTTAAAAAAAAAATATTAATATTTGTTATAAAATGTTATAAATATAACAAATATTAATATTTTCTTGTTTTGTTAGAGTATGTGATATTGTTCTTAGTTTAATTTCTGTACTACAGTGAAATCTGTGGGACCTGGATAAGTAAAAAATCCTCTATTATGGAGAATTGCAATAAGGTCCCGGCTTTTTCATCGAATTACCTCTGTTAATGGAACTTTTCGAACCTGGTTAAATAAGATTTGATTCTCGGATGATTACCTCTATAATTGGGACTCTGTAGCTGAATGCCCTATATATGTTTGACAATTTATCAGGTTTTTAAAATGTGATAAAGCCTCTCTTGAAACAGCCATAAAACACATTTCAGCTGGGTGAAAACATCGCTAACTTGTGGAAAAATCGAGAAACATTTCAGTCAACCCATCCTCGTAACAATATGATTGTGGAAAGTCTATATTTCGACCTCTATAAGCGAAGCCTTTGTAAAAGACAGCTAAAATTTTAAACCTAATTGGAAAACTGGATAAATGAAACCTTTAAATGGTACAAAAATCCCTGGTCCTTTGAGGTCCCTATACAAGTTTCACCGTAATAAGTTTTCTAATACAGAAGTATAAATTCATTATAGTAAAGATAAATTTGTAAATAATGTTTATTAAATACAACTGTTTTACAATTGAATGCAGAAATTAAAAATCATGTGTCCAATTCACACGTGGTAGAAGTGAAACCTTCAAAAACAAAGTTTTTATAATTAAAATATGTAAATTAGACTTTTTCTCTGTCTAAATGTAGGATCTTTTCTTTAAAAAAATATATATTTTAATGTTAAATTTTTATTTATAACTTTAATATCAATCTTTAATTTGGTAAAAACTAAAATAATAAAAGTTTGAAATAAATTCACAAGATCCAACGTGGGAGAAAATGAGATAGGAAGCATTATACAGTGTATAAACTTTTAATTAAGTGTAGTACGAAGTTTTCACTTCAAAAAGTTTCTATAATTAATGATTTGTAAATAAAATTGCTAAATAATCTAATATTTAATTTTCATCAAATCTGTTTTTTTATTTCAGAAAATGTTTAAATACACACTAATTTAAAGTTTATACACTGTATAATGCCTCCTATCTCACTCTCTCTCACGCCAAATCCTATTAATTTATGTGTCTGTCCCTTTTTACTGTCGCTTTTTCCGTTGCATCCGGTTTGAAATCACAACGATTCTAAAGAAGTTTCACTTCAATAATTTAACATATGCTTTCAACAAAAATCAAACGAAACTTGAAATTATTCGGTTTGTAATAACACACTTTGTATGTCTGTACCGATCAAAATTAAAAACAAGTATTATGTCAGTAGCCATTAAAATCACCACTTCGTTTCATCACAATGTTTTGTTCTTGTTTTTACGTATGAGTAAATATTTTCCCATATAGGATACAATTCATAGGTTTAAACACCTTATTGGATTAAAAGTAGCATGAGTAAGTGCTCACTCTGAAAAATTTACTAAGAGCAGTGCACTCTAACTTTCAACAGTGATTCCAAATCTGTGATCCTTTAAAAGAAGCAAAAGAAGAGAACCAATTTTTAAAAGGCCGGCAACGCATTCGCGAGCCCTCTCCCAATTGCTCCCTGTTCTATAAAAAGATACCGACTTTGGGTTTTGACAATAATTGAAATTAGACCACACTGACAAGTGTGAAGCTAAGCATAGATTTTCATAAGAAATTCGTAATAATGAAAACATAGATTTCATAAGAAATTCGTAATAATGAAAACATAGATTTCATAAGAAATTCGTAATAATGAAAACATAGATTTTCTTATGAAATTCGTAATAATGAAAACAAAGATTTCATAAGAAATTCATAATAATGAAAAAATAGATTTCATAAGAAATTCGTAATAATGAAAACAACAATAATGAAATAACATAAACGAAAAAACCGTGTGAGAACTATGTACTTTAAACATAGGCATTTCTTTAAAAATACGCCACCTATACAAAGCAATAGCTAACTAGACACATCGGCGTCGTGTTTTCCAATAAATCTATCAATCTTTTTTTCATTAGTTCGTTTTGGTTTTTAATACAGACATTCACATACACTGGCTAGTGTTTCATAATCCATAATGTTTGATAATATGCTCAATACAACGCGTAACCGCAAAACTAATTAGTAATTACCTATTGAATAGAATTGAATTCGTATTTCAGTGTATCTGTTTGATTCGATTATGCTTGTTTGTATTATCACATGATATAGTTGTGGTAATAATTCAATATGCAGCCTTGCATTGCATTGGCATTCTGATAATCAATAAACTACAAGCTCCTTCCTTATCAGAATGCTAAATGACTACTTCACGACTGATTTGAGCGCGACCGCCGCTGTGAAAACCGCTGTGAGAGTTCGAAAAGTGAGTTACGGAATCGCAAGGCAGTGCCTAAAAGATTTAAATTTCTAGTGGATAGGTTAGGATTAACTAGTGAGCTTTGCATTGGGATGACTATTGGATAACGGGTTTTTTCTGGGAACTGAAAACAAATAAGCAGTCCCGCGTGCATATTGCCCATGATGGTACGCACTTGAAGTATCATATCGGTTCGAAAATACCTCGAAAAGTTCCACTGAAGGTGCGGCAGAAAGTGTCATAAAAAGCACTGTGTTGGAACGCCAGACGTTGAGGTGGAAAGGATGGAATTTCACATTCTGGCTCGACATCTGATCATGGATAATTCTTCAGAGAGGAAAGCCCTACGCAAAGAATCAAGCCGATCGGAAAGAGCAGGGCCGTCGATGATTCGAGTGATTGGATGCGATCAAAAGGTACTGCTGCGGAGCTGGGAGCTTCCGCTAGGTAAGAACATTACTACATGTGAGGCCGAATTTTCGCATATATTGATATTCGTTAAGCATTTTACAGCTGACATATTTAACAATAAACAGCTAGACTCAGTATGGACACAAATGGTATGCATTATATACAGAAATAACGTTTCTGTACTTATGTACACGCGTTAGAAGTTATATATCTTTGGCGTACAAGATGAAAATCTTTTCAAAAAATTTATTCTACGTTTGTAGAAAAATCGACACTAACAATAGAAAAAAGTTATTTAATACATTGAATGTTTTATTGTGACTCTTTATCTAGTTAAATAAAGTTTATTTTAATATCACAAATAAAAATGTTGACTAGCTAACTTCAGGGCGTCGGATTTTTGGAACGGTGTGCGCGCGCATCATAAAATTTACTCTCATCATTTTTCGCGCCAAAAGAAGTTATTCAAAAAGAGAAATACAATATATTTATTTAATCCTGGATATTTTTAATACTCTTTGAGCAATGAAATGTACCTGAAAATTGATGATTCGTTAGGTTGAAGTGTATAGTTATATTAATTACCTACAGATGATGAAGACTTACTTGTAGTACTTATCTGGCAGAAGTCCGCTTATCTCATATGAGTTTGTAGATGACTTGATCTCGTCGGTGGCAGTCTTCCAATTCACATTCGACGAATTCGTCACCTCCCTGTATTGAACCTGAATTGATATTTACCATTTATTAAGAGCATATTGGGTTGAAAAATAAAAAACAGAGTCAGGAACGTAGACATGAGAACAAGAACAAAACTCATAGACATTCTTACGCGGATAGACGTCTAAAAATGGAAATGCTGCGATTGCTACGCCAACCCATTAACAAATGGAGCAACAAGTACAACACTCTCTGGTAACCAAGAGACGGCGAAAGAGGTAGGGGTCGTCAAGTCAGGAGATGGGAAGATGACTTGAAACTGGCAGCGGGACCATTCTGGTTGAGAGTAGCTAGGGACAGGATCCACTGGAAGGAATTGCAGGAGGCTTATGCCAAAAGGCACACCGAACTTAGGGATCTCTTGTAACCCTACGTATAGAAATAAAAGGCTATTATTAAAGAGCATATTAAGTATTATTGGATAGTTGGTTTGGATGTAGAACGGATGAACGAAAAGCGGTTAACAAGTGGGATAAACAAAGCAACCGTGGATGGTGGGATCGGTTTGGGTAGGCCTTCTCGTACCTTCTCATACCTAGACCAGAGAAGAGACAAGATAAAAGTACCTAAGAATAAAGAATCGAGAGAGGTATATCAGGACTATATAGGATATATTTTCAATGTATTAAATTACTATATTTGTTCAAAATATTTCAGAGAAAAATTTCACTTGATCGATATCATAAAATTACTTGACAATGTAAAACGAAGTTGATGCGATGGCATGTTTGGTTTGAAATTGCTCGAACGGAACGACGCCATCGCATCATCGTTAGTGGATCTGTGATTGGGCTAACGATGCTTTTCGTTGTATATTCATAAGCTATTATTAAAAAAGACTTATCATACTTATACTAATTGCACCGTTGTCCAATGGAATCACCTTTTTCTTTTTATCGTAGCGTAAACACTGTTTGAAAGAAAAAGAGAGTGCTAGTGGGGCCAACGAGCTTACGGGACAGCCATGAAAGTTATTGCTGCCCATAGACAATCTAATTTAGTGAGAGTAGTTTTAGTCTTTTTCTTTAAGATATTTTTTCTTTGTCTCAGGCAAGACCTTCACTGGGAGTGAATGACGGATGAGATTGACTAGTGAAGCGGACTGGAACGGGATCTTGAATTATTACGGCTCGTACAGTTATGAAACGAAGTAGTTGCATACCCATACAATTCTTCAGAAGACTCTCCATAGTACAATTACATAATAATGTAGTCAGTCCCTAGATTATTTTTTTCAATGCCCGGGTGGAATGGTAATTTCAATGTTTCGTATTAACTTGATTTAAATTTTATCTATATAATAATAAACTATGTATCAAAGGAATGGTGCAACACAAACAAAATTGAATACCCAACTTAGCCATAAAAACTTTTCAGCTATGAACCTTTATTCGATTCCTGGCTGAGATAAAACATTGATGTGATGAGCATTTGGTGTTGTGCTTAGGTCTTGGGTGTTTAAATATGTATTTATAGGTCTATCTATCTATTATATATATATCCGTGGCCTAGTACCCATAACACAAGCTTCACCAGCTTAGCATGAGACTAGGTCAATTGGTGTGAATTGTCAAAAAAAAAAATTTAAGTACTCGTTTATTTTTTACTTTCCCTGCGATACTAAAGCATTTTTAGCACAATTATATATGCATTGTATGTTAAAACATACAATGCATATATAATTGTGGTGTAGTATTATCGAATCAGTTATGTGTAAATCGGTTATTGCTAAGATAAATACTGGTTTATCAATCCTTAGAGATTTAACCATATTACATTGATTTAACGAATTTAATTAGTGTTTGTTCGTGCGTAAACCATTAAAATTATTTGCGTGTAAAGGGAACTAATTTATATTATTATTAGTTTGATGTGCTTTAAAAGCGTGTTTTTTAGTTTTTTTTAACTATTTTTTTTTTTTATTTTTTAGTTAGATTATTTTTTTTTTTCGGATTATTGCATTGTCCGTTTAAAGTGGGTCAAAATCGAGTCCGAAGGAGTCGGTAACATACAATCATACATACATACATACAGGTGAAGCTAATTTAAGCGTGTAATAAAGAGTTCACACTTCAGTTTTCAATAATGAAAATAAAACATTTAAATCAATGATGGAAAATGATGTATTTAAATGTAAAAGCTATATTACCTTGAAAAACTGTATCGGTAGGCCGTGTTTTGAATGTGTCCAAGAAACCATTACTTTGTCATCGGAGAGTCTTGTCACATTCGGTCGAGTAGGAGCTATAAGAACCGCTGCAAACGTATCATTTATTAATTAAAATATTACTTTAATATTAATCTAATGGTGATTAATGTAATAATTATAATTCTTACGATGATAAATGTAATGATGATTAATGTATAATAAATAAAATTTGAGAGATGAGACAAATTATTCATGTGAAAGGGATTTTTTGGTAACGTATAAACGTTAAAAAATTTTCGTATTAAAAAATAAAATTAATTAGTGGCGCTACAACCTTTTTAGGACTGGGACTCAGATTTCTGTATCTGTTTCGTGATCATTTTATTATGTTATTGTAATAGACAAATAGGTGATCAGCCTTCTGGGCTTGACGCACGCCGTTGACTTTTTGGGTCTAAGGCAAGCCGGTTTCCTCACGATGTTTTCCTTCACCGTTCGAGCGAATGTTAAATGCGCACATAGAAAGCATGTCCATTGGTGCACAGCCGGGGATCGAACCTACAACCTCAGAGATGGGAGTAGCATTTAAAAAATAGCTTTTAAAAATACGGATTTTTCTTATTTTAAAATTATTAATAACGAAGCTTTAAAGCTCGGTTTGGTAACCAAAAACAAAGCTATGTTTGTACACATTGAGTTTTTAAAAATCGGCGAAACATGTTATGTAGCTAGTAAGCTACTGTAAGCCAGTGCAATTTTTTCGTATCGCATAACAGATGTTCCATAAACAAAATCACAGGCCGGTATCAATAAATATTCATGCCACTTTAACACCATTATATAAGCGAACTAAAAACTTATAAAATTGGTAAATATCTATAAAATTGTACTAAAATATTTACTGGCTGGAATATAGAAAGCATTACTGAACTTTTATGAATATAACCCTAGATGCATTTTCATTCATTTTGAATAAAATTTTACGTCATAGTCTGAAACTATTGAAGGAATGTCTTATAATTTTGGTATTAAGACAAAAATGTCTTTATTAGTAAATCAAAAAGAAGACTATTAATTATTATTATTAGTATTCCAACTTTCACAGACTATTTGTGGCTAACTGCGTAATTAAATAACTCTTAACCTAATTAATTCATTGCCATATCCTGGATTTAGAATAACTATAAAATTTATTGACTTTATGAAGAATACAGTATGGCAGACGAAGACTCTTTGATAATCTAGAAAAATTAAATCTCCCTTCAGAAACACGTGTTAGTTTTTAATATTCTTAAAATCTTGTATTTTTTTATAAAATATATAAACAATTTTTAAGAATCTTGCCATAAGCGCGCATGTGCCATAGTTGCTCATTTTACTCGTTCTGATGCTTACAAATTGACGTCGATATCGACTGACGCCCGAAGTGGGATGGAATATAAAACAAGTTGTGGCACATGCGCATGAGCATACTTCGTTTAACTTTGAAGCGATACAGTAATCAGTATGTAAAATCAGTGAAGTGAATAGTGAATCAAGTAATTAATGGAGTGATTAATTTCCTACCCTTGATCTAGTCTATCTTTATTAAGTGAAAATCAGTTTAGCACGATTTTGAGTTAACTCAAACAGTTCCATAAAAATACCTGAATTAAATCTATGACGTTGAGCTTCTGAGTTATTTGTGGACAAATAATTCAATACGAAATCAGTCGAAATGTTTATCTTACCTTTATTCTTTCTTGAGTTTTTTCTGTTGTGTTTTTTCGGAGGTTGGGATGGTATGTGCATAGATTTGGGTATATCCGCTGTGTAATCCTTGAAACATTTGTTATTTGTTACTTACACCGAATTAAGGAATAAAATCTTAAGATTTTTGTCCTTATCAATAAAATATTGCTATAACCAAAGTATGTTGACTATATCATATATATATATGTATATTCCATATATATACTTATATGTGGAATATACTCGAATCGTTTCGTACCTGATAACATCGGGGGTTCAACTACGAGAGATCTAGGAAATCTCACGTAGAGAAGGGAAACTAAATAAAGAAGAAATGATAGGAATATCAAAGAATGTCTTTTTTATGTTACACTAGGCTCATCTGATGTTAAGTGATACCGCCGCCCATGGACACTCTCAACGCCAGAGGGCTCGTGAGTGCGTTGCCAGCCTTTCAAGAATTGGTACGCTCTTTTCTTGAAGGGCCCTAAGTCGAATTGGTTCGAAAATAGTTCAGTGGGCAGCTGGTTCCACATAGTGGTGGTGCGCGGCAAAAACTGCCTTAGAAAACGCTCAGTTGTGGAACGACGGACGTCGAGGTGATACGGGTGGAATTTCGCATTTGTAATCTTTTGAAAAAATCATAGTCTAGGTCACGAAACTCCCTTTGCACCTTTTTACTGACTTCAGTAAAAAGTTCGTGACTCTTTTAATCACAGCGTCAAAACAATTTGTTAGAAAGAGATGAAACAGTATTTTAGTTAAAGGAGTGGAATAACACTGATTTAGATTTTATTAGTCAGGGGTTAATTTTGAATTAAATAGATAAACATAGAAAAACATTATATTTATTATTTGCTCACCCGTGATTTACATCGCAAGTCAAAACGTCGTTATATATCGAAAAATAATTGATTTTTGATATTAGATTAACGATTGTGCCTAGGGCAAATATTATTTTAATTCAATTATTAAATATAAGTAAGCTGTCAAAAATAAAAGTTTTTTAATTAATTAGCTGTCTCAGCGAACTTCGTTTCGCCTTAATATTTGTTTTTTGAAGTTATACTTCTTTAGGCGCATTACGAAAAATTGATGAGAGTGAAATTTTACGATGCGCGCGCACCGTGACACAAAATTAACAGAATGAAGCCCCCGGAAGATGCTACGGCATTGGACACAATTTAAAAACAACATTCGAATAATAATAGAATTTATGTTACACTTAATGTAAGAGAATAATAATAAATATTTATTTATTTAATTTTTCAAATGTAAACTGAACTTTATTGACTATAATGACTCCTGTTCCAGTCCTTGATTATTTAATTGTAATTAATTATTTGCATGCAATCAAAAACGTATAACTTCTTACGCGCGTACATAAGTACACGCACCCTTTTTTTTTACTTAGCCTACCTTTTTAGTAGCAACATACCAACAGTTGTAAAATTATGCTATGCTACCCCATAGAGACTGTTCGCTTTTCCGGACTAAAATCCTAAATACTAATTTACTCGAATTGGTCCCGCCGTCCTTGATTTTTGCGCTTAGCATATTATTAATAATGTATATTGCGATTCATTTTTGACGTGATAACGTCTTTAAAATCGTTTTAGTCGGGTGACATGTTCAGAAACTTGTGTCACACCAAAACCTCACGAGCGCGATCGCAGGTATAACGAGAGAGAGACGGCCCGATCTCCCGTCTCATGTCGAGCGCTGCCAGTCATTCCGTGAATGTATGAAGAAAAATGTATATCATAGTCGAATAAGTAAACTTGTCATTTTACACCCGAAATTTATCATTAAAAGTGTGAATAAAACGATAGATGTAATTTAAAATTTGAAAAAAATTTTATCTTCATTAATTCCTTACTTCCCAAAAACTTATATCACCAATAAGACGTTATCACGTAAACATCTCGATCGTAAACCTACTTTACAAACAACGAATATTTTTTTTTTTACTTTTTTTATTTAGCCAGGAAAGCCAGCCAGGAAGAGATCGCTCAAGTAGCCGCCCGTTACACCATGTTTTGTTAAGTTTATTGTTTATATTATAATTTAATCTTTTGCAAAAAGTGTGAAAAATAAAGAATCTATTGCGTTGTTGTAACCTCATTGTTATTTATTAAGTGATATAAACCTTGGTATTTTCGCGTAGACGGTCGAATGTGAAGGTCAAACGATCATCGCCCGCTTACAAATTAAAGATCAATGCTGTCTATGGATTTAGATTATTGCTCCATTATTAATGCTAATTGAATACTTATTTGTTCATTTTATAAACGTTTGTAAGTCTGCATTAGCTGGATTTAATCTTTAAGCTCATTTAAATGAGTACATCTTATCTTTTTATGGCATAAATACAATTTGAAAGAGAGACAGAACTAGTTTCGTTATGAGTGCTGTTTTTTTATCAGGAGGCCAACAATCCCAAGCCCATGGACACTCAGTGGGTGCATTGGGGGCCTTTGAGTGAGGAGTATGCTCTCAGGTAAGACCCCCACCGAGAACTGATTCCATAGTTCTTAGTTCGCAAAATAAAGTTTCTTATGAAGCGGACCTTGGAAGGCTTCGACGTCCATTGTTTCATAACTGAGCGTTTCTTAAGGCAGTTTTTGCGGCGCACCACCACTATGTGGAACCAGCTGCCCACTGAAGTATTTCCGAACCAATTCGACTAAGCGTCCTTCAAGAAAAAAGCGTACGAAATCTGTCAATAAATCTCTGGCATTGACTGTCCATTGCCCATATTCTTAAAAAAAACAAAAAAGGTGACCTCTTTACTGACGCATAACCCGAGACGAATTCGCTTCCTCGTAAAGTATCGTGTTGGGAAGTAGACTTGTATTAGTAAAAATTTATTCATAAATATTCATGGTCGTCGGTTCCTGGCTTTGATTACCGGCAAAACATTGTAGCTCAAAGCACAGATGACTGATTAATTGAAATACACGGAAATTTCCGTCCCATTTGGGGGAATCAAACAAAGTACCTGTTCTGATATCTGCACAGGAACAACAGTGAGCATGGCAGCGTCGTATGCGCATCCTAACTCGTTGCACGCAAAGCATTGAACGATTCCCGCGTGACGCTTTTCAACGTGGTCTATGTAGAGATCCGAGTCTGAAAAATTAATGATTTTAATATTTAAATTAAAAAAAAATTTAAGTAACAATTAGTTGAAATTTAAAAAAAGTAACAAATTAAATAAAAACTAATAAATTAATAAATGACTGGCGCTACAAACTTTTTTAAGTATGGGCCTTAGATTTCTATATCTGTTTTATGATCATTTGTCAATCTAATAGACAAGAAGGTGACCTGTGCCCGGCACACGCCTTCAACTTTTGGTCTAAGGCAAGCCGTTTTCCTTCACCGTTTGAGCGAATGTTTAATGCGCACATAGACAGAAAGTCCATTGCGGCTTAGCCGGGGTTGAACCTACGACCTCAGGGAAGAGAGCCAACACCTCTCTTATAAAAAATAACTAAAAGAGAGAAAAGAGTACCCTGTACTAAAGTAAACTTTGTAGATTTACTACAGAGTACTGTAGTAAATCTACAAAGTTTGGACCCTCACTGTTGCGATACTCAAATGTTGAGGGAGGAAAGTTTAAATAAAATCTATGGATGTTACTGATCTATATAGTATTTAAAAAAATAGTCTCGCTACCCCGTATTCGCCTCAAATTTCTGTTTATGTTTACTGATATTTTTCGTTAATATACCTTCTGTGCCTAACACATGCTGTCGACTTTTTGAGACTAGGGTTCATACCCTGTCTAGGGTCTAACTTCACAGAGCAAGTAATGCGCCCGTGAAATGAAAAGTTCATTGCCCAGCCGTAAGTTGTAATAATTAATACATTCCTAATTAAATTTCTATTAAATAATACTTCTTAAATAATATAAACGCAAAGAATAATTTACGATGTTTTGTGCTTTTAAAAATGGCAGGTTGCCACGACTGCGTGTGTCGTCAGTTGTCATCTGTCAGTTGTCAGATGAAATATTGACATTAACGCGCCATCAATTGGCGCGAATCAAAATATCGATGTGTGTAAATAATCTATGCGTTCAAATCTGTTTAAACAGGTTAACTTAAATGTACCCATGCGCAAATCACAATGAATTGGCAATGAATACACAAAATCAATAAAATTGTGGGCGTTTCATTGTGATTACTCGGAGAACAAGTTTGATTCAGCAATATTTCTTGCTAAATTATGTAGTATTTTGTATGATAATCCTAATTTAGTAGTATCAGCGGCTGAACTTAAATATTTTATATAGAAAACACTCTTTAAATTAGTGGTTGCCTGGAAGATCTTAAAAGCGATAAGGCCGCCAATTGCTCTCTTTTTCATTTAATTATGTCAATTGTATTATATTTCCGTATGCAACGAAGTGTTAATAAATAAATAAATGAAGTTTAAGGTATTAAGGTAACATTTAAATTCGAAACTTAACGCTGAGTGTGGCTCTAGTGTGTCAAGATTGATAGATTGTAATTTATTAAAATGATTTTATCATATTTTATTTCATTTGAATGGAATATAATTTATTACATAAATATATGTTTTATCAATATAAAGATATATCTTTAATTTGATTAGGTTTCATAAAATGGTCATGTCACTTCTGATATAGTCTATTACGTGTCATTATGTCAATAGTCAGATGACATTTGCAGTTCTTGACTAAAAAAGGAATTCAGTCCGTAATTATTTTTTATTAACCAGACAATACTATGTCTCGCCTCTGAATTGTAAAAGTGTTGACTGAATTAATATGAATCAGATTTCGTTAAACTCACCAGTAGCCCGAACGCCTTTCCCACTTTCAATGACTTCAGCGTTTAAAATCCAATGGACTGCAGGTGGTGGTTGGCCATACAGCCTCCCACAAGCAATGTGCGCACTTCCGCCTTCGCTGGCGTTCACACTTCCAGCTGAGCCTTCCCAATGCGGAGGTTGTAGGGCAATCGCCTTCCAAGAGCGACGAATCCCATTCGCCGAACACGAGTATATGCCCTGAGGAAAAAATCAGTTGTCTGTAAAGTCGGTTTACTGATGGAATGGTTGCATTTTTACAAAAGAAAATTTTAATTTTATTTGTTTGATAGATATTTTGTATGGATATAGAGAAGGAGGTAAATGAAAATCACAATTGAATTGATCAAGTTACATTTTTTTGTACGCATATTTATGCATTATTATATTGTATTTACAATTATGTCAATTTTAACGAACGAACGCTGCCGAACGCGGAGGCAGATTGTGCCTCTTTGTCGCTCGTTCCGCGCTCTCGCTTGCACTTCAAGCCTTTAATGGAACGCCTCAGAGCGAGGTAACGCCGCATGCGTCATGTTTTTTTGTGAGTGCAGCCGGCTCCATCAAATTATAAGACGTTGTCACGTCAAAAACCTTTAATCAATACACGTTTCATCGTCGGTCGCCGGTCAACAACTGAAGGTTTTTATGACAGTGTTGGCCGGGGATCACCACTATGTGGAACCAGCTACTGAAGTATTTCCGAACTCGACTGAGAGTCCTTCAAGAAAAGAGCGTACCAAATTCTTAAAGAACCTGCATTGCGAGCCTTCTGGCAATGTAAGGGTCCAAGGGCGGTATCACTTAACATCAGGTCAGTCTCCTGTCCGTTTACGTTTGTTATATAAACGTTTCTGTATAGAAAAGTGCGGTAAAAGTTTTCTTTAGCACTTTAACACTTTTTTAATGACATAATATTATTACACATTATACATTTTCAAATGACTACGACTGGCTCCTGACAGAGCGGGCATCATGCGCCCACCTCGTGTAATACTCGCATGTTATTAAAGTGAAACTTTTAGTACATCGTCTCAAACTTTTTCGTCTGTGTGTCGCATGTCGCGTGACGGTCGGCCGCGGAGTAGGAATAAAGTGAAAGGCGCTTGTCATAGCAGCCAAGGCCAATATGGCGGCGCATATAGTTCGCAGCAGCTGACCGTGTAGTGTATAGACTATTATTTAATATGTGTATATAATCTAAATAATTGTTAAGTATTATGTATGTCGTACTCTGTAAGACACAGAGTTCAATAAAAACATTCGTTGGAGACTTAGTCTACTTTTATTATTTCCCATTATCATTCCAATTTTCCAAGTATAAAATGATTGATAAAGCGATTTTTATACCCTTATACTATTCCAAAAAATTTTACTCTAATGTCTATAATGTGAAAAAAGTTTCATTTTTACCGTGGTTTCATAAAACCTCACAATGCTTTTTTTTATTCGTTTCATTTATATTTTATTTTAACCTACAAAAAGCGCAAACGCCCCATTTTGCCGCCCATCATGACATGAAACATGATGTATCAATAAATATTACAATTAATAAAAAGGTATTTAAAAGAGCAGTGTTGAGGTAGTGGTTTCAGCGTGAGACTCTCATCTCTGACGTTGTAGGTTCGATAGGGTTTTCTGTATGTGCATTCAACATTCGCTCGTACGGTGATGAAACCGGCATGCTTAAGTAGACCGGCATGTATCAGGCTGATCACCTCCAAACATCCTCCTTCAGGAAACAAATACATAAATCTGAGACCTGGATCTAGAAGGTTGTAGCGCAACTGGCTTTTTACTTTCACACAACTTTGATAAGCTTTATTTGTAGTAATTATTTTGTCTCCAATAGAATATCATACAGATATGATGTCTTTGATTAAGCGTATAAGATATTTCCGAGAATTATTCCTGTAATTCAAAGCATTCATGGCAGATGATTGAAATCGATACCATTGATGCCAACTGTGTTCTTGGAAGTCTGCTTTCTATATATCTAAAGCGTATCAAACCATGACTTATAGGAATAATTAAGTGATAAATTGTGTCAAAAAATTACCGACATTATTATGCGTCCAATTGACAAAAAGTTTTTTAAATCAATACATTTTTATGACTGATTCGTGGTCATTTTGTTTTTCTTATAAACAAGAGTTTATCAGCCTCCTGTGACTGACACACGCCGTCGACTTTTTCTGTCTATATTAGTGTTTTTTGTTTTGATTGTTAAGGGGCCAATTCGAATAATGGACTCGACGTCTTTCATTACTTTGAAAATTTAATTACTGTGTACAATTAATGTTTTGACGTGATAACGTCTTTAAAATCGTTTTAGTCGGGTGACATGTTCAGAAACTTGTGTCACACCAAAACCTCACGAGCGCGATCGCAGGTATAAAGAGAGAGAGACGGACCGATCTCCCGTCTCATCTCGAGCGTTGCCAGTCATTCCGTGAATGTATGAAGAAAAATGTATATCATAGTCGAATAAGTAAACTTGTCATTTTACAGCCGAAATTTATCATCAAAAGTGTGAGTAAAACGATAGATGTAATTTAAAATTTGAAAAAATTGTTATCTTCATTAATTCCTTACTTCCCAAAAACTTATATCACCAATAAGACGTTATCACGTAAACATCTCGATCGTAAACCTACTTTACAAACAACCAATATTTTTTTATATTAAAATTTATGTATGTTACTTGAAGGGGGCATAAGCGTTTTAAAGACGCTTAGGTAGGGGGCATGTCACAAAAAAGGTAGGGAAACACTGGTCAAAGCATGCGTGTTTCCTCACGAAGTTTTCCTTCACTAAATAAAGATTAGTTCCTTATAAATTTATCTCTTGCATTAAGTACACAAAGCCATAAATGCTTGAAATAATATCGTCAAATGTTGCATTCGTTCAATCCGCTTAGCAAATGTCAAGTGCTCACAACTCGGGTAAATAAAGACGCCTCAAATCGGCTTATATTCAACGCACATGTGGATCTTAAGTTATGTTTTCCTATATTTCTTATATTTTAGATCTACGAAAGCTCTATTTCAAAGGAATTGAAATTACGGTATTATTAAATAAAAGTACGTTGTTTTGGTGTACAGTAATGCCTTATATAACACGGTAGATTGGTTCTGCGTTATAGGAAACGCGTGTTAGATGTATTCTCGCATAGCACCCTTGTATGACCCCATATAACGCGTTATATACAAATGTAATGCAACTTATCTCGTTAAAGGGAAATATTATGAAAACCTATTTTACGAACAAATCATTATAAATGTCACAGTAATCCGTCCTATAACACTGTTCTGCGTTATAGGAAACGCGTCTTAGAAGTATTCTCGCATAACGCGCTTGCATGATCTCATATAACGTGTTATGTACAAATGATTCACGTTTAACATTTCTCGTTAAAGGGGATTTAAATCGAATATTAATGCTATGTTATGAACGAAACAGGTGCGTCAATATAAATCAGTACAGAAATATAACGTGTGAATATCCGTGTTATACGAAGGACTGAAATCGCGTAATATGTTATAAGGGGGTTTACTGTTTTTCAAATACTATTTATTATATGAAATAAGTTTTAGGAATATATTTGATTTGTTTTATTTTATAAAGAGATAGATAATCTGAAAAGCTTAAAGAAGTTAATGGTGAATATTGGGAAAAAGGGCTTTGATAGTACGCTCCTCTGTACTAACAATTGTTTATTGTAATATCCTTAAATGCAGGCGACTCAATCAAATCTAGCTGACCATTTCATGAAATAATCAATTTTATTATTATTTTTTTGTATTTCGTAATACAGCTAAAAAAATATAAATAAAAACAAACAATTACACTGATAAATGATTTATTTCTGTAAGTAAGTTTGTACAAACACTTTTACACGTCGAGCATATTTTTTTTTTAAATTAGATGAGTTCGACGTTTCCTATCTGACTACTCTGAGAAGAAACGCCGAAACAAACTCACTATAAATAAAGAAAAGGTTAGAATACATAATATTTACAAAAAGTTTCAATCATTTACAAAAGGGAAAAAAACAATAAAAATTATTCAATATATTTAACTAAGTAATACCTAACTTGGCTGTGTTGTGTGATGGTGTAAAAGTGACGGTATACGTGAAGATGTGTACGTCGTGTGCTCATGATGCAGGTGATTTTGCGCTATGGATATTCTTAATACTTCTTTTAACCATATTATCGGCCTATACAAATGAAATCAATGGATTCAAAACCCAACCCGGTTTTTTTTTAGTTTCGTACCTCATTTTCTGTAGTAAAAGGTGACACTGTGAGAGTGTGGTCATGTCTCCGAGGGAGGCTGGGTGATCCCTCCTTACTCCAAGTGACCTTCGGCGGAGGAGTGCCCACGGCCCCACACCAGAGCCGCAGTCCATCATCAGGACCCACTGGCGCTATGAGAACTTCTTTCTCGTATTTACCAACGTATTCTTCTGTTTCTAGAAATCTGTAGATACAAAATAAATAAATTATTAAGTTATAGACCGATTTACATTATCTTAGGGTGAGATCTATAGTCCGCACTTGGACTTTGCTCAGACTTACCTTACGAAAAACTTTGCTTAGTGTACACTAAGGTTAAACTATGATTTCGTATTTATAGACATTTTAACGGTTAGATTAAGCTAAGCCCAAGCTAAGACAGCAAATGTCAAAATACAAATTGATGTTTCATTTCATGCAATACTTTGTTTATTATCCTTTAAAAAAGTAAACAATAACAAATATTTAAACATCTAAAACGGTACACATATATCTTCAATTTATTGTTATTTATGTATTTATTTATTTTATTATTGCAATAACTAGAAATTTACGAGTAACCTTTAGAAAATGTATTTAAAGATGGCAATAATTTTGTTACGTAGAACGGATCGCATTGTTTTGGCAACAGCAACAGAGAACTTGTATCAACAATTCAAAAGTTTCAACCGCTTTTTCACTTCTCTGTTTCTGTTTGTTTGAGCATATAAATATTTATTAAAACAACGACTGGCTTTGTGACTTGGACCTGTACCGATCCCGTATACCTACTTAAGACCTACGCTTTCCTGAAGGACTGTGACGTTTTGTGTTTTGGCTTTGATACGAATTTTCAATATCGAAAGTGACAATGGAGAATATAGAGAGAGTTCTAACTTCAATAGAAAACATTGAAACGTTAGGAACTGCAGCCGATATGAATCCCCGTATGCCTAAGCTATATGTTCGGAACGAATACAACCAAAATCCTTTCGAGCTGTACAGTGAGAATGAATTTAAAAGAAGGTACCGTTTTTTTAAACACACGGTACTAAATGTGATCCTGCCACTGATAATTACAAACTTACAACCTTTTAATAACAGAGGATTGCCAATTCTACCGCAATTGCAAATACTTATTGCATTAAGGTTTTATGCAACTGGATGTTTTCAGGTAATATTGTGGTCATAAATATGTATTGTTTTTCGATTTGATATAGACAGTACTTTCAGATTGTCAGTCCAGTGGGCCAGAATGCGTCCCATGCTATTTTTGCTTGTTCTAGGTCACTATCGGACAAATTGTTATTGCCAGTTCACCTTACAGACAGCTATATTGGTATCCTTTGTTTTCTGACGGATCACCTCATTTCTAATTTGATCCTTCAGAGAAATACCAAGCATAGCTCTCCCCATTGCTCGCTTAACCAGTGTCAGTGATGTTTCTTCACCATGCATCATCATTGGCAGGACACACTGGTTGAAGACATTTGTCTTCTGACTTTCAGAAGCATAACATATATGTAACTAATAATTATTCCTTGAAATTACAGATGGTGTGTGGTGATTTGAACAGCATAAGCCAATCTTCAGTGTGCTTAATTGTAAATAAAGTTTCCGCAGAGTTGAGTAAATTACTTCCTAGATTTGTGAATTTTCCAAGAAATATGACCACAGTCAAAAGGAAGTTTGAAGAATTAGGAAAATCTAATACGCACCATGGCCTAAATAATATAATCGGAGCTATTGACTGTACCCACATTAAAATTAATAGACCCAGAGGTATCACCCACTCTGAAGCATACAGGAATAGAAAAGGGTATTTTTCTGTAAATGTGCAAGCTATAATAGGGCCTGATCTCGAAATATTTGATATAGTGACTAGGTGGCCTGGAAGTTCACACGACAGCAGGATATTTAGAAACAGCCAGGCGTATGCAAGACTGGTAAATGGTGAACTAGAAGGAGTTTTAGTAGGTGACAGCGGCTATCCAGCACTGAACTTCATGTTAACACCACTTTTGAATCCACAAACAAGAGCTGACAATAATTATAATTATTCTCAATTGAGAACTAGGAATATTGTTGAAAGGTTTTTCGGAGTGTGGAAAAAGAAATTTCCATGTTTGCAGAGAGGACTACGATCAAAATTGACAAATACCAGCAACATAATTATAGCTTGTGCTGTATTACATAATATAGGTATACAGAGAGGGGATGTTTATGACGATGGTGATTTTACTGATCAAACACCAGAAGTCGAACAACACAGAAACAATGAAAGATCTACTACAGGTCTAGCATTCCGGCAATCTGTGATTGCACAATTTAACTAGGTTGGTTTGGTAATAAAGAAAATTAAAACAAAAATTGTTTCATTTTAATCATTTATTTTCAGATTCTTTTTTAAACTGTAAAATTTCTAGTTCTAATTTATATTTATGTCGAAGAAATTCGATTTCTAACTGATTTTTTAGTTTCATGTGTTCCACTTCTATCTCAAATTTTTTTTTGTTGTTGTCTAACTCTTGCCACAGCAATTTTTTTTTAATATCCTCAAATGAAGTTTTATTTTTTCTGATCGCTGATGGTGTAGCTGATAGCTGAGAGGGTTCACTTTTAGTGGTGACCTCAACACTGGTTTCCGTTAACCCAGCTTCATCAGTC
The DNA here is from genome assembly GCF_905475465.1 of Pieris napi. Classification (NCBI taxonomy): domain Eukaryota; kingdom Metazoa; phylum Arthropoda; class Insecta; order Lepidoptera; family Pieridae; genus Pieris; species Pieris napi. The sequence continues at coordinate 8,488,868 of NC_062254.1, forward strand.
CAGTCCTGGCTTGTTCCCGGCTGAATTACAGATTCAAGTGTGGCCTCTATACTGGACACTCTTGCCCTCTTTGGTCTCCAGCTTTCACCGTCGTTGTCATAACCAGTACCAGCTATAAAAGTAAACAGTCAAATAAGTTATCATATAGGTATGTCTTTTATTGGTTAGAATAAGATAACATGCAGGTCAACTAATATACCTGTCCAGAAGTCTGGTAGGGGTGAGAACAGAGTGTTGTCACATACTTTGGGAGAGGCCTATGTTTAGCAGTGGATGTGAGTTGGTTGAAAATGATGAGGAATTATATCTTTGGGAAATGATCTTACCTTCTACTGTAGTTAATGTGTCACAGTCTATTGGCACATCTATTGATGGCATTATTTGTGGCATGACTGCAATCACTTGAGTGTCCATTGGCCCCATTTCAGGCGGTGCTGGTCCTCCTCCTGTCCTCTTCCTTTGGGCTTCAAGGGTTTTGGCATCCCTAGCTTTTGCCTTCATATTTTGCCACATCTTTTTTAATTGTTTAGAATCAGCCTAAAATCGAAAAAAAATTGTACTGAAATATAAAAGTTCATATGACAAACATGAAAATTTTATCAAACCAAAATTTACCACCAAGGTTACATTAGCATTGCTTTGGCTTTGGCTCATTCTATCCTTGTACCTAACTATACTCTAGTTATATATCTATCTTTGTAATTATCGTACAGCATATTGATATTTATAGATAGTGTATGTTGGTGGATTACTTACAGTATGTGACACGTTAGAGTTATTAAATTCTATTGCTAATTCTTCCCAAGCCTCGTGTTTCTTTTTTTGGGAAACGGCGTCCGTCTTCCTGTTCTCTAGAATGCCAATCTTTGACTGAACCAACTGTACAAGCAGTTGCCTCTCATATTCCGAGTAAGGCTTCTGTTTTTTTTTATCCATTTTTTGTGAGCGAGTCCGGTCCGAGTGAGAATAGCCGTGGTCAGTCGTTTAAGCAGGTACAAAATCCGTTGAGCAAGCAAGGTCGTCAGGTAATAAAAGGTAGAAGATTCAGGTAATCGAAAATAACGGTCAACGGATGTGAAGCGATTAGCGAGAGACGAAGTTGGTTTGCTTATATTATGTAGTTTGAATTTTGTTGTCAACATATGCCAGTGCTGCCAGATGACAGATACGATATCACACCAGTTATTTATAAGATCTCTCAAAAATGGGGTTGAACACTTATATAAATAATGTAAATAAACAACAATAGATACCATAATAATGTGTAATTATTTTATTTCATGCATTTCATAGGTATTTATCAAGCTCATTTAAAATTTCTTTGAATTCAAATTCTATTTTTCCCAAAGTCTATGGAACTCTGATACCAAATGGCAACACCGTTCATTAAAAACCGACAAAAATAAAAAGTCCAGTAAAAGATATGATGGTAGAGCAAATTTTAGGCCATTATTTTTGTTAGGCTTATAGTCAAAGTTTTTGGTAAGTCGTCGATTTCGTGGACTTGAGATTAAGCTAAGCCAACACTAGGGAGGGATTCGCAGTTTGCTCTATAAATACCGACTGTGTCTTAGCTCGATAGTTAAGTCAGAGTAAAGTCCAAGTGCGGACTATAGATCTCACCCTTAGTGTTTAGGATAGTACTTTAGTTGAAACATGTAAACGCTACTTGCTTTAGTAAACGCTACGCTAAAGAACTTGCCTTTCAAGTTGTACTAAAGCACTCTCCTAAACACTAAAATGTAAATCGGCCCTATTATGTAGTTTAGTTTACTTTTAGCGAAGTTAATATTCCGTTTAAGTAATATAAAAAAGGGCCCACGCCTCACAGGCGTAATTTCATTGATAAGGGAGGCTACTCGAAAATTATTTGGAAATTGAATTTCAGTTTTTCATTTAAATTTAACTTAACTTACTGTGTTTCGTTTACAATTTTCTAGTAATTTATTCCGAAAACCTATTAATTAAGTTTCTCAAATGAACAATTAATTTTTTTAAGTATTCAAGATTATGTATGTCATTTTAAAAAGGCTAAGGTAAAAAAATGGCATAAAAAAGGTTCGAAAACAATGGGCTTTATCTTTAGTATAAATGTTATATATAATTTTAATGTTAGCTGTATAACGATATTTTTGCTTGTATTACGGCTTCAGTGATGTATATACGTGGTGTACTTATACATATTATGACGATCACAACTCTTTCAAACTTTTTGAATCGTGATATCTCAAAAACGGTGGTTCTTAGGAAAAAAAGTATTTAGACATTTTTTATAGATAATTAACTGATCTACAATTTTTGTCAAAATTAATTTTATGATAAAACTTACAATTTTGCTGAAAATCGCGAAAAACCCATTTTTGTGATCTTTTACCCGGAGTAAATTTTTTTGCACGTGCCGGATCGATGAGGACTTTTCACATTTCCTTTATAATAGTGTATTGAGCAATCCTACCAATATTCAGCCAAGTGCGAATTATTGTAACCTTACCCCTATTTTTTAGTCTAATTTGACCGGATTATGTACGATTAAATAAATAATGTAAAATATAAATATTTAATATTCAGAAATTCCTACTGGGACTAGCTAAGCATTTTCTAATAGACATACATTATGAATCCACAGAACGTGCGTTCGACTCCAGGTACCACAGATTTTTCACATTTCGCGCGTAATGTAAAGGTAAACTTTGAATAAAAAAACTGGAATTTTATAAACCCAAATAGACTTGTATCAGGCACATTTGACTTTGATAAAAAAAAAAACGGAAAATCATAAACACAAAATATAGACTTATGTCAGGCACATTAGACTTTGATAAAAAAAACGGAAACTCATAAACACAACATATAGACTTATGTCAGGCACATTTGACTTAAAAAAACGGAAAATCATAAATACAAAATATAGACTTATGTCAGGCACATTTGACTTTGACAAAAAAAACGGAAAATCATAAACACAAAATATAGACGTATGTCAGGCACATTTGACTTTGATAAAAATAACCGGAACATCATAAACACAAATAGACTTATATCAGGCATATTTGACTTACAATCGTTGCGCAACAAATATCATGCGACATAAGATTAAATATAAAATGTTACACGGAACTGAAAAAACTTACCTAACTCCACCATTTCCCTCATGCTGCACCCTCAAGTATGTCCTCTCGGGAAGGTCGATGCTTTGCCCGCTAATCTCGTTGGTAGCGGCACATCCATAGGTTCCATCATCAGCAGCTGTCGCGTTGTGGATGACCAGCACACCGTGCGGTGTGTCCAGTTGTTTGCGAGAGCCCTAATTTGACACTCATTTAATATGTATGTGTGAAATAATAAATAAATCAGTGGAGATTAAACCTCTTTAGGTCTGGGCCTCAAATTTCTGTATTTATTTCAATCTCATTTATCAATCTAATAGACAAGTAGGTGCCTCCTGTGCCTGACACACGCCGTCGACTTTTTGGGTCTAAGACAAGCCGGTTTCCTCACGATGTTTTCCTTCACCGTTAAAGCGAATGTTAAATGCGCACATAGAAAGAAAGTCCATTGGTGCACAGCCGGGATCGAACCTACGACCTCGGGGATGAGAGTCGCACGCTGATGCCACTAAGCCAACACTGCTCATTTGTATGACATGACAGACAACAGCGCTATGAAGATATCGCTTTTAGGCGTAAGAGAGTATCTGCGCAAGTAGTAATTCTTTTCACGGTCTTATTTATATACGTAAAAGCTCAAAATAAAAACCGTTTTAATTACAAACTTAATTAAAAAAGATATAAAAAATAGTTTCAATTTTAAAATAATGTACCAAGAGTCAGAAGCGTTGGAAAATCATTTTTTTTTATCTTTTGTCTTCTTCATTAATTAGTAACGGGAATGGAATAAATATCAAAAGTATTTAAACATTAATAAAATCCACTAATGTATGTTTAATAACATTCCAACAGCTTACCTTGCCATTCTCCTTCCACCAGCTCAACACTGCCGGCGGTTCAGACTTCGGCTCTTTACAATGCAGTACCACGGTGTTATGCAATGGTGCAGTGATCACACGTTTCTCTGGCGTGTTCTGGGTTAAATCCAGTCTGGCAATGGACAGCTTTGCCGGTATCGATACCAGGCTAATTGCGCCGTACCATATTACACACTGAAAACATCACGGTTATATTTTATTTTCAAATACTTATGAATATATGTTATACAGAGGATATCTATACTAATATTATAAAGAGGAAAGATTTGATTTTTGTTTGTTTGAAATGAATAGGCTCCGAAACTACTGGACCGATTTCAAAAATTCTTTCACCGTTGGCAAGCTACACTATTCCCGAGTGACATAGGCTATGTTTAATTTAAAAAAAAATAGGGATGCTTACTAAAACTTGAATAATCTAACCCAAGGTGTAAAAAAATAAACATAAAACTTCCTTTAATCGCGTGCGCTGCGAAAACTATTAATGATAGAACAGAATGATGTATCAAAATTTTTCAGGACACATCACTATCTATAAAAAATGTCGCAACAGCATGTCTCTATCTTTTATAGTAACGTCACAATAAGTGTCCTTTTATTATTATTTTTTTTAATTAAAATACCACCGCTAGAAAAGGCTCTTTATTCGTATTGATCAAAATAAATACCAACGTTTCACATAAGCTACAATTTAATGGCATAACCACCAAAAAAGCATGGTGGATTGGTGTTCTCCTGCCGTTTCTCTTGAATAGTTTACTATGTACTATGTAATATAACAAAAATCTTAGCCACAGCAACGCTTGGCCGAGTTTACTAGTATATATGTGTAAAAATGACATGAGAACTTAAGAAAGCAGAGCTCTAACCAGATCCATGCAACTTCCTCACAATCGAGTAGCCCGCGATGCAAAACCACTCACCAGGGGACTCTTTGTATTGAAGTCGCATGGGTCCGCCAAGCATCCGCGATTTTTTTTTTTTAAGACGATTCACACCAATTGACCTAGTCCCATGCTAAGCTGGTGAAGCTTGTGTTATGGGTACTAGGCAACGGATATACCTACATACATATTATAGGTAGATAGACATATAAATACATATACTTAAACACCCAAGACCTAATCACAACACCAAATGCTCATCACATATATTTTCGTCTCAGCCGGGGATCGAACCCGGGACCCGTGGATTCGCAGTCAGGGGTACTAACCACTAGACCAAATACCAATACACTTTCAATAAACAATTATGTAGGAGTAAAGAACATAATAATAATAGCAAATAATGAATAGAGCAAGGTTGCTAAAACGATTCGGCGGAAAGGTATTATTTATACAGATTCTGAAAATGATAATATCGCAGGTGATCGAGTGACGTTTATTAAAGTTCATTATTCTTCATAATTTATAATTAATATTGCTTCGGTTGAAAGAGTGGGCAGGCTAAAAAGGCGGGCTTTGCTATAGAAATAGCAAAAACGACTCAAAGTCAAAAATTATTTATTCAATAAGGTAACACAATGTACACTTATGAACGTCAAAAAAGAAATATGTATTAAATGCTTTTAATTTTACATTTACTGCCAGTTCCCAAATCAAGGGCGTAGAACGGAATATAAGAACTAGCAAAAAACTCTCCGCCACTCTTTTTAATCGCCAAGTTTTTTTTGTTTTACACAACGTTTGTAAGGAGCTGCCACCATAACACCATGTTTGACATGATATCTTAAGTAATTAATAACAAAAAACTAAGATTTGTCCTCTATCAGCAGGAGGCATGGTGAAATAGGAGCACGGACTTACATTCTCGTGGAAACAACACGCAAACACATAGTCGAAACAACTAACATCACCGCATACACGAATTCAAGTACGACCAGTCACCACGTGAGTATGACGCATGGCCAGCCATCGGCCCCTTCGCCATATTTTAGGGAGAGAGACAACTCGACGCATGGACGCCGCCACAAGCAATCACATTTAAGCATGACGATCCTTGAAATGTGAACTTGGCTACATAATAAAACAATACTGGAAGACTATTGGCGAAGAGCGACATCTGAGAGTTCTTCGAGGAGTCAAGAGGGGTCCATATCTACAGGCGACTAAAATTTCAACTAACATTAAGCTATAAATAGACACTAAACAAATTTTAATAATAATAATAAAACTTTATTCATGACAGAAATATGTATGTGACAAAAAAGATCTGACGCTAGTCACAGGGAGTTGTTGTAGGTTTTTACACGCTTTATATTAGCTTCACCTGTATGTATGTATGTATGTAACCGACTCCTTCGGACTCGATTTTGACCCACTTTAAACGGACAGGTTTAATTCAAACTTTGTACACTTATAAAGAATCAGCGACAGTATAATAATTTCATAGGTTTATCTCAAAAACAATGACATTTTTTTTAAGTCCACAAAGCAATACGATTAAATTGAGACAATACGTATTGCTGCTAGGACTAAAATAATAGAATAAATAATAATAAATATAGTTTTTTTAAACTATATTTATTTTATATGTAATTCTACTTATGGATACGGAAATAATAATGGTATCATTATTATTGTACCGAGGAAGTAGTCGGAACTCCGGCTGTCCACCAATGGACTTTCTATGTGAGCATTTAACACTCGCTTGTACGGTGAAGAACATCGTGAGGACACCGGCATTTCTACACCCTCGGCGTGTGTCGAGCACAGAAGGTTTATCACATAACTGCCTATTAAGTTAAAGGAATCACGAAACAGACACATAAATCTAAGGCCCAGACCAACTGTTGTAGTGTCATTGGATTGCCAGAGTGCTAGGAGGATCGGCTCTTTCTTAAAGGGTATTAAACTAAATCAAGTTCGGGAATTAGTCCAGAATTGGGGAAAAGCAAAATTTCAATACATTTGGTAAACTGTGAATATTTAAATGGTACGTAATGAAATGCGAAATCTAACGTTGAGATAAATATTCGCCTTGGGGGTATTCCTAACGGGACTAAATTCTGGTTTCCGAGAATAATTAATCTTAGCCAAGTTTTCAGTCTATTGTAAACTTATGTTAAAACATCGAAATAATTATAAATTCATTCATTTGCTTATATTTAAGGCTTTATCAAATAGAATATTTTGTTAATTACACGCAAATAACGTAAGGAAATTTAAATACGCGATGAGATTACGAGCCGTAATTAGTCAATATAGTCCCGACATACACATATGTGTTTCGTCCGCTATGGACTCCTAAACTACTGAACCGATTTCAATCAAAGTGTGCAGTTTGATCTAACTTAAAATATAGGACAGCTTACATATTACTCTACTGTACGCGTATATGTCACTGAACTCCTCTTAAACGGCTGCACCGATTTGAATGATTTTTTTGTATGCGTTTGGGTGGAGCCCTGGATGGTTTTAGATTCACAAATCAGCCCGGCAGATGGCGCTGCTGTCGGTACTTTAATACTTTGTTCAATATCCTAATCTCCTGAAATATCATCAGAACAACGTCTTTCGGGTCCGCTAGTAGTAATAATAAAGTCTCTTTACAAATGTTGAACAGTAGGTACATAGTTTAGCTTTATTATATACATTTTTTTTCTTGTTACTCACTATCCTAACTTCCTTCACAATTGAGTACTTGCCTATTAGAGAAAACAAATGATCACGAAACAGACACACGAATCTGAGGCCCTAATCTAAATGGTTGCAGCGCCACTGTTGTTGAAACTTTTAACCTTTTTTTTTTTAAAAAAAGAACGCATTATACAAAACTATTTTTAACTACGGTACGGTTAAAAATAATAATTTTAAAATTGACAAATTATCTTTAAACATAATATGTAAATCAATTAGATATTATATTTAAAGACAATTAAACATTGATTGCACATAAGTATTGTTTTGCAAATAACTCATGTTGTTAACTTTAAACTTGTAATTGATTTACAACCATTAATAATTATGAATTGATATCTACAAATTAAATTAAACGTTGACAAGTTTAATTTGTTTGTCTTTTAGTACCTAGTTACAATGTCACACAGATACCCAAATAGCACCGTAAGCGTTAATGCAATCAATGCTTAGTCTTATGATTCCATTGTGTTCCACGAATCAAAGTTATCATGTAAGGGGTTTTAGCTGTAAGATTATAATTATATTAAAAGTAGTCTAATATCGGCCACCATAGTGATAGGGTCTTGCATCGACCACCTTAGGATTAGGGTCTAACATCGACCAACTTAGAATAAGAGTCTCGTATCGACTATTAGTTAAGAATATTTAGTGTAATTTACTTAATAAAGTTTTCCTTTTTAAAAAAACCTTTGATAACCGTCGCGATTTGACTGGCGCAGCCGGTAGGATATCCGTCGTGATCCTGTGCCTGTGAAGACTTAAAATCAGTCTGAGTGTAGGGTTGCGCGTGTGTTTTTACGCATTAAACGGATATTTTACGACCAAACAAATAAGTCATTATTGATCGCGTAATTCGACGGTAAAAGGTAAAAAGTGAAAGAAGCAGAAGCAGTTATAAATAGAAGAAATGGGTTGCAGACTTATGTGAGTAAACCTCTTCGCATTCCAACCTGTCCCATTTTATTTCCGTTTGACTGTGTATTGTGTAAAATAGATTTAAGTTATTTTAAGTTGATAAAGATTTTAATTGAAATAAAAAGAGAATTATATTGAATTATTAAGTAAGTAAAGAAAATAAATTTATATTATTTTTAATTTTTATTGTAATAAATAATTTTTGTTAAAAAAAATGCAAGAAATACGCACTATTCCAACTGATATTCTAAATATTATACCTAAGTTCGATGGGGAACAAAAACTACTAAATTTATTTTTAAATAAAAGTGAGTATGTCATTAGAGCCTTTAGGCCAGAACGTCCGAATATAGCACAAGATATATACATATTTCATGTTATAACAAGCCGCCTTAGAGGTAAGGCAAGTCACTTGATTAGCGAGAGACAAGATATCAATAATTGGGAGGAGCTAAGAACAACTCTTATCCAACATTTCGGAGATCCTAGAACTGAAGAATGTATTTCGATTGAATTAGAAAATATTAAAATTAATCAAGGCGAGTCATATTTAAGCTTTTGTAATCGAATCCAAAGCGTCCGTAGCACATTATTTTCAAAAATTAATTTAATAGAGGACGAGAATATTAAGAACGCGAAGATGAATATATATAACCATACATGTTTAAATGTTTTCCTTTTCAATTTGCCCGAAGATATGATACGCGTTGTCCGATTACATAGATGTACAACTCTAGAAGACGCGCTCAGTGTAGTAATGGAAGAAGTAAATTTCCTTAACCAATATAAATCACGGAGTGTTAATAGACAAAAATATACTCAAAATATTAATGAAAAAAATAATTTAACACAAAATAATTTTCCACAAAATAATTTACCACAAAATAATTTATCACGAAATAATTTTCCACAAAATAATTTTAATAAGTTTAATCAATTACCCCAATACCAAAATAAGCCTCCAATGAATTTCAAATTCGGAATACAACCACAACAACAACCTCAAGGATTTAAACCTAATTTCTCTAATTTTAAATTCGGTACCAACCAAAAGCAAGGGATATATAATCCTAATAATCCTAATAATTCACAATTTAAGTTTGGTGGTGGACCACCTCAATTTGGATACAGGCAATTCCCCCAAACAACGAATCAACAACAATTTAAATTTGGTATTCCACAAAATCATCAACCAAAACCGGTACATAGATATGAAAACGATGTATCGATGCGAACGGCGCCTCAAGCTAAGCCAAATTTTATGACACCAAGAACATCAAATAATTTATTTTATACAAATTACATGAACGACGATATGAATAATTATACACACGAAGATAATTATCCCTATGAATATTATAATATAGATCCGAATGATTTTACACCAGATAATTATTGTCAATTAGAACAAAATTCAGAAGAAGCGGTTGACACCTCAGAACCTGAAAATTTTCATACACAAGCCTCAATAACCGACAAACCGAAGTAATACAATTAAATCATCACGGTGCTTTAAAGTTGCCACATATTGAAATTCCCGAAATAAATAGTAAGTTTATGATAGACACAGGTAGTTCACGATCCTTTATAAGTCCTAAAATAGTAAATAAGTATTTGTCAGAATTTAAATATTATGAGCCATTCGAAGTCGTGAGTACACACGCACAGAGTCACCATAACGAAGTAATTTATATACCCCTCTTTAAAACTTTTTGTAGTACAGATTATCATAAATTTTATATCTATAATGTGGATAGCGATTATGGCGGTTTAATAGGATCAGACTTATTAAAACAACTTGACACTAATATAGACATGAAAAATCAAATTTTAAGAACTCGTGACACAGAAATACCAATTATTTATAGTCCACCTTTTGGCATTCATGTTGATGCACGATCTGAAACTCGTGTTAAGGTTCCTGTTAATCTTCCTAATGGACAAGCAATATTAAATTCAATTAATTTTGGTAAAGGTATAAGAACACCATCTGCTCTTGTAAAATGCGAAAACGGTTATGCTACCACTATAATACAGAATGCAACTGATAAAAACTATAAAATTAAATTCACTAAACCTCTAATGGTTACAAGTTACAATAATTTGTGTTTTGAATATAGAGATATTTTTTACAGCGAGCATATACCATTAAGTTTTTCTAATCAAGTTAAGCATAGAACTCGTATTAAAATAAATGCTTTAGGTAAAAACGATAAAGATAATCAATCAATGAAAGTAAATGTAGGAAACTCTGATAGAAATCTTGATTACTATATTCAAGAATTAACCGATTCAATAACACGATTAGGACAAAACAACCAAAGTAAAGAACCTGAAAATGATAACAGTAACTCTATGTCTTTTTCTGAAGTATCTAAGTCTATTCCATCTCGAGTTAATTCCAGGTCATCATCACGCACATTAACAATAAACTCTAGTACAGATACAGCACATTCTGCTGAAGATATGGATACTGATGGCATTCCCATACTTTACGAAGCTATAGATACAAAACCAAACCAAATATTAATATACCCATGGTTTAAAAATGAACTTTCAGTTAAAATTCGTTCACATCCCAAGCAAAAGATTTTAGAGGTTCACTTACCCCTAGATAATTCCGAGTTAATAAAAAAATTTCTTAAAGAATATATTAGACCCAAAATTAAATACTTTATCTATTACGAAAATAAAGCACACCGACAATTATTCACACAAGTATTAATTTCATTATTTAGAAAAGAAACCGTAAAGCTTTATGAATGCACTGAAAGAGTAATTAATGTCACTGACGAAAAAGAACAAGAGGAAATAGTAATGAAGTATCACGTAGGCAAAACCTGTCACCGAGGTATTAAAGAAACAATTTCTCATTTAAAACGAGTTTATTTTTGGACAAATTTAGAAGAAACCGTAACCAGTTTAATAAATTCATGCGACACTTGTAAACGTATGAAATACGATCGTAGACCATTTAAACCTCAATTACAACTTACACAAACTCAATCAAGACCTTTTCAAGAATTATTTATAGATTTATTCTCCATAGAAGGAAAATATTACTTAACCATATTAGACGCATTTAGTAAGTTAGCACAAGCTTTTGAAATCCCAGATAGATCAACACCTGAAGTAGTCAGGGCACTTATAAAGTATTTTTCATTCTACGGCGTACCTACTAAAATCAGTTCAGACCCTGGTTCTGAATTCAATAATAAACTCATGAAAGACTTAATGACATTATATAAAATAGACATTCACATAGGCACCCCTAACAATCCAAACTCAATGGGATTAATAGAACGATTCCATTCCACAATTTTAGAAATATATAGACTTGCGAAATATGAACATAAATTCACAGATGCTACATCAGTGATGACTTATGCTATAATGGTTTACAATCAAACAATCCATTCAGTAACAGGTCTCACTCCGTTTGAAGTAGTATTTGGTCACACGGAAAATAACAATCAATTCAATTTAAATTTTGATAAAGAATATACTCAACAACTAGTTAGGGATCATGCAAAAAGAACTCACTACTTATACAAATACTTAACCGATAAAATAGGAACTAGGAAAGAAAAAGTTCAACAAAGTAGAGTAGGAGAAACTAATTTTGATTTAAATGAAGGTGATAATGTTTTTATTAAAGGCATAAATCGACGTAGAAGCAAGGATAAGCCCAGGTATGAAAAAGCAAAAGTTAAGGGTAAAATAAAAAGAAATGTAGTATTGGTAGAAACTAGCACAAAAGATAAAAACGTTCCAATAAAAGACATAAAACGTCCCCCACAGGTTCGTCCTGCTAGTGACCCAAGCAGTAACGATCCGGGCCCTTCAACTTCAAAAGGTTGAGAAGAATCCAGGCGTTCTCCCTCTTAGAGAAGGAACCGCTATGATTACGTATGATAAGTGGATAGTAATTAAGACATTAGATATTAAACTTATTAAGGAAGAATTAGAATTTAATATGCATAGGTATATAGAACTAAATAGAATAGTAGAATTACAGTTAAATACCAGTAGTCCTTCGTTAATATACTTCAATGATGTTAAGCTTCAAGTTAATTATATGTTAAATATCACATTGAACAAATATTCAGAAATTGTACCAATTAATAGACAGAAAAGAGGACTCATTAATCCTTTGGGATCTCTAGTTAAAATGATAACAGGAAATTTGGATAACGATGATGCTATTAAATATGACAACTTAATAAAAAAATGTAAAATCTCGTGAACATTCTCTGGAAAAGAAAACTACTATCCGAAATGATAAGACTTGTTGCAAACTCTACTATAAATATTACAAACAATATCGAACAATTAAGTGATGCAATTAATAAAATTAATAAAAATATTAAAGACATTTCAATTATTTCACATGTTAACCAAATAACACATATCTATAATTCCTTCTTACATAATTTTCAAATAATTTACACAAAATTGACCGAGATTGAAAACATTTTAGCATTCAGTAGAATGGGCGTATTACATCAATCTATAATTAATACTAATGAACTCATTAATGTACTTAGAATCATAGAGAAAACAGATAAGCTGATATTTAAAGTAATTCCTGAAAATATTGTAAGAATTGAACAGTCCATGACATTGAAATCGTATTTTAAGAACAATGTTATTACTTTAGTATTAGAAATACCCTTAGTTAAGAAAGAAACTTATTTTTATTATAAAATTGTACCCTTACCTATCACCCAACCTGAAACAAACCTTACCTTAATAATATTACCCAAGTATCCTTACCTTATTGCGAAGGGGTTGAAAGCGAAATCGCTGTCGACACCATGTAAGAATATAGAAGAAGAAATATACCTCTGTGATGAGCTGCAGACCATGGTACCTGTTGAAGACACCTGTATCCTGGACCTAATGAAATATTCTCACAACGTCTCTTGCAAACAAATTCCAATAGAATTCGAAGAAATTAAAGTAGAACTTTTACAGATTAACCGATGGATAATCTACTCTAAATCACCTGTTGATCTGATTAGAACCTGTGATAATGAAATTTTACATTACACTCTCATAAATACTTACTTATTAACCATAGAAGATAAATGCCAATATAACATTGCAAATCACAATTTAAGAATACATAGCAGTAACGGTGAGAAGCTTATATCTCAAAAGCTGCCGCTAGTAAATTTACCTGAAAATTTGAAGATCAGTATCCAGAGCAACATTAATCCTGTTAAGCTGAATGGGGTTGATTTAACCAATTTAAAAGTATTATCATACGCCCTACAAAACAGTGAAAATCAAAGTGATAGTGTAGTGAAAACCAATAGTGTCAGTTTAGGGACAATAATTCTATATGTAATTTTAATTTTAAGTCTTATATCCTTTCTGGCATACAAAAAGATAAAAACATGTATAATATTTCAAGGCCGAAACCATCCTCCGAAAAATTGTTCTTCAGATGATTTCGAGCTTAAGGAGGGAAAAGTTACAATGTCACACAGATACCCAAATAGCACCGTAAGCGTTAATGCAATCAATGCTTAGTCTTATGATTCCATTGTGTTCCACGAATCAAAGTTATCATGTAAGGGGTTTTAGCTGTAAGATTATAATTATATTAAAAGTAGTCTAATATCGGCCACCATAGTGATAGGGTCTTGCATCGACCACCTTAGGATTAGGGTCTAACATCGACCAACTTAGAATAAGAGTCTCGTATCGACTATTAGTTAAGAATATTTAGTGTAATTTACTTAATAAAGTTTTCCTTTTTAAAAAAACCTTTGATAACCGTCGCGATTTGACTACCTACTTCGTTATTTGTTTCTTAGTATATTTATATACATTGAATTCTTAATAGAATTACGGAACATAGAATTTACAATTTTAACAAAGAATTTCCTTGAACAGTGTCTAGTGTATTATACTCTGAATATTACCTATAGACAAAAAACCACGGAGGCTAGAGACTAATAATTAATATAATTTTAAACGCACTTGGAGTAGGTTCTATTTTTTAAAAGGTTTTATTTAGCCCTTTGTTTAAATAATTATTATTTAAACAAAGGGCTAAATAAAACCTTAAACAGTAAAAACTTTTAAAAGTACATATAATTAACAACATACCTACCTATAAAATAACAAAAATAAAAACAAACATATTCTATATCTGTGTCTGTATAAATCGTAAAAGTTCAATATAAATTAATGGAATAATTATGTATTTACAAAACATCAAAAAGGCCCTTCTAGCATTTACTATGTCTGTGAACGAGCGTCTAAGAAATTATTACTATTCATTAGTCACATAATGCCTGTTCTAAAATCTATGCGACCTACTTGCACTTTGGTAAAAAATATTGTACATATTGTTAGAAACTATTTTTATTTTATTTAGTTTATTTTCAAATAATTTCATAACACGATGTACATAACTAACTTACTCTAAATTTTCTCGCTAAGTGAATGTAATTCTTTGAGAAATTAAGTATCTTTGAACCGAAACTTTTGAAATAAGTCGTATTTGGTACAAATTTTTTCGGAATATTTCGAGAAAAATCTTTCTGTGGTAAAACAAAAGTATGGTGCTCCGTCTTGGCACTGTTACTTAATATGATGAAGTTCTTGGGACATAAAGGTATGATTTTTTTTTAATCTGTTTTACATCCTCTACATGCATACATTAAGGTGTTCCTGGTGATGTGGAACTATTGTGGATTACTGTTATTCTTAAATTTATGTAAGCTGTGCCTTGGGATTTCATCCCATTTATTCGATCCTTTAAAGAATTTCAATTCGACACCCTGGTTTCAGAGATTGGAGCGTTCGAACCCCTTTATAATAAGAGTATAGTATAATGTTAATAAATAGACAACAATAAAATATTTGTTTATGATTCCTTTTATGAAATATTTCCTGTGGAACGAACCTGATATAAGCCATCAACCATATTCTCATTGACATCCACAACCAGCTTGGTGGACACTCCGTCATTTTCCCGTGCTGGTATCTCCTTCCACTGCCTCCAGTCTCCATCAGCAGCCTTCCACCTCCACTGTAGACGTTCTCCTGGAACTCTTACTGCGCACTCGAAGGTGACTTCATCACCAACCGGGGCTGCTACCGATTCAGGATATTTTGTGAACTCCATTTCAATTTCTGGAATGTTTGAATTTTATAGTTAGTTTTAAATTGTTTTTCCTTAAAACAGTGTTGAGGTTTTAAATAGTTTTTTTTTCAGTTTAAAACAGTTTCATACACAATGGTATCTAATATCATGGCCATACATAACCAACAATTCCCAATAAAATAATTATTATTATCGTTTTGTCTAGTCGTTTAGTAAAACGCGACATCAAAACATATCTGGAAATAATAAAATAAGATAAATACACTATAAATAAATTTAAATCACAACCAAAAATGACGAAATTCTAATATGTACTTCTATACGAAATGGCGCCAAAACACATTGCCGCGCTTTCGAACGCTGCCACAGATAAGTCAAAATTGCAACATGATATACCACAGAGATGGCGCTTGAATATGCGTTCGAATCGCGAAAATGATGACACCTCCTTGGTGGGATTAATTGTTATGACGTATTCTAGTCGAGGAATAAAAAATAGCAATATTTCGTTGCTAAAGTATTGTTTGGGTATTAATTATGTACGTGAATATATATGGAGATATGATTGGCAATAAGTCAAGTCGATTAAAAAAGGCGGCACGACCGTACCATCCTTTTCTTGAAACATTTCAAGCCATTCTCGACCCCCTTAACTTCGTTGTGGATAAAATTTGAAGCCATTGAGTAACTAAGCAGACATTGAATCAGTAGTTGGAGTATTATACCTAGTCAAAGTTTCTTAATTTTGTCACCCACTCACTGACGTAAAACCGACTGACCGATCATCAAAACTTTAAGTTATTTCTAGCAGAAAGAGGAGCTTGTAATTAAGAATTCATTTAGTATTTAGACCAGTGATTCCCAACCTTTTTTGTGCCATGCCCCACCTTAGCCTTACTAAAATTCTTATGACAATTTCAACATACGTAATTTTTATATAAATAACTCAATTGTTCACTTAACTTAAATAGGAAGAAATTACTAGGAAATTGTTAACGAAAAACAGTAAGTAAATTCTAAATAAATTTTATAAATTTTTGTATAACACCCCATAGCAATAGAATTGAAACCTTTTGGGAAATCTCCACGTTGGGAAACACTAAGTAAACTATAAATCAAGGAAGATTTTTTTTTTTTTCAATTTTGCTCCAGTTTTCTAGACGGTACACCAACTGCCTTAATAATTAAGGATTGCAATGAATGATCAGTCAGGTCTATAATATATAGAATGCAGAGTATTTAAAGTAGAAGAGGTACCAGAAAGGAAAAAAAGTAGGACTATCTAAAAAAAGAACTCGTATGCAATCGATCCTACCGTAAAAAATTGTGAGAGCCATGTCGTTTAATTTATTTAATCAGGGATCTTTGTCTTATGTTATTACGTTATTAGCTAACCTAACAACATCTTATAACATATCGATATCAAAAATGTTGTATGTTTTAAATAAATAAATTGGCTTGGCACTCGCACTAAACAATCTCATTAAATAGAATATGTTTAATTGTGAAATGCATGCGTTACGAATTTTGCGATATGAAGGTAGATAAGTGTAATTGCTATTTGATTTTTCTATTTGGCTATTCAATTGTTTAGATTATTTATTTCTCATCTTTCAGAATATAATTTCTATTATTTAGGCTTAATAATCAATTAATTGTATTTTAGGTACGTAAACAAACTACTATTTTAAAAAAATATCTAAACATCTTTGAGCCATTACATTGGTTTGTTGACATTAGTGTTAGATGATTGTGTACACAATTTCACATTAGATTTGACAATTGACTTTTTTTACATGCCTAAACAGACTAAAGTCATACCGCCATGATTTAATAACTTGTAGATTTGATAACAAATAATAATAAGCAATGTATTATTATACTTAAAGAAGACTATTAAAATTAAATTTGAGACCTGGGCTTAATCTAAAAACAAAATTCAAATGTCAGAAATGTAAAGATCATAGATAATTGTTTTTGACACTGTTCAAACAGGCTATAAACGTTATTCAAATTCCACGTTATAATAGTGGATATATTATTATTTTTTAAGAGCGAAGGTGCGCGAGCGGCGAGACTTCGGACGCTTTTTATTTGCATTCTTATGAACAAAACATGGAATAAATAACGATCAACTTGGCCTTGAAACGCGATTATGTTTCGAACGATTATTATCAAATGACGCATCCTTGTTACTAAATACAAATATAATATAGTAAAATATGGTATGTTTTATAGCGTGTAATTTTTTTATTTTTGTATGCAAGAGGCCTGATGTGAAGTGATACCGCCGCCCATGGACGCACATTGCCAGAAGGCTCGCAAGTGCGTTGCCGGCCTTTCGAGAATTGGTACTCTCTTTTCTTAAAGGACCCTCAGCCAAATTGGTTCGGAAATACTTCAGTGGGCAACTGGTTTCACATAGCGGTGGTGCGCGGCAAAAACTGCCTTAGAAAACGCTCAGTTTTGGAATGACGAACGTCGAGGTTGTTAAAAAGAATGAAATTACCTACTTTCTTTAAGATTTAAGCTACCAAGCCCTGGTCCTGAGAAAATATATTGATTATAGATTTTAAGGCTTGGTACGCTGTTCTGTGGGACTAGATTTTTCGTACGCGGAACCATTCATTGGGAGAAGCTTTTTATTTCATATAACGTAGTAAAAATAAATTTCTTCTTACCAAGCCTGAAATAGAATACCATTTACATTTTTTTAGAATTATTCCTAACTCCAAAAAATATATTCTCATAGTAAAAAATAATTGTTCATTAGTCTCACATTAACATATACAACAAAGAACACTCAACGCAACTTAATAAACATACCATAACACTATTATATCATGTTTCAAGTGATATAAGCTTTATATCAAGATCATAGAACAAGAAACTCAGAGGTGTATCAGATTGTTCCCATGTGCCAATGACCGTTTCAAGAATTTTAAATAAAGAATTTATTTGTTGCTGACTCACAACGTTAGCCTTTTTTATAATAATTAAATTATTGTGTGTGTGTGCGAATGAATCACACAGGTACAAGGGGTTTACTTAATGCCTTAACACAATAGTTTTTGTATGAAAAGTTTGAGTTTAACGCGTGTTAATATTTTTGGCAAATTTTACGTTCACCGTTATTATCTCTTTAGAACAATAGATTGTATCTTACGCTGTAGAACATTGTATTGCATATGCTGTGGTACACTTAAATAAACGGAAATGCATTTTTCGAACAGAATTCGAATAATTCAATCCGTGTAAAATTGGCGCGTTCGAACTGTCAAAAACTGACATTGACTTATGAATACTTGACAATGAGTAAATAAATATATATGTAATGGAATGATATTTCATTAATTTGAATTTGACGCGTCGGAGTGACACGCGATAAAATGGCGGATGACGTGTAAATTAATTTAGTGGATTATAGTGTAAAAAGATAGATTAAAGGATAAATGAACATTAAATGTCGTTTCTTTGTATTTCAGGTAAGAATAATTATAATAGTTAGATCATAAGTGCATTATATTATAAAATGTGATAAATAAAATAAAAACTTTGTATTTCAGAGAAACAATTTTGTGTTTTCATTTAGAAAAAATCCTTGATAATATTACTTATAAAACGACATTTTTGTTTATTAAAAAAAGATGGACCGGCTACAATTTGAGTTTACAATGATAGCCTCAATCGATGGCAAATCTAATATTTTGGCCATAACTTCAATATTGACAGAAGAAGGAAAATGTTATGTTTTACCTGATGAACTGAAGCCGGTGATTCATCATAAATATATAGTTAAATTGAACACTTTTTCAAAAATAAAAAATAGTATAAAGAAAAGGCACCAAAGCAGAAAGATATGGGTAAAATTAGATGAAGATCTAAAGAAAACATATATAGATGAGGAAGGTAATATGCAATTTTTAGATCAATATTTAGAGGAAATGAGCACAAAACAACCAAGAGGCAATGATGATAATTTGCAGCATATCCTGGAAAAATTAATAGAATCTACGACAAAAAAAGAAAATCAACATAATTTAAAACATGTTTCAGAGAAATTTATTATTGAAAAATTCACAAGTAAGAATCCTAATGCAGTGCAATGGATAGAGAATTTTGAAAAAGAGTGTGAGCGTTTTAATATTACAAAAGATGAAACAAAAATAGATATATTGAGATTATTTTTAGAAAACTCCAGTTTGGATTGGTATAGCTCGATGGTAATTAAACTATCAGTAAATTCTGAATGGAATGAATGGAAAGACAAATTTTTAGAAACTTTTAGGAACCAAGGGTGGGATGTAGTCACAACTGCTTTCACATTCAAGTATAAAGAAGGGCTGTTAATTGATTATGCTATAAAAAAAGAACGGCTTATACTAGACATAAATAAATCGATAGATTCCAGAACAATGATAGATCTAATTGCAACTGGTTTACCTGGTTTTATCTTGAATAAGTTAAACAGGGACGAACTCAACAACACTACTGATTTGTTCAACGAGATAAGAAAATATGAAGGTATGATCTTCAAGAAAAACTCAACTATAACAAAGAATATATATTCTTATAAAAATAAATTTAATGAGAAGAAGCCATGTAAGACTTGTGAATCCTTGGACAAAGGAATTAGATATCATCCGGAGGAGTTATGTTGGTTCAAGAAAAATAAAAGTGAATCTGAAAAGGTTTTTAAAGCCAAAAATGTAAATAATAATTCGATTATTGAAGTAGATATGAATACTGAGAAAAAAAACGAGTAAGTACACCATTAATCAAAATCAAGCTTTTATTAGAAAATAAACTAGAAGTGAGCGGTGTTTATGATTCAGGCTCACAGATCTCTTTAATAAATTCAAGATTGATTAAAGTAAAAGAAAAAAAAGACAATGTGAATATAACATATATGAAAACGGTTAATGGTGTGAAGAAGACAGATGGCTTGATAACAATAAAAATAAAAATCTTTGATTTAGAAGAAGAGGTCGATATATATATAGTAGAAAATGAAGATTTTGAGGATTTTATAATCGGATTGGATATGATAAAGAAGTTCAAATTAATCCAAAATGAGGACTTGCAGATAGAACAAAGGAAAATAGACAGGATGTCTAAAGATAACAGAAATGAAGATAAGAATATAAAAATATATGCAATAAATTTCAATGAACACATAGAAACAGAGGAATTTGTTAGTAAGACAGATCATTTAGATAAAGAAAAGAAAATTGAGATAGAAGAAGTTATAAATAAATATAAAACTATTTTTGCTAGGGACAAGTATGATATAGGATCAGTTAAAGATTATGAAGCTCACATAGATTTACTTGTAAATACATACTGTAGTAAAAGACCATACAGATGTACAATAGAAGATAAATTAGAAATCGAAGAACAAATATCCAGATTACTAAAGAATAATTTAATAGAAGAATCTTACAGTCCTTTTGCTGCGCCAGTGACATTAGCATTTAAAAAAGGTGAAAATAGAAAATCTCGATTATGTATAGATTTTAGAGAACTTAACAAAATTGTTGTACCACAAGCTCAACCTTTCCCATTAATAGATGATTTAATTATTAAGACAAGAAATTGTAAGTATTTTACTACTCTTGATATAAACTCAGCATTTTGGGCCATACCACTACGGGTGGAAGATAGATATAAAACAGGATTTGTCACACAAGATGGCCATTTTCAGTGGACCTGCCTTCCTTTTGGTTTAAAAACATCACCAGCAATTTTCCAGAGAGTTTTAAGTAATATTCTGAGAAAGCACAATCTCACAGGATACTCTGTAAATTATATTGATGACATTTTAATCTACTCCTCTACTTTTGAGGACCATATAAGACACATAAAAAATGTATTAGAGGCAATAATAAAAGAAGGCTTTAGATTGAAGTTTATGAAGTGTACCTTTGCCGCAGACTCAGTAAAGTATCTTGGCCATGTAATTCAAAACAACTCGGTAAGACCGTTAAAAGACAATTTGATTTCGATAAAACATTTTCCAACTCCGAAGACACAAAAGAATATCAGACAATTTTTGGGAAAAATTAACTTTTACCATGAATACATACCAAGGAGCGCGATTATCTTAGATCCATTACATAAGTTATTAAGAAAAAACGAAAAGTTTGTGTGGTCAGAGAAGTGTGAAGAATCATTTAATCAAATAAAGAGATATTTATGTTCTCAACCGGTATTGGAAATATATGACAAAGACTTACCAATAAAAATCTTTACAGATGCTTCCTTAGAGGGTATCGGAGCAATATTAAAACAAACACAACTGGACGGTAATGACAAACCAGTGGCATATTTTTCAAAAAAACTGAATGAATCTCAAAAACGGAAAAAAGCTATATACTTAGAATGTTTTGCTATGAAAGAAGCAGTCAAATACTGGCAACACTGGCTCATTGGAAAACAATTCACTATTTACTCAGACCACAAACCTTTAGAAAACATGAACATTAAATGCAGGACAGACGAAGAATTGGGTGATCTCACATACTACCTGTCTCAATACGACTTTACGGTAAAATATATACCTGGTAAAGAAAATGTAGAAGCAGACTGTTTGAGCCGAAATCCTGTATTAGAATCAGAAGATAACAAAGAAGAATTATTGAAAATAGTTAATTTAATACAAATAAAGGATATAGTTGAAGATCAAGAGCAAAATGAAACAATAAAAGAAACAAAAGAAAATCTAATACAAAAAAATACAATATATTATAAGAAAATAAAGAAACATGAAAAGATTATCCTCTCAGAAGAATTTAGTAAGAAACTTATAAAAAAGGTGCATGAAGATTTATGCCATATTGGGATCAGACAATTGCAGAAAAAAATAAGTCCCATATACACAGCTAAAAACCTAACAAAGAATATTATAAATATTTGTAAAACATGTGAAATATGCATAAAAAATAAATCAAGAGGTCAAGGAAAATTTGGATTAATGTCACAACTGGGACCAGCAACAAAACCATTTGAGATAATGTCAATGGATACTATAGGTGGCTTTGGAGGATCTAGATCAACAAAAAAGTACCTACACCTTTTAGTAGACCATTATACAAGATATGCATTTATTGTGACGTCAAAAACACAGAATGCAAGTGATTTTATAAAACTAACAAAGAATGTACTAGAAACAGATGAGATTGGAATAATTTTGACAGATCAATATCCAGGCATCAATTCAAGAGAATTTAAGCAATATCTAAATGAAAATAATGTGAAATTAATTTTTACAGCTGTGAATACACCATTCTCAAATGGCTTGAATGAAAGGTTAAATCAAACAATAGTTAATAAAATAAGATGTAGAATAAATGAGAAAAATAATAAGAGAACATGGACAACAGTGGCAAGAGAATGTATAGAGAAATATAATGAAACAGAACACTCCGTTACAGGTTTTGCACCAAAATATTTACTGGATGGTACAAATGTCAGCATTCTACCAAATGAATTAAAAATAATAGAGGGAGAAGACAAGTGGATTGCTGATAAAAGATTGGCATTAGAAAATACAA
The DNA here is from genome assembly GCF_905475465.1 of Pieris napi. Taxonomy (NCBI): domain Eukaryota; kingdom Metazoa; phylum Arthropoda; class Insecta; order Lepidoptera; family Pieridae; genus Pieris; species Pieris napi. Next base: position 8,512,085 of record NC_062254.1, read on the forward strand.
TAAAATCCCACAAGTATAATAAGAAAATATTTGATAGAAAAAGAAAAATGCAAGAGTTTAATATAGGAGACAGTGTATATGTTGAGAATGGAAATAGACTGAATAGAAAGAAATTAGACGAATTAAAAATAGGTCCTTTTAAGATAGTAGGGAAAATATCGAACTCCATTTACAGGATTGACACTGGTAACAGAAAAACAGAATCAACTTTGTTCCACATAACAAAATTACAACCGGTTACAACAGAATCTGAAGAAGATGAAATATAAGGAAACGAATATGAAGATAGCTATTAAGTATAGTGTGTAGATATATTATTCAGAATTTTTTCTCTTAGGGGGGGAGATGTAATGGAATGATATTTCATTAATTTGAATTTGACGCGTCGGAGTGACACGCGATAAAATGGCGGATGACGTGTAAATTAATTTAGTGGATTATAGTGTAAAAAGATAGATTAAAGGATAAATGAACATTAAATGTCGTTTCTTTGTATTTCAGGTAAGAATAATTATAATAGTTAGATCATAAGTGCATTATATTATAAAATGTGATAAATAAAATAAAAACTTTGTATTTCAGAGAAACAATTTTGTGTTTTCATTTAGAAAAAATCCTTGATAATATTACTTATATATATTATCTATGCTTATGTTAGTGATTAGTTTGTGGGTGTAATTACAATCTATGTTCAATATAGATGAGGGCCATAGACTATAACTATCACGCTACAACCGAACTAACGCGGTTTAAGTCAAATCGTTATCTTTAAATAATCAATAGTAGCAAGCAAATGTTAACCAAATTTATTACTAAAATAAAGATTTTTCTAAATTCAACGCGCACTTAGTAGGAACGACGGTGACCTGTACGGAATTTCGAAGCAACTCCCACGCATGGAGACGGAATGTTTTGGGAATTAAAATGATTTATCAATTATTTTACATAGACCACCAATACACGGGGTCAAAGTTCTAATGCAGTAGAGGAAAGAAAAATGTCACAGACATTTGAAATGGATATAGTCGGCTCGTAAGTGTCAAACAAAAATAGAGAAATAGACTCTTTGGATACTGCAACTCCATAGACCTTTCGCCGAGTCGTATTAGAAACATTGCTCTATTAATTATTTGCTATATAATTTCTTTATTCCTACATAATTATGTATTGACTGTGTATATTCGCGGATGCTTGGCGGACCCATGCGACTTCAATACAAAGAGTCCCCTCGTGAGTTGTGTTGAATTGCAATTTGATGGAAGTTGCATGGATCTGTTTAGCGCTGCGCTTTCTTAAGCCCTTATCCTAGCACGAATTGCTGTGTCAGTGTCTCGGGGTAGACTGCGGTGCGCAGTGAAGAGCTGGAGCACTGAGGCGCGCCGGCCAGTTATAACAATTAGTTATGTTAAACATTAAATTAATGTAATTTAAAAATCTCAAATTTTTGCGATAAAATATATCGTGTAAATTCCAAAATCAATTTCTATATACATTTTCGTCATAAAATGAATTCAAAGTGTCAAAAATTTGCTATGTTTGGATTTTTTTCTATCGAACGAAGTTATTTAAATCGTGTATCTGTCACCGTAAAATTGTAAAAACCGTTAGATTGTAATCTATCTCGCGAGATTGTAAACTGTCGAAAGATTGTGAACCTCAACGAACTGCTTACAAATTAACGTATTATTATTCGGTAGTTATATGAAATTGTTGGGAAGTAAAATTAATCTGTAATTGACCAAAGAAGTTTGAATGATAACTAAGTTAGTGTAGTACAATCTACCGAATAATAATACGTTAAATTGTAAGCAGTACGCTGAGGTTCACAATCTTTCGACAGTTTATAATCTCGCGAGATAGATTACAATCTAACGGTGTTTACAATTTTACGTTAACATATCGATCTTTCAAAATGGAACTACTCAAACGTTTTTTTTTTATTTATTTATAAATCAGGCTGATCTGTGGCCTAGAAGCTAGGCTGGGGCTGTCAAATCTTCCTTTTCCTAAAAACTGTATTTACTCAAAAGCCTTGGCGTCTCCCACCTGGCCAGGACAACTAGCAAATAAGCTAATATTATAATATATAATAAGATAATTTATATTATCTATAATTTTGTATGTTATTCGGGACGCGGAGACATTTAAGATTCCATATAATTTAAAATTCAGAGCTAACATAACCTTCTATTTTACGACCGGTGTAAATTATGTGAAAATTGGAGATAAAGTGTACAATTTACCGTTGTGTGCCTATTTATACGCCGCAAAGAATCAGAAACTAGAGTCAGTCATGTCGTGTTTCCGAACTTTAATCTAACTGATTTGCTTTAAATTTTATCACAATGCACATAAGTGAACAAATACAAAACGTTATACATAATTCTATTTAAAGTTTGTTCGTTTTTATGAGGAAGTAAGTTATACTACATGGAGCAGTTAAAACGTTTTTGAAGTTATACTTCTTTAGGCGCGTTATGAAAAATTGATGAGAGTGAAATTTTACGATGCGCGCGCACCGTGACACAAAATTAACCGTCTAAGTGATTCGGGTGCATATCACACTCTATTATGAGAGACAACATAGTGAGCTGTTAAATAACATGTAAACTATCACTGGAGTTTCTGTATGTTTAAAACACTAATTTGAATAACAGGAAATTCAAAATTACCATAGTACAACAATTTTACAAAGGTTACAAGAAGTATTTTCGAACCAATTCTACTTGGGTCCTTCAAGAGCGGAACAATTCTTAAAAGGCCGGCAACGCACTCGCGAGCCCTCTGGCATTGAGTGTCCATGGGCGGCGGTATCACTTAACATTAGGTGAGCCTCCTGCCCGTTTGCCCCATGTTCTATGCAAAAAAATCGTACCTATAGCGAAAACTAACCTCTCGAAAAGAGCACACATGACACAATGTACGAAAACAATTAACTGCATAGATTAGGAGGCGTTTTTTATTGTCCGTTGAGAGAATTGACAAAAGATCTCTTTCATGCCAGTTCCTATACTGGTTATGGTTAGTCTTTTAGTAAATATTTTAATATATTACTGTTTAATGATGTGTTGTTTTTTTTTGAAGTGAAACTTCTTTAGGCGCATGAGGGTAAAATTTTTACGGAGCGTCTCGAAGATGTGCAGCGTTTTTGTCGAAGAAAAGGGAGAGAGTGATTGAGACCGATTGAGAGAGAGTGAGAAGACCGAATTACCTTACAGAAATCTTCCTTTTTCCCACGGAAGTCCAAAGACGGAGTCACGAAAATCCAAAGATTTAGATTTGTATAAATATGAACAAGAGTTAAAAATTAGTTTGCCAAAGAAGTTTCACTTCTGACTGATTGATGTGTACTTTGTACGCACGCACTTTTTTTTAAATTGTAATACTCGTATTACTAATAAGTATTGTTTTGTATGTAATGTATGTATAGTTAAAGTTCAATATAATTTATTTCTGATAAGGTAGGTACGTCAATAAAAAGGACTTATAATATTTGTTTCTCCGAAAGTTTCGCGCAAAGAAAAGCTTCGTGCTTATAAAGACATTTTACAAGGTGTTATTTAGAATAAATTAAGTCTGAACAAGAAAGTAGATGCGGAGTTAAGTAAAGTTTTGATTAAAAAGTTACACACTCGCTGCAACTCCTGTTTATATTCATATTCTGGTTTATTTTGAAGAGCTTTTGCGAGAGAGTTATCTGACTGTCAAAATATGCCATAAAGCAGACATATTTCTGTGTTTGATTCATGCATACACGTTCTTTAAGGCACCTAATTTGAAGCAGACACATTTCTGCATCTGATTCATTTATAAACATTCTTTAAAGCGCGTACTTTTGTGTCCGCTTTTTTGCGAGAGTTACCTGGTGCACTGTGTAAATATGTCATAAAGCAGACATATTTCTGTGTTTTATTCATGTATACACGTTCTTTAAGGCACCTTATTTGAAGCAGACACATTTCTGAGTCTGATACGTTGATACACGTTCTTTAAAGTTCGTAATTAGTTTTTTTGTGTCTTTTGTTGCAGAAAACGGGGGTTATTAATTTTTTTTAGCAGCCATTTTTAGCAGCCTACGGGACAAAAATACCGGTCATCGACATGGACACCCAATTTAGTGCGTGTGTTGCCGGCCTTGGAGGGGCTGTGTTATCATTACAATCTTTTCGTAATTTGACAATTTAATGTACACACAGTTCTTAAAAACTAGACACTTGAGTTAACTGTCAGTGTCAACTGTCATATGTCATATTTAGGGAAATTCTCGCGCATTAAAGTATTCAATTGTATATTTACTATATTGGCTTAGACTCATATAGTGAGTCAATATATTAATTTCGAATCAAAGGTTTCATTCCTACATTTGTTGCTTAAGTTTAATTAACACGAATAAAAATAAATAACACGAATATTCAGTCAAATACCGCTAAATGGTTCTAAAATTTTAATGCAGTAAATATAAGTTCAAATATTAAACCGTCTTTGCTTTATTTGAGGGCCCAAAGTCTACAATAACCCATTTTGGTGCTACCGGATTATTTATTTACAACTGTCGAAGTGTGTGTGACTACCTGCTGTATCCGCTTAACATAAAAAACCGTAACGATTCCAACGCTACTTTACTGAATGACAAATTGTACGTCATCTGTCTTGAAGCAGCGACGGATAATGAACATGGAATTTTAAACGATATCTTTTGTTGAACTCATCAATTGTGATACAAAGATAGCGTAAGCCGAAAGCTATCGTTTCAATACAAGTTTGAGTTGGAACATCTGTATTTATTGATTCATTAAGCTTTCGCCAGCGTCTTAGCCTTGCCTTGTTAGGCAAAATACCAAATTTTATTACATAGATACTAACCTAAAAATGATGGCTCTACAAGCTTTTAAGTCGGGGCCTCGGACATTTGCATCTAAATAGCCAAGGTGATCAGTCTTCTGTGCCTGACACCATCTCAAATGCATGCTGGTTTCGTCACGATGTTTCCTTTCATCGTACTAGCTAAGTTTATTCATGACAGACCACAAATACAAGATATATAAAAAAGTTATAACAGAGAACTGGCAATAAATGTAAAATTAGAAGCATTTAATGTATTTATTTTTTGATGTTCATAAGTGTACATTGTGTTACCTATATGAATAAATGATTTTTTACTTTTTGTTAAACATTTTGGTATTTCGTCTAAATCCTTGATTAGTTTTAAATTGTCTTTTTTTTTTTTTAAGACAATTCACACCAATTGAACTAGTCCCATGCTAAGCTGGCGAAGCTTGTGTTATGGGTACTAGGCAACGGATATACATACATATTATAGATAGATAGACATATAAATACATATTTAAACACCCAAGACCTAAGCACAACACCAAATGCTCATCACTTCGATGTTCGTCTCAGCCGGGGATCGAACCCGGGACCCATGGATTCGCAGTCAGGGGTACTAACCACTAGACCAATGAGTCGTCATTAAGTCGTCTTGTCATTATTATTGCTAAAAGTACAAATCCTATGACTATGTATACTGCAAGCTTTCAAAATTTGTTTAAATCAGAAGCATCGTGTCTGAAACTGGAGGTACAGAAGAGGACATTACCTCACGCATTCCATTATCCGTCATTATCTGGTGCCGTTTGCTTGTACATACACTACATATACACATACTCCTGACATATAAATTTAAATACACTTGTCACAGTTCTCAGTCCAGTCTCACAGCTTTTACACAATTTAATATTTCTGTTATAAGCTTTTAAGTCTGTCGATTCGAAGAAGTGGATTCATCTTAAGCCGTCCAGCACAACATTTCTATTAATCATTTAATATTTTGTCTTCCAAATAGAGAAAAAAACGTTTTAATAGCCAGTCCTAAAAGAGATTACCTGAGATATGGTCTGGATAATATTTCTAAATAATTTTTTGTGTTCATCATTTACAAATTCTTAATATATATAAATTACGCATCTGGACTCTTAATCTACTTAACTTTTTTCAATCAAATTTGCAAACCGTGTGCATTTTGACTGCAAATTCTAACTTAAAAGATAGGATATGTTACATATATGTATTTGATTCTACTGTACGTGTGTATGTCACTGAACTTCTCTTCATCCTCTGGACCGATTTGACTGTTTGTAAACGTGCAGGAGGCTCACCTGATATTAAGTGATACCGTCATGGACATTCTCAATGCCAGAGGGCTCGCAAGTGCGTTGCCGGCTTTTAAAAATTGGTACTGTTATATCATAGCCTTGTACCCTATCTGGCTGACACACTAATATCTTTTGTCTAGTCAGCATTTCCCACCGAGAGGTGAAACAATATCTAAATTATGAAATCAGTTCGGTATCATCCTTCGTCGCGGAAACACATTTATTGGTTTCCATTTTATTCTGTTCTTATAATTAATTAATATTCAAATAAAAGGTCAATTGATTGTATTGTGAAATCATTTTTCTTTTTTTTAAAACCCAATCACTGGGATACTTCTAACAGTACGCTCTTTTCTTGAAGGATATGATAAAAAATTTAAAAGACCATCAAATTTTAATCACAACCAATCGATTATCCCCTTGTTTTTAGGGGATAAACAATTTTATGTCATCCAAACAGATAAATGCTTTAAATTTCATGTTAGAAACTAGTTTTTGTCAGAGAGATTAAAACTTCATGTAAGTTAAGTGCTCGTTACTGCAGTGGCCTATATGCGACGAATGCACTTAGAACAAAGCAACCCAGTTTTAGTTTCAAAATTAACGCGCTTTTGAACATTACAAAAAAATAGGGCCATACAAAATAATTGTAGCGTCTACGTTTATATAAATAAATCAGTGGCAACCTTATTAGTCTGGGTAGATTTTTGTAACTGTATTATCATTTGTCAATCTAATAGGCAAGTAGGTGATCAGCCTCCTGATACACGCAGTCGACTTTTTGGATCTAAGACATGTCGGTTTCCTCACAATGTTTTCTTTCACCGTTCGAGCGAATGTTAAATACGCACATAGAAATAAAATCTGGGATTAGAGTCGCAAGCTGAAGCTACTAGGCCAACACTGCTCTCTACGTATATATATAACTTCTTTATTAACACAAAATTATTTGAATTAATAATACATATATATTATATATATAATACATTAAGAAGGCAACGGGCGGCATTATCGCTAAGCCAACCCTAGTAAGGAATAAGAAATAATAAGGGTGAAGAGCCTAAATTACCAAAAATAAAATAAATAACAATAACTTAAACAATTACAGAATGAAATTAAAACTAAAAGCTTAAGATTCACAATTTATCCAATGAATACAATTAAAAATAAATTATGATTTTTTTAAAGGTTGGAATACCTCCATAGGTGGCTGCCAACATATTCCTGATCTTGCCGCATAAATAACAATAGGTATACAGAGACCTTACTTAGTCAGAAGGAAAAGTTAATCTAAAATTTAAAAAAAAACCCCTTAAAATATATCTATAGACAAGTACAAGTTCTCATCTATAAATATAACACTTAGGACAAAATACACGAACTATACGTTCGGGCCAAAGCACAGAACACATCGTGATACTAGAAAATGTGACATTTATCTATGACATTGGTATCTCGCATTTACAGGCATTAAATCGCGACTGGTGCATACATTGGTATGTTAAAATTTTAAGCTTAAAAAAACTAACTAACCTGCTAATACGGGCACGATGGCTACCAGCAGCAAGTGAAGGTGAACAGCCATCGTAAGTCCTGGAAAAAATAAAATAGCATATTATTCTATAATAAACGAAAACATTTCATACTAAAAATAGTTTCCCTTCAAACAATCTCCTTACAAAATTTTATAAGCGATCCATACGTTTTGACTACGATTTTTTTTTACCAAGTGTTATAATAATTAATTAAACATTCAATGAAACAACACTTATAAATAACGTTTATAAAACAAATATAACCAAAACATTTTAAACTTCCTAGTAATAAAAGGTACATATGAAATTATCACAGTGTAAAGAAACTCCTCCGAAACGGCTTGACCGATTTTGTGTATTCGGTAGTTCTGTTAATAGTAAGTAGTAATCTCAATCAATGGCTCTATAGGCCCTTTGTGGGCCTTAGCCTCCTCAAGTATATTTCGCCATCGCAATCTCTTTCGTGCTTCTTGCCAACTTCGAAACCCTTCGGTTTCGAGGCCCTTGACAACCACGAAGGTAGCATTAAAAATACATATAACCCGTAATTTTCACCATTCTGACACCAACCCATATCTTTATTAGTACTACAATAATCTTTAAATGGCGAAACGTTTGTCAGGTCGGCTAGTATTTATATCGGAGTTATATGTATAACTTTCTCCTTCAATAACTGAATTTGAATAGAATTGTAATTACAGGCAATTAAAACCAAAGCTCTTTTTCATTTGAAACAAATCACGAAGTTATTTTCAGGTCGGGTGAGGGTCTCGATAAATGTAGAACCTTTTACAAAACAAGAACTGAAGTAGCAATTAAAGTCTCGCTTTCATTTAACATTTTAATAGAACGTACGCAGGTAATTGATTTTGTGTGTAAGATGTAATTTCCTCATGACTGTTAGGAATATAATATAATTTAGGTAAAAATACTACAACACGCGTTTATAATTATATATTTATCCTCTTATTAATTATACTCAGCATCATCAAAAATTAAATATAAAAGAATCATATTTCAAAAACCCGCCAAAAAGCTTCTCTAAACAAGATGGCGTCGCACCAATTCCTATGTAACCTGTAAACACGTAAACAATCAATTTTATTACGTATTTATATCATTCTTAAATAACAGCCCGTTCCCACTAGTCGTAAGTCGCATAAGACTAAAAGTCGAAAGTCTGATGTCCCTGTTCAGTGTTCACACTGCGTCGCGAGTCGTATAGGTCGTAGTTTCGCGCCATTCGGTACGTGGGTCGTTCTTCTTTTAAACCTACAATTTGATAAAGCTTTAGCTCAATTTTTAAAATAAAAATATAAAGCTTTCTTGTCAGTTTATATATATATTCTGATAGCAGATTTTCTATTCTATTGGAAAAAGTGGTTTGCCGAGATGTTTACAGATTTTTGTACGATTTTCTAGGCCTGAAAGAAAAATTCGACAAAAAAATTTACTATTTCGGCACGAAATCTTTTATTTTATTCTATCGAATACTCTTTGTCAAATAACTTGTACGTTTGTAATACATTAATTAACTAAATGAGCTTGTAGAAAACATATTAATATAATACATTTGTATGTATAAAATATGTTTTATTCGTGACCTAATACGACTCCGTCACATTTTCTGCTAATATAAATGTATTTTTTGCTATAAATCAATTTTTACTATCATTTAAAAATAAATACCAATATCACAGATAGCAATATAATCAAATAATATAAATATAAATTTTAAATGTTGCACTAGTCATAACAAAATATATAAAAGACAAAATAATTTTCCTATCAGGAGACAACATCGTGACGGAGTTTGATATTCTAGGGGATACCAGGCTGCGTTTTGGTATAAAACAGGTTTATTGTTCTAAAATAATTTATTTTGTTATACATCTTTTCAGTCTTCATCATTGTCATATAAAATAACATGAGATCGAACTTAGATAATTATTGAAATCACATTTGAGAACCTTTAGAATAAGAGATTCATATTTTAGTAAATTTAATGACTACTCATTCGTTTTAAGTAATTAAAGTCTAGTATAGCTTAACATCAAATTAACGTTTCCAAAAACATAAAATAAAATAATCATTAAGCCATTGATAGAAAGTCTTATTTTTCGAATATTGATAGTGGCTCTTCGAACTAGAAATATTGTCTCTTCCCTTTTTATTAACATTCGGAGCCTGGAGTGTTTGGTAAGAAGTACCGTAGACAGCAGTTTGATCAGTTGGATCTTTCGTTTTAAGCGTGGCGAAAGGCTGATCTTCATTGGTTGATTCATCTGGGCTGGATTATGTATACATAATATCGTAAAATCTTTTTCGGGGCATTTTAATTGTGTTCATAATATCTATGAGCATGAAATCTTCCACATCATGAATTATATCGTCTTCTTTTTCGTTAGATAAGAACACGCCCACAGTATATATATAGGCAGAGGCTGATAAATTTAGAATAAGAAAACAACGTCGTAAGAACAGAATTGTTCACAGCAACAACTAAATACCCTATGGTTTAAGACGAGTTTCCGTGAACATTTGGTGGACTTGCTTTGTTCCTTTCAGGGGCACAATATTAT